>NW_027175319.1:122500-442500 GCF_028021215.1 Eschrichtius robustus
CCACTCTCGAGATACCCCTTAGCACGTCAAGGAATATTATTTGGGGGTCCAGCCATGGAGAAGAGTTTAGACACTAGGAGAAGATAAGGAACACACCCATTATCAAGAAATCACATAAGGATTCTCTTTTTAACCTGTCCCTTAATACACTAGTGCTTAGGAAATCTATTGGAGGCAGAAGCAGTCAAGGGTAGCTTAGGGTTAGGGTTAGGGTTAGGGTTAGGGTTAGCTTTATGGTACCGCTTAGGGTACGGGTTCGGGTACGGCGTAGGGTATGGGTTAGAGTTAGGGTTAGGGTTAATTTGAGGGTTAGGGCTCGGTTTAGGGTACGGGTTAGGATTAGTGTACGTGTTAAGGTTAGGGTAGAGGTTAGGGTTAGGGTACGCGTTAGGGTTATGGTAGTTATTAAACCTTTCCCACTCTCTAGATACCCCTTAGCACGTCAAGGAATATTATTTGGGGGTCCAGCCATGGAGAAGAGTTTAGACATTAGGAGAAGATAAGGAACACACCCATTATCCTGAAATCACATTAGGATTCTCTTTTTAACCTGTTCCTTAGTACACTAGTGCTTAGGAAATCTATTGGAGGCAGAAGCAGTCAAGGGTAGCTTAGGGTTAGGGTTAGGGTTAGGGTTAGGGTTAGGGTACGGCTTAGGGTACGGGTTCGGGTACGGGTTCGGGTACGGCGTAGGGTATGGGTTAGGGTTAGGGTTAGGGTTAGTTTGAGGGTTAGGGCTCGGTTTAGGTTACGGGTTAGGATTAGTGTACGTGTTGGGGTTAGGGTATGCATTAGGGTTAGGGTAGTTATTAAACCTATCCCACTCTCTAGATACCCCTTAGCACGTCAAGGAATATTATTTGGGGGTCCAGCCATGGAGAAGAGTTTAGACACTAGGAGAAGATAAGGAACACACCCATTATCAAGAAATCACATTAGGATTCTCTTTTTAACCTGTTCCTTAAAATACTAGTGCTTAGGAAATCTATTGGAGGCAGAAGCAGTCAAGGGTAGCTTAGGGTTAGGGTTAGGGTTAGGTTTAGGGTTAGGGTTAGGCTACGGCCTAGGGTACGGTTTCGGGTACGGGTTCGTGTACGGCGTAGGGTATGGGTTAGGGTTAGGGTTAGGGTTAGTTTGAAGGTTAGGGCTCGGTTTAGGGTACGGGTTAGGATTAGGGTTCGTGTTAGGGTTAGGGTAGGGGTTAGGGTTAGGGTACGCGTTAGGGTTAGGGTAGTTATTAAACCTATCCCACTCTCTAGATACCCCTTAGCACGTCAAGGAATATTATTTGGGGGTCCAGCCATGGAGAAGAGTTTAGACACTAGGAGAAGATAAGGAACACACCCATTATCAAGAAATCACTTTAGGATTCTCTTTTTAACCTGTTCCTTAAAACACTAGTGCTTAGGAAATCTATTGGAGGCAGAAGCAGTCAAGGGTAGCTTAGGGTTAGGGTTAGGGTTATTGTTAGGGTAAGGCTTAGGGTACGCGTTCGGGTACGGCATAGGGTATGGGTTAGGGTTAGGGTTAGGGTTAGGGTTAGGGTTAGTTTGAGGGTTAGGGCTCGGTTTAGGGTACGGGTTAGGATTAGGGTACGTGTTAGGGTTAGGGTAGGGATTAGGGTTAGGGTACGCGTTAGGGTTAGGGTAGTTATTAAACCTATCCCACTCTCGAGATACCCCTTAGCACGTCAAGGAATATTATTTGGGGGTCCAGCCATGGAGAAGAGTTTAGACACTAGGAGAAGATAAGGAACACACCCATTATCAAGAAATCACATAAGGATTCTCTTTTTAACCTGTCCCTTAATACACTAGTGCTTAGGAAATCTATTGGAGGCAGAAGCAGTCAAGGGTAGCTTAGGGTTAGGGTTAGGGTTAGGGTTAGGGTTAGGGTTAGGGTTAGGGTTAGGGTACGGCTTAGGGTACGGGTTCGGGTACGGGTTCGGGTACGGCGTAGGGTATGGGTTAGGGTTAGGGTTAGGGTTAGTTTGAGGGTTAGGGCTCGGTTTAGGTTACGAGTTAGGATTAGTGTACGTGTTAGGGTTAGGGTAGAGGTTAGGGTTAGGGTACGCGTTAGGGTTAGGGTAGTTATTAAACCTATCCCACTCTCTAGATACCCCTTAGCACGTCAAGGAATATTATTTGGGGGTCCAGCCATGGAAAAGAGTTTAGACACTAGGAGAAGATAAGGAACACACACATTATCAAGAAATCACATTAGGATTCTCTTTTTAACCTATTCCTTAAAACACTAGTGCTTAGGAAATCTATTGGAGGCAGAAGCAGTCAAGGGTAGCTTAGGGTTAGGGTTAGGGTTAGCTTTAGGGTACGGCTTAGGGTACGGGTTCGGGTACGGCATAGGGTATGGTTTAGGGTTAGGGTTAGGGTTAGTTTGAGGGTTAGGGCTAGGTTTAGGGTACGGGTTAGGATTAGGGTACGTGTTAGGGTTAGGGTACGCGTTAGGGTTAGCGTAGTTATTAAACCTATCCCACTCTCTAGATACCCCTTAGCACGTCAAGGAATATTATTTGGGGGTCCAGCCATGGAGAAGAGTTTAGACACTAGGAGAAGATAATGAACACACCCATTATCAAGAAATCACATTAGGATTCTCTTTTTAACCTGTTCCTTAAAACACTAGTGCTTAGGAAATCTATTGGAGGCAGAAGCAGTCAAGGGTAGCATAGGGTTAGGGTTAGGTTTAGGGTTAGGGTTAGTGTTAGGGTACGGGTTCGGGTACGGGTCCGGGTACGGCGTAGGGTATGGGTTAGGGTTAGGGTTAGGATTAGTTTGAGGGTTAGGGCTCGGTTTAGGGTATGGGTTAGGATTAGGGTACGTGTTAGGGTTAGGGTAGGGGTTAGGGTTAGGGTACGGCTTAGGGTACGGCTTCGGGTACGGGTTCGTGTACGGCGTAGGGTATGGGTTAGGGTTGGGGTTAGTTTGAAGGTTAGGGTTCAGTTTAGGGTACGGGTTAGGATTAGGGTTCGTGTTAAGGTTATGGTAGGGGTTAGGGTTAGGGTACGCGTTAGGGTTAGGGTAGTTATTAAACCTATCCCACTCTCTAGATACCCCTTAGCACGTCAAGGAATATTATTTGGGGGTCCAGCCATGGAGAAGAGTTTAGACACTAGGAGAAGATAAGGAACACACACATTATCAAGAAATCACATTAGGATTCTCTTTTTAACCTGTTCCTTAAAACACTAGCGCTTAGGATATCTATTGGAGGCAGAAGCAGTCAAGGGTAGCTTAGGGTTAGGGTTAGGGTTATTGTTAGGGTAAGGCTTAGGGTACGGGTTCGGGTACGGCATAGGGTATGGGTTAGGGTTAGGGTTAGGGTTAGTTTGAGGGTTAGGGCTCGGTGTAGGGTACGTGTTAGGATTAGGGTACGTGTTAGGGTTAGGGTACGCGTTAGGGTTAGGGTAGTTATTAAACCTATCCCACTCTCTAGATACCCCTTAGCACGTCAAGGAATATTATTTGGGGGTCCAGCCATGGAGAAGAGTTTAGACACTAGGAGAAGATAAGGAACACACCCATTATCCTGAAATCACAATAGGATTCTCTTTTTAACCTGTTCTTTAATACACTAGTGCTTAGGAAATCTATTGGAGGCAGAAGCAGTCAAGGGTAGCTTAGGGTTAGGGTTAGGGTTAGGGTTAGGGTTAGGGTACGGCTTAGGGTACGGGTTCGGGTACGGGTTCGGGTACAGCGTAGGGTATGGGTTATGGTTAGTGTTAGTGTTAGTTTGAGGGTTAGGGCTCGGTTTAGGTTACGGGTTAGGATTAGGGTACGTGTTAGGGTTAGGTTAGGTGTTAGGGTTAGGGCACGCGTTAGGGTTAGGGTAGTTATTAAACCTATTCCACTCTCTAGATACCCCTTAGCACGTCAAGGAATATTATTTGGGTGTCCAGCCATGGAGAAGAGTTTAGACACTAGGAGAAGATAAGGAAGACACCCATTATCAAGAAATCACATTAGGATTCTCTTTTTAACCTGTTCCTTAAAACACTAGTGCTTAGGAAATCTATTGGAGGCAGAAGCAGTCAAGGGTAGCTTAGGGTTAGGGTTAGGGTTAGGGTTAGGGTTAGGGTACGGCTTAGGGTACGGGTTCGGGTACGGGTTCGTGTACGGTGTAGGGTATGGGTTAGGGTTAGGGTTAGGGTTTGTTTGAAGGTTAGGGCTCGGTTTAGGGTACGGGTTAGGATTAGGGTTCGTGTTAGGGTTAGGGTAGGGGTTAGGGTTCGGGTACGCGTTAGGGTTAGGGTAGTTATTAAACCTATCCCACTCTCTAGATACCCCTTAGCACGTCAAGGAATATTATTTGGGGGTCCAGCCATGGAGAAGAGTTTAGACACTAGGAGAAAATAACGAACAAACCCATTATCAAGAAATCACATTAGGATTCTCTTTTTAACCTGTTCCTTAAAACACTAGTGCTTAGGAAATCTATTGGAGGCAGAAGCAGTCAAGGGTAGCTTAGGGTTAGGGTTAGGGTTAGGGTACGGCTTAGGGTACGGTTTCTGGTACGGGTTCGGGTACGGGTTTGGGTATGGCGTAGGATATGGGTTAGGGTTAGGGTTAGGGTTAGTTTGAGGGCTAGGGCTCGGTTTAGGGTACGGGTTAGGATTAGGGTACGTGTTAGGGTTAGGGTAGGGGTTAGGGTTAGGGTACGCGTTAGGGTTAGGGTAGTTATTAAAACTATCCCACTCTCTAGATACCCCTTAGCACGTCAAGGAATATTATTTGGGTGTCCAGCCATGGAGAAGAGTTTAGACACTAGGAGAAGATAAGGAACACACCCATTATCAAGAAATCACATTAGGATTCTCTTTTTAACCTGTTCCTTAAAACACTAGTGCTTAGGAAATCTATTGGAGGCAGAAGCAGTCAAGGGTAGCTTAGGGTTAGGGTTAGGGTTAGGGTTAGGGTTAGGGTTAGGGTACGGCTTAGGGTACGGGTTCGGGTACGGGTTCGTGTACGGCGTAGGGTACGGGTTAGGGTTAGGCTTAGGGTTAGTTTGAAGGTTAGGGCTCGGTTTAGGGCACAGGTTAGGATTTGGGTTCGTGTTAGGGTTAGGGTAGGGGTTAGGGTTAGGGTACGCGTTAGGGTTAGGGTAGTTATTAAACCTATCCCACTCTCTAGATACCCCTTAGCACGTCAAGGAATATTATTTGGGTGTCCAGCCATGGAGAAGAGTTTAGACACTAGGAGAAGATGAGGAACACACCCATTATCTTGAAATCACATTAGGATTCTCTTTTTAACCTGTTCCTTAATACACTAGTGCTTAGGAAATCTATTGGAGGCAGAAGCAGTCAAGGGTAGGTTAGGGTTAGGGTTAGGGTTAGGGTTAGGGTTAGGGTACGGCTTAGGGTACGGGTTCGGTTACGGGTTCGGGTACGGCGTAGGGTATGGTTTAGGGTTAGGGTTAGGGTTAGTTTGAGGGTTAGGGCTCGGTTTAGGTTACGGGTTAGGATTAGTGTACGTGTTAGGGTTAAGGTAGAGGTTAGGGTTAGGGTATGCGTTAGGGTTAGGGTAGTTATTAAACCTATCCCACTCTCTAGATACCCCTTAGCACGTCAAGGAATATTATTTGGGGCTCCAGCCATGGAGAAGAGTTTAGACACTAGGAGAAGATTAGGAACACACCCATTATCAAGAAATCACATTAGGATTCTCTTTTTAACCTGTTCCTTAAAACACTAGTGCTTAGGAAATCTAATGGAGGCAGAAGCAGTCAAGGGTAGCTTAGGGTTAGGGTTAGGATTAGGGTTATTGTTAGGGTAAGGCTTAGGGTACGGGTTCGGGTACGGGTTCGGGTACGGTATAGGGTATGGGTTAGGGTTAGGGTTAGGGTTAGTTTGAGGGTTAGGGCTCGGTTTAGGGTACGGGGTAGGATAAGGGTACGTGTTAGGGTTATGATAGGGGTTAGGGTTAGGGTACGCGTTAGGGTTACGTTAGTTATTAAACCTATCCCACTCACTAGATACCCCTTAGCACGTCAAGGAATATTATTTGGGGGTCCAGCCATGGAGAAGAGTTTAGACACTAGGAGAAGATAAGGAACACACCCATTATCAAGAAATCACATTAGGATTCTCTTTTTAACCTGTTCCTTAAAACACTAGTGCTTAGGAAATCTATTGGAGGCAGAAGCAGTCAAGGGTAGCTTAGGGTTAGGGTTCGGGTTATTGTTAGGGTAAGGCTTAGGGTACGGGTTCGGGTACGGCGTAGGGTATGGGTTAGGGTTAGGGTTAGGGATAGTTTGAGGGTTAGGGCTCGGTTTAGGTTACGGGTTAGGATTAGTGTACGTGTTAGGGTTAGGGTAGAGGTTAGGGTTAGGGTACGCGTTAGGGTTAGGGTAGTTATTAAACCTATCCCACTCTCTAGATACCCCTTAGCACGTCAAGGAATATTATTTGGGGGTCCTGCCATGGAGAAGAGTTTAGACACTAGGAGAAGACAAGGAACACACCCATTATCAAGAAATCACATTAGGATTCTCTTTTTAACCTGTTCCTTAAAATACTAGTGCTTAGGAAATCTATTGGAGGCAGAAGCAGTCAAGGGTAGCTTAGGGTTAGGGTTAGGGTTAGGTTTAGGGTTAGGGTTAGGGTACGGCTTAGGGTACGGTTTCGGGTACGGGTTCGTGTACGGCGTAGGGTATGGGTTAGGGTTAGGGTTAGGGTTAGTTTGAAGGTTAGGGCTCGGTTTAGGGTACGGGTTAGGATTAGGGTTCGTGTTAGGGTTAGGGTAGGGGTTAGGGTTAGGGTACGCGTTAGGGTTAGGGTAGTTATTAAACCTATCCCACTCTCTAGATACCCCTTAGCACGTCAAGGAATATTATTTGGGGGTCCAGCCATGGAGAAGAGTTTAGACACTAGGAGAAGATAAGGAAAACACCCATTATCAAGAAATCACTTTAGGATTCTCTTTTTAACCTGTTCCTTAAAACACTAGTGCTTAGGAAATCTATTGGAGGCAGAAGCAGTCAAGGGTAGCTTAGGGTTAGGGTTAGGGTTAGGGTTAGGGTTAGCTTTATGGTACCGCTTAGGGTACGGGTTCGGGTACGGCGTAGGGTATGGGTTAGAGTTAGAGTCAGGGTTAATTTGAGGGTTAGGGCTCGGTTTAGGGTACGGGTTAGGATTAGTGTACGTGTTAAGGTTAGGGTAGAGGTTAGGGTTAGGGTACGCGTTAGGGTTATATTAGTTATTAAACCTATCCCACTCTCTAGATACCCCTTAGCACGTCAAGGAATATTATTTGGGGGTCCAGCCATGGAGAAGAGTTTAGACATTAGGAGAAGATAAGGAACACACCCATTATCCTGAAATCACATTAGGATTCTCTTTTTAACCTGTTCCTTAGTACACTAGTGCTTAGGAAATCTATTGGAGGCAGAAGCAGTCAAGGGTAGCTTAGGGTTAGGGTTAGGGTTAGCTTTAGGGTACGGCTTAGGGTACGGGTTCGGGTACGGCATAGGGTATGGTTTAGGGTTAGGGTTAGGGTTAGTTTGAGGGTTAGGGCTAGGTTTAGGGTACGGGTTAGGATTAGGGTACGTGTTAGGGTTAGGGTACGCGTTAGGGTTAGCGTAGTTATTAAACCTATCCCACTCTCTAGATACCCCTTAGCACGTCAAGGAATATTATTTGGGGGTCCAGCCATGGAGAAGAGTTTAGACACTAGGAGAAGATAATGAACACACCCATTATCAAGAAATCACATTAGGATTCTCTTTTTAACCTGTTCCTTAAAACACTAGTGCTTAGGAAATCTATTGGAGGCAGAAGCAGTCAAGGGTAGCATAGGGTTAGGGTTAGGTTTAGGGTTAGGGTTAGTGTTAGGGTACGGGTTCGGGTACGGGTCCGGGTACGGCGTAGGGTATGGGTTAGGGTTAGGGTTAGGATTAGTTTGAGGGTTAGGGCTCGGTTTAGGGTATGGGTTAGGATTAGGGTACGTGTTAGGGTTAGGGTAGGGCTTAGGGTTAGGGTACGGCTTAGGGTACGGCTTCGGGTACGGGTTCGTGTACGGCGTAGGGTATGGGTTAGGGTTGGGGTTAGTTTGAAGGTTAGGGTTCAGTTTAGGGTACGGGTTAGGATTAGGGTTCGTGTTAAGGTTATGGTAGGGGTTAGGGTTAGGGTACGCGTTAGGGTTAGGGTAGTTATTAAACCTATCCCACTCTCTAGATACCCCTTAGCACGTCAAGGAATATTATTTGGGGGTCCAGCCATGGAGAAGAGTTTAGACACTAGGAGAAGATAAGGAACACACACATTATCAAGAAATCACATTAGGATTCTCTTTTTAACCTGTTCCTTAAAACACTAGCGCTTAGGATATCTATTGGAGGCAGAAGCAGTCAAGGGTAGCTTAGGGTTAGGGTTAGGGTTATTGTTAGGGTAAGGCTTAGGGTACGGGTTCGGGTACGGCATAGGGTATGGGTTAGGGTTAGGGTTAGGGTTAGTTTGAGGGTTAGGGCTCGGTGTAGGGTACGTGTTAGGATTAGGGTACGTGTTAGGGTTAGGGTACGCGTTAGGGTTAGGGTAGTTATTAAACCTATCCCACTCTCTAGATACCCCTTAGCACGTCAAGGAATATTATTTGGGGGTCCAGCCATGGAGAAGAGTTTAGACACTAGGAGAAGATAAGGAACACACCCATTATCCTGAAATCACAATAGGATTCTCTTTTTAACCTGTTCTTTAATACACTAGTGCTTAGGAAATCTATTGGAGGCAGAAGCAGTCAAGGGTAGCTTAGGGTTAGGGTTAGGGTTAGGGTTAGGGTTAGGGTACGGCTTAGGGTACGGGTTCGGGTACGGGTTCGGGTACAGCGTAGGGTATGGGTTATGGTTAGTGTTAGTGTTAGTTTGAGGGTTAGGGCTCGGTTTAGGTTACGGGTTAGGATTAGGGTACGTGTTAGGGTTAGGTTAGGTGTTAGGGTTAGGGCACGCGTTAGGGTTAGGGTAGTTATTAAACCTATTCCACTCTCTAGATACCCCTTAGCACGTCAAGGAATATTATTTGGGTGTCCAGCCATGGAGAAGAGTTTAGACACTAGGAGAAGATAAGGAAGACACCCATTATCAAGAAATCACATTAGGATTCTCTTTTTAACCTGTTCCTTAAAACACTAGTGCTTAGGAAATCTATTGGAGGCAGAAGCAGTCAAGGGTAGCTTAGGGTTAGGGTTAGGGTTAGGGTTAGGGTTAGGGTACGGCTTAGGGTACGGGTTCGGGTACGGGTTCGTGTACGGTGTAGGGTATGGGTTAGGGTTAGTTTGAAGGTTAGGGCTCGGTTTAGGGTACGGGTTAGGATTAGGGTTCGTGTTAGGGTTAGGGTAGGGGTTAGGGTTCGGGTACGCGTTAGGGTTAGGGTAGTTATTAAACCTATCCCACTCTCTAGATACCCCTTAGCACGTCAAGGAATATTATTTGGGGGTCCAGCCATGGAGAAGAGTTTAGACACTAGGAGAAAATAACGAACAAACCCATTATCAAGAAATCACATTAGGATTCTCTTTTTAACCTGTTCCTTAAAACACTAGTGCTTAGGAAATCTATTGGAGGCAGAAGCAGTCAAGGGTAGCTTAGGGTTAGGGTTAGGGTTAGGGTACGGCTTAGGGTACGGTTTCTGGTACGGGTTCGGGTACGGGTTTGGGTATGGCGTAGGATATGGGTTAGGGTTAGGGTTAGGGTTAGTTTGAGGGCTAGGGCTCGGTTTAGGGTACGGGTTAGGATTAGGGTACGTGTTAGGGTTAGGGTAGGGGTTAGGGTTAGGGTACGCGTTAGGGTTAGGGTAGTTATTAAAACTATCCCACTCTCTAGATACCCCTTAGCACGTCAAGGAATATTATTTGGGTGTCCAGCCATGGAGAAGAGTTTAGACACTAGGAGAAGATAAGGAACACACCCATTATCAAGAAATCACATTAGGATTCTCTTTTTAACCTGTTCCTTAAAACACTAGTGCTTAGGAAATCTATTGGAGGCAGAAGCAGTCAAGGGTAGCTTAGGGTTAGGGTTAGGGTTAGGGTTAGGGTTAGGGTTAGGGTACGGCTTAGGGTACGGGTTCGGGTACGGGTTCGTGTACGGCGTAGGGTACGGGTTAGGGTTAGGCTTAGGGTTAGTTTGAAGGTTAGGGCTCGGTTTAGGGCACGGGTTAGGATTAGGGTTCGTGTTAGGGTTAGGGTAGGGGTTAGGGTTAGGGTACGCGTTAGGGTTAGGGTAGTTATTAAACCTATCCCACTCTCTAGATACCCCTTAGCACGTCAAGGAATATTATTTGGGTGTCCAGCCATGGAGAAGAGTTTAGACACTAGGAGAAGATAAGGAACACACCCATTATCTTGAAATCACATTAGGATTCTCTTTTTAACCTGTTCCTTAATACACTAGTGCTTAGGAAATCTATTGGAGGCAGAAGCAGTCAAGGGTAGGTTAGGGTTAGGGTTAGGGTTAGGGTTAGGGTTAGGGTACGGCTTAGGGTACGGGTTCGGGTACGGGTTCGGGTACGGTATAGGGTATGGGTTAGGGTTAGGGTTAGGGTTAGTTTGAGGGTTAGGGCTCGGTTTAGGGTACGGGGTAGGATAAGGGTACGTGTTAGGGTTATGATAGGGGTTAGGGTTAGGGTACGCGTTAGGGTTACGTTAGTTATTAAACCTATCCCACTCACTAGATACCCCTTAGCACGTCAAGGAATATTATTTGGGGGTCCAGCCATGGAGAAGAGTTTAGACACTAGGAGAAGATAAGGAACACACCCATTATCAAGAAATCACATTAGGATTCTCTTTTTAACCTGTTCCTTAAAACACTAGTGCTTAGGAAATCTATTGGAGGCAGAAGCAGTCAAGGGTAGCTTAGGGTTAGGGTTCGGGTTATTGTTAGGGTAAGGCTTAGGGTACGGGTTCGGGTACGGCGTAGGGTATGGGTTAGGGTTAGGGTTAGGGTTAGTTTGTGGGTTAGGGCTCGGTTTAGGTTACGGGTTAGGATTAGGGTACGTGTTCGGGTTAGGGTAGGGGTTAGGGTTAGTGTACGTGTTAGGGTTAGGGTACGCGTTAGGGTAAGGGTAGTTATTAAACCTATCCCACTCTCTAGATACCCCTTAGCACGTCAAGGAATATTATTTGGGGGTACAGCCATAGAGAAGAGTTTAGACACTAGGAGAAGATAAGGAACACACCCATTATCAAGAAATCACATTAGGATTCTCTTTTTAACCTGTTCCTTAAAACACTAGTGCTTAGGAAATCTATTTGAGGCAGAAGCAGTCAAGGGTAGCTTAGGGTTAGGGTTAGGGTTAGTGTTAGGGTACGGGTTTGGGTACGGGTTCGGGTACGGCGTAGGGTATGGGTTAGGGTTAGGGTTAGGGTTAGTTTGAGGGTTAGGGCTCGGTTTAGGTTACGGGTTAGGATTAGGGTACGTGTTAGGTTTAGGGTAGGGGTTAGGGTTAGGGTACGCGTTAGGGTTAGGGTAGTTATTAAACCTATCCCACTCTCTAGATACCCCTTAGCACGTCAAGGAATATTATTTGGGTGTCCAGCCATGGAGAAGAGTTTAGACACTAGGAGAAGATAAGGAACACACCCATTATCAAGAAATCACATTAGGATTCTCTTTTTAACCTGTTCCTTAAAACACTAGTGCTTAGGAAATCTATTGTAGGCAGAAGCAGTCAAGGGTAGCTTAGGGTTAGGGTTAGGGTTAGGGTTAGGGTTAGGGTACGGGTTTGGGTATGGTTTCGGGTACGGCGTAGGGTATGGGTTAGGGTTAGGGTTAGGGTTAGTTTGAGGGTTAGGGCTCGGTTTAGGTTACGGGTTAGGATTAGGGTACGTGTTAGGGTTAGGGTAGGGGTTAGGTTTAGGGTACGCGTTAGGGTTAGGGTAGTTATTAAACCTATCCCACTCTCTAGATACCCCTTAGCACGTCAAGGAATATTATTTGGGTGTCCAGCCATGGAGAAGAGTTTAGACACTAGGAGAAGATAAGGAACACACCCATTATCAAGAAATCACATTAGGATTCTCTTTTTAACCTGTTCCTTAAAACACTAGTGCTTAGGAAATCTATTGGAGGCAGAAGCAGTCAAGGGTAGCTTAGGTTTAGGGTTAGGGTTAGGGTTAGGGTTAGCTTTAGGGTACGGCTTAGGGTACGGTTTCGGGTACGGGTTCGGATACGGCGTATGGTATGGGTTAGTGTTAGGGTTAGGGTTAGTTTGAGGGTTAGGGCTTGGTTTAGGGTACGGGTTAGGATTAGGGTACGTGTTCGGGTTAGGGTAGGGGTTAGGGTTAGGGTACGTGTTAGGGTTAGGGTACGCGTTAGGGTTAGGGTAGTTATTAAACCTATCCCACTCTCTAGATATCCCTTAGCACGTCAAGGAATATTATTTGGGGGTCCAGCCATGGAGAAGAGTTTAGACACTAGGAGAAGATAAGGAATACACCCATTATCAAGAAATCACATTAGGATTCTCTTTTTAACCTGTTCCTTAAAACACTAGTGCTTAGGAAATCTATTGGAGGCAGAAGCAGTCAAGGGTAGCTTAGGGTTAGGGTTAGGGTTAGGGTTAGCTTTAGGGTACGGCTTAGGGTACGGGTTCGGGTACGGGTTCGTGTACGGCGTAGGGTATGGGTTAGGGTTAGGGTTAGGGTTAGTTTGAAGGTTAGGGCTCGGTTTAGGGCACGGGTTAGGATTAGGGTTCGTGTTAGGGTTAGGGTAGGGGTTAGGGTTAGGGTACGCGTTAGGGTTAGGGTAGTTATTAAACCTATCCCACTCTCTAGATACCCCTTAGCACGTCAAGGAATATTATTTGGGGGTCCAGCCATGGAGAAAAGTTTAGAAACTAGGAGAAGATAAGGAACACACCCATTATCAAGAAATCACATTAGGATTCTCTTTTTAACCTGTTCCTTAATACACTAGTGCTTAGGAAATCTATTGGAGGCAGAAGCAGTCAAGGATAGCTTAGGGTTAGGGTTAGGGTTAGGGTTATTGTTAGGGTAAGGGTTCGGGTACGGGTTCGGGTACGGTATAGGGTATGGGTTAGGGTTAGGGTTAGGGTTAGTTTGAGGGTTAGGGCTCGGTTTAGGGTACGTGTTAGGGTTAGGGTAGGGGTTAGGGTTAGGGTACGCGTTAGGATTAGGGTAGTTATTAAACCTATCCCACTCTCTAGATACCCCTTAGCACGTCAAGGAATATTATTTGGGTGTCCAGCCATGGAGAAGAGTTTAGACACTAGGAGAAGATAAGGAACACACCCATTATCAAGAAATCACATTAGGATTCTCTTTTTAACCTGTTCCTTAAAACACTAGTGCTTAGGAAATCTATTGGAGGCAGAAGCAGTCAACTGTAGCTTAGGGTTAGGGTTAGGGTTAGGGTTAGGGTTAGCTTTAGGGTACGGCTTAGTGTAAGGGTTCGGGTACGGGTTCGGGTACGGCGTATGGTATGGGTTAGGGTTAGGGTTAGGGTTAGTTTGAGGGTTAGGTCTTGTTTTAGGGTACGGGTTAGGATTAGGGTACGTGTTCGGGTTAGGGTAGGGGTTAGGCTTAGGGTACGTGTTAGGGTTAGGGTACGCGTTAGGGTTAGGGTAGTTATTAAACCTATCCCACTCTCTAGATACCCCTTAGCACGTCAAGGAATATTATTTGGGTGTCCAGCCATGGAGAAGAGTTTAGACACTAGGAGAAGATAAGGAACACACCCATTATCAAGAAATCACATTAGGATTCTCTTTTTTACCTGTTCCTTAAAACACTAGTGCTTAGAAAATCTATTGGAGGCAGAAGCAGTCAAGGGTAGCTTAGGGTTAGGGTTAGGGTTAGGGCTAGAGTTAGGGTACGGCATAGGGTACGGGTTCGTGTACGGCGTAGGGTATGGGTTAGAGTTAGGGTTAGGGTTAGTTTGAAGGTTAGGTCTCGGTTTAGGTTTCGGCTTAGGATTAGGGTACGTGTTAGGGTTAGGGTAGGGGTTAGGGTTATGGTACGCGTTAGGGTTATGGTAGTTATTAAACCTATCCCACTCTCTAGATACCCCTTAGCACGTCAAGGAATATTATTTGGGGGTCCAGCCATGGAGAAGAGTTTAGACACTAGGAGAAGATAAGGAACACACCCATTCTCAAGAAATCACATTAGGATTCTCTTTTTAACCTGTTCCTTAAAACACTTGTGCTTAGGAAATCTATTGGAGGCAGAAGCAGTCAAGGGTAGCTTAGGGTTAGGGTTAGGGTTAGGGTTAGGGTTAGCTTTAGGGTACGACTTAGTGTACGGGTTCGGGTACGGCGTATGGTATGGGTTAGGGTTAGGGTTAGGGTTAGTTTGAGGGTTAGGGCTTGGTTTAGGGTACGGGTTAGGATTAGGGTACGTGTTCGGGTTAGGGTAGGGGTTAGGGTTATGGTACGTATTATGGTTAGGGTACGCGTTAGGGTTAGGGTAGTTATTAAACCTATTCCACTCTCTAGATACCCCTTAGCACGTCAAGGAATATTATTTGGGTGTCCAGCCATGGAGAAGAGTTTAGACACTAGGAGAAGATAAAGAACACACCCATTGTCAAGAAATCACATTAGGATTCTCTTTTTTACCTGTTCCTTAAAACACTAGTGCTTAGGAAATCTATTGGAGGCAGAAGCAGTCAAGGGTTGCTTAGAGTTAGGGTTAGGGTTAGGGTTAGGTTTAGGGTACGGCTTAGGGTACGGGTTCGGTTACGGGTTCGTGTACGGCGTAGGGTATGGGTTAGGGTTAGGGTTAGGGTTTGTTTGAAGGTTAGGGCTCGGTTTAGGGCACGGGTTAATATTAGGGTTCGTGTTAGGGTTAGGGTAGGGGTTAGGGTTAGGGTACGCGTTAAGGTTAGGGTAGTTATTAAACCTATCCCACTCTCTAGATACCCCTTAGCACGTCAAGGAATATTATTTGGGGGTCCAGCCATGGAGAAGAGTTTAGACACTAGGAGAAGATAAGGAACACACCCATTATCCTGAAATCACATTAGGATTCTCTTTTTAACCAGTTCCTTAATACACTAGTGCTTAGGAAATCTATTGGAGGCAGAAGCAGTCAAGGGTAGCTTAGGGTTAGGGTTAGGGTTAGGGTTAGGGTTAGGGTACGGCTTAGGGTACGGGTTCGGGTACGGGTTCGGGTACGGCGTAGGGTATGGTTTAGGGTTAGGGTTAGGGTTAATTTGAGGGTTAGGGCTCGGTTTAGGTTACGGGTTAGGATTAGTGTACGTGTTAGGGTTAAGGTAGACGTTAGGGTTAGGGTACGCGTTAGGGTAAGGGTAGTTATTAAACCTATCCCACTCTCTAGATACCCCTTAGCACGTCAAGGAATATTATTTGGGGGTCCAGCCATGGAGAAGAGTTTAGACACTAGGAGAAGATAAGGAACACACCCATTATCAAGAAATCACATTAGGATTCTCTTTTTAACCTGTTCCTTAAAACACTAGTGCTTAGGAAATCTATTGGAGGCAGAAGCAGTCAAGGGTAGCTTAGGGTTAGGGTTAGGGTTAGGGTACGGCTTAGGGTACGGTTTCGGGTACGGGTTCGGGTACGGGTTTGGGTATGGCGTAGGATATGGGTTAGGGTTAGGTTTAGGGTTAGTTTGAGGGTTAGGGCTCGGTTTAGGGTACGGGTTAGGATTAGGGTACGTGTTAGGGTTAGGGTAGGGGTTAGGGTTAGGGTACGCGTTAGGGTTAGGGTAGTTATTAAACCTATCCCACTCTCTAGATACCCCTTAGCACGTCAAGGAATATTATTTGGGTGTCCAGCCATGGAGAAGAGTTTAGACACTAGGAGAAGATAAGGAACACACCCATTATCAAGAAATCACATTAGGATTCTCTTTTTAACCTGTTCCTTAAAACACTTGTGCTTAGGAAATCTATTGGAGGCAGAAGCAGTCAAGGGTAGCTTAGGGTTAGGGTTAGGGTTAGGGTTAGGGTTAGCTTTAGGGTACGACTTAGTGTACGGATTCGGGTACGGGTTCGGGTACGGAGTATGGTATGGGTTAGGGTTAGGGTTAGGGTTAGTTTGAGGGTTAGGGCTTGGTTTAGGGTACGGGTTAGGATTAGGGTACGTGTTAGGGTTAGGGTAGGGGTTAGGGTTAGGGTACGCGTTAGGGTTAGGGTAGTTATTAAACCTATCCCACTCTCTAGATACCCCTTAGCACGTCAAGGAATATTATTTGGGTGTCCAGCCATGGAGCAGAGTTTAGACACTAGGAGAAGATAAGGAACACACCCATTATCAAGAAATCACATTAGGATTCTCTTTTTTACCTGTTCCTTAAAACACTAGTGCTTAGGAAATCTATTGGAGGCAGAAGCAGTCAAGGGTAGCTTAGGGTTAGGGTTAGGGTTAGGGTTAGGTTTAGGGTACGGCTTAGGGTACGGGTTCGGGTACGGGTTCGTGTACGGCGTAGGGTATGGGTTAGGGTTAGGGTTAGGGTTAGTTTGAAGGTTAGGGCTCGGTTTAGGGCACGGGTTAATATTAGGGTTCGTGTTAGGGTTAGGGTAGGGGTTAGGGTTAGGGTACGCGTTAAGGTTAGGGTAGTTATTAAACGTATCCCACTCTCTAGATACCCCTTAGCACGTCAAGGAATATTATTTGGGGGTCCAGCCATGGAGAAGAGTTTAGACACTAGGAGAAGATAAGGAACACACCCATTATCCTGAAATCACATTAGGATTCTCTTTTTAACCTGTTCCTTAAAACACTAGTGCTTAGGAAATCTATTGGAGGCAGAAGCAGTCAAGGGTAGCTTAGGGTTAGGGTTAGGGTTAGGGTTATGTTTAGGGTACGGCTTAGGGTACGGGTTCGGGTACGGGTTCGCGTACGGCGTAGGGTATGGGTTAGGGTTAGGGTTAGGGTTAGTTTGAAGGTTAGGGCTCGGTTTAGGGCACGGGTTAGGATTAGGGTTCGTGTTAGGGTTAGGGTAGGGGTTAGGGTTAGGGTACGCGTTAAGCTTAGGGTAGTTATTAAACCTATCCCACTCTCTAGATACCCCTTAGCACGTCAAGGAATATTATTTGGGGGTCCAGCCATGGAGAAGAGTTTAGACACTAGGAGAAGATAAGGAACACACCCATTATCCTGAAATCACATTAGGATTCTCTTTTTAACCTGTTCCTTAATACACTAGTGCTTAGGAAATCTATTGGAGGCAGAAGCAGTCAAGGGTAGCTTAGGGTTAGGTTTAGGGTTAGGGTTAGGTTTAGGGTACGGCTTAGGTTACGGGTTCGGGTACGGGTTCGTGTACGGCGTAGGGTATGGGTTAGGGTTAGGGTTAGGGTTAGTTTGAAGGTTAGGGCTCGGTTTAGGGCACGGGTTAATATTAGGGTTCGTGTTAGGGTTAGGGTAGGGGTTAGGGTTAGGGTACGCGTTAAGGTTAGGGTAGTTATTAAACCTATCCCACTCTCTAGATACCCCTTAGCACGTCAAGGAATATTATTTGGGGGTCCAGCCATGGAGAAGAGTTTAGACACTAGGAGAAGATAAGGAACACATCCATTATCCTGAAATCACATTAGGATTCTCTTTTTAACCTGTTCCTTAAAACACTAGTGCTTAGGAAATCTATTGGAGGCAGAAGCAGTCAAGGGTAGCTTAGGGTTAGGGTTAGGGTTAGGGTTAGGGTTAGGGTACGGCTTAGGGTACGGGTTCGGGTACGGGTTCGCGTACGGCGTAGGGTATGGGTTAGGGTTAGTGTTAGGGTTAGTTTGAAGGTTAGGGCTCGGTTTAGGGCACGGGTTAGGATTAGGGTTCGTGTTAGGGTTAGGGTAGGGGTTAGGGTTAGGGTACGCGTTAAGCTTAGGGTAGTTATTAAACCTATCCCACTCTCTAGATACCCCTTAGCACGTCAAGGAATATTATTTGGGGGTCCAGCCATGGAGAAGAGTTTAGACACTAGGAGAAGATAAGGAACACACCCATTATCAAGAAATCACATTAGGATTCTCTTTTTAACCTGTTCCTTAAAACACTAGTGCTTAGGAAATCTATTTGAGGCAGAAGCAGTCAAGGGTAGCTTAGGGTTAGGGTTAGGGTTAGGGTTAGTGTTAGGGTATGGGTTAGGATTAGGGTTAGGGTTAGGGTAAGGCTTAGGGTACGGGTTCGGGTACGGCATAGGTTATGGGTTAGGGTTAGGGTTAGGGTTACTTTGAGGGTTATGGCTCGGTTTAGGGTACGGGTTAGGATTAGGGTACGTGTTAGGGTTACGGTACGCGTTAGGGTTAGGGTAGTTATTAAACCTATCCCACTCTCTAGATACCCCTTAGCACGTCAAGGAATATTATTTGGGTGTCCAGCCATGGAGAAGAGTTTAGACACTAGGAGAAGATAAGGAACACACCTATTATCAAGAAATCACATTAGGATTCTCTTTTTAACCTGTTCCTTAAAACACTAGTGCTTAGGAAATCTATTGGAGGCAGAAGCAGTCAAGGGTAGCTTAGGGTTAGGGTTAGGGTTAGGGTTAGGGTTAGGGTACGGCTTAGGGTACGGGTTCAGGTACGGGTTCGTGTACGGCGTAGGGTATGGGTTAGGGTTAGGGTTAGGGTTAGTTTGAAGGTTAGGGCTCGGTTTAGGGTACGGGTTAGGATTAGGGTTCGTGTTAGGGTTAGGGTAGGGGTTAGGGTTAGGGTACGCGTTAGGGTTAGGGTAGTTATTAAACCTATCCCACTCTCTAGATACCCCTTAGCACGTCAAGGAATATTATTTGGGGGTCCAGCCATGGAGAAGAGTTTAGACACTAGGAGAAGATAAGGAACACACCGATTATCAAGAAATCACATTAGGATTCTCTTTTTAACCTGTTCCTTAAAACACTAGTGCTTAGGAAATCTATTGGAGGCAGAAGCAGTCAAGGGAAGCTTAGGGTTAGGGTTAGGGTTAGGGTTAGGGTTAGGGTACGGCTTAGGGTACGGGTTCGGGTACGGGTTCGTGTACGGCGTATGGTATGGGTTAGGGTTGGGGTTAGTTTGAAGGTTAGGGCTCGGTTTAGGGTACGGGTTAGGATTAGGGTTCGTGTTAAGGTTATGGTAGGGGTTAGGGTTAGGGTACGCGTTAGGGTTAGGGTAGTTATTAAACCTATCCCACTCTCTAGATACCCCTTAGCACGTCAAGGAATATTATTTGGGGGTCCAGCCATGGAGAAGAGTTTAGACACTAGGAGAAGATAAGTAACACACACATTATCAAGAAATCACATTAGGATTCTCTTTTTAACCTGTTCCTTAAAACACTAGCGCTTAGGAAATCTATTGGAGGCAGAAGCAGTCAAGGGTAGCTTAGGGTTAGGGTTAGGGTTATTGTTAGGGTAAGGCTTAGGGTACGGGTTCGGGTACGGCATAGGGTATGGGTTAGGGTTAGGGTTAGGGTTAGTTTGAGGGTTAGGGCTCGGTTTAGGGTACGTGTTAGGATTAGGGTACGTGTTAGGGTTAGGGTACGCGTTAGTGTTAGGGTAGTTATTAAACCTATCCCACTCTCTAGATACCCCTTAGCACGTCAAGGAATATTATTTGGGGGTCCAGCCATGGAGAAGAGTTTAGACACTAGGAGAAGATAAGGAACACACCCATTATCCTGAAATCACAATAGGATTCTCTTTTTAACCTGTTCTTTAATACACTAGTGCTTAGGAAATCTATTGGAGGCAGAAGCAGTCAAGGGTAGCTTAGGGTTAGGGTTAGGGTTAGGGTTAGGGTTAGGGTACGGCTTAGGGTACGGGTTCGGGTACGGGTTCGGGTACGGCGTAGGGTATGGGTTATGGTTAGTGTTAGGGTTAGTTTGAGGGTTCGGGCTCGGTTTAGGTTACGGGTTAGGATTAGGGTACGTGTTAGGGTTAGGTTAGGGGTTAGGGTTAGGGCACGCGTTAGGGTTAGGGTAGTTATTAAACCTATTCCACTCTCTAGATACCCCTTAGCACGTCAAGGAATATTATTTGGGTGTCCAGCCATGGAGAAGAGTTTAGACACTAGGAGAAGATAAGGAAGACACCCATTATCAAGAAATCACATTAGGATTCTCTTTTTAACCTGTTCCTTAAAACACTAGTGCTTAGGAAATCTATTGGAGGCAGAAGCAGCCAAGGGTAGCTTAGGGTTAGGGTTAGGGTTAGGGTTAGGGTTAGGGTTAGGGTACGGCTTAGGGTACGGGTTCGTGTACGGGTTCGTGTACGGCGTAGGGTTAGGGTTAGGGTTAGGGTTAGTTTGAGGGTTAGGGCTCGGTTTAGGGTACGGGGTAGGATAAGGGTACGTGTTAGGGTTATGATAGGGGTTAGGGTTAGGGTACGCGTTAGGGTTACGTTAGTTATTAAACCTATCCCACTCACTAGATACCCCTTAGCACGTCAAGGAATATTATTTGGGGGTCCAGCCATGGAGAAGAGTTTAGACACTAGGAGAAGATAAGGAACACACCCATTATCAAGAAATCACATTAGGATTCTCTTTTTAACATGTTCCTTAAAACACTAGTGCTTAGGAAATCTATTGGAGGCAGAAGCAGTGAAGGGTAGCTTAGGGTTAGGGTTAGGGTTAGGGTACGGCTTAGGGTACGACTTAGGGTACGGGTTCGGGTACGGGTTCGGGTACGGCGTATGGTATGGGTTAGGGTTAGGGTTAGGGTTAGTTTGAGGGTTAGGGCTTGGTTTAGGGTACGGGTTAGGATTAGGGTACGTGTTCGGGTTAGGGTAGGGGTTAGGGTTAGGGTACGTGTTAGGGTTAGGGTACGCGTTAGGGTAAGGGTAGTTATTAAACCTATCCCACTCTCTAGATACCCCTTAGCACGTCAAGGAATATTATTTGGGGGTACAGCCATAGAGAAGAGTTTAGACACTAGGAGAAGATAAGGAACACACCCATTATCAAGAAATCACATTAGGATTCTCTTTTTAACCTGTTCCTTAAAACACTAGTGCTTAGGAAATCTATTTGAGGCAGAAGCAGTCAAGGGTAGCTTAGGGTTAGGGTTAGGGTTAGTGTTAGGGTACGGGTTTGGGTACGGGTTCGGGTACGGCGTAGGGTATGGGTTAGGGTTAGGGTTAGGGTTAGTTTGAGGGTTAGGGCTCGGTTTAGGTTACGGGTTAGGATTAGGGTACGTGTTAGGGTTAGGGTAGGGGTTAGGGTTAGGGTACGCGTTAGGGTTAGGGTAGTTATTAAACCTATCCCACTCTCTAGATACCCCTTAGCACGTCAAGGAATATTATTTGGGGGTCCAGCCATGGAGAAGAGTTTAGACACTAGGAGAAGATAAGGAACACACCCATTATCAAGAAATCACATTAGGATTCTCTTTTTAACCTGTTCCTTAAAACACTAGGGCTTAGGAAATCTATTTGAGGCAGAAGCAGCCAAGGGTAGCTTAGGGTTAGGGTTAGGGTTAGGGTTAGGGTTAGGGTTAGGGTACGGCTTAGGGTACGGGTTCGTGTACGGGTTCGTGTACGGCGTAGGGTTAGGGTTAGGGTTAGGGTTAGGGTTAGTTTGAGAGTTAGGGCTCGGTTTAGGGTACGGGGTAGGATAAGGGTACGTGTTAGGGTTATGATAGGGGTTAGGGTTAGGGTACGCGTTAGGGTTACGTTAGTTATTAAACCTATCCCACTCACTAGGTACCCCTTAGCACGTCAAGGAATATTATTTGGGGGTCCAGCCATGGAGAAGAGTTTAGACACTAGGAGAAGATAAGGAACACACCCATTATCAAGAAATCACATTAGGATTCTCTTTTTAACCTGTTCCTTAAAACACTAGTGCTTAGGAAATCTATTGGAGGCAGAAGCAGTCAAGGGTAGCTTAGGGTTAGGGTTAGGGTTAGGGTACGGCTTAGGGTACGGCTTAGGGTACGGGTTCGGGTACGGGTTCGGGTACGGCGTATGGTATGGGTTAGGGTTAGGGTTAGGGTTAGTTTGAGGGTTAGGGCTTGGTTTAGGGTACGGGTTAGGATTAGGGTACGTGTTCGCGTTAGGGTAGGGGTTAGGGTTAGGGTTAGGGTACGCATTAGGGTAAGGGTAGTTATTAAACCTATCCCACTCTCTAGATACCCCTTAGCACGTCAAGGAATATTATTTGGGGGTACAGCCATAGAGAAGAGTTTAGACACTAGGAGAAGATAAGGAACACACCCATTATCAAGAAATCACATTAGGATTCTCTTTTTAACCTGTTCCTTAAAACACTAGTGCTTAGGAAATCTATTTGAGGCAGAAGCAGTCAAGGGTAGCTTAGGGTTAGGGTTAGGGTTAGTGTTACGGTACGGGTTTGGGTACGGGTTCGGGTACGGCGTAGGGTATGGGTTAGGGTTAGGGTTAGGGTTAGTTTGAGGGTTCGGGCTCGGTTTAGGTTACGGGTTAGGATTAGGGTACGTGTTAGGGTTAGGGTAGGGGTTAGGGTTAGGGTACGCGTTAGGGTTAGGGTAGTTATTAAACCTATCCCACTCTCTAGATACCCCTTAGCACGTCAAGGAATATTATTTGGGTGTCCAGCCATGGAGAAGAGTTTAGACACTAGGAGAAGATAAGGAACACACCCATTATCAAGAAATCACATTAGGATTCTCTTTTTAACCTGTTCCTTAAAACACTAGTGCTTAGGAAATCTATTGTAGGCAGAAGCAGTCAAGGGTAGCTTAGGGTTAGGGTTAGGGTTAGGGTTAGGGTTAGGGTACGGGTTTGGGTATGGTTTCGGGTACGGCGTAGGGTATGGGTTAGGGTTAGGGTTAGGGTTAGTTTGAGGGTTAGGGCTCGGTTTAGGTTACGGGTTAGGATTAGGGTACGTGTTAGGGTTAGGGTAGGGGTTAGGTTTAGGGTACGCGTTAGGGTTAGGGTAGTTATTAAACCTATCCCACTCTCTAGATACCCCTTAGCACGTCAAGGAATATTATTTGGGTGTCCAGCCATGGAGAAGAGTTTAGACACTAGGAGAAGATAAGGAACACACCCATTATCAAGAAATCACATTAGGATTCTCTTTTTAACCTGTTCCTTAAAACACTAGTGCTTAGGAAATCTATTGGAGGCAGAAGCAGTCAAGGGTAGCTTAGGTTTAGGGTTAGGTTTAGGGTTAGGGTTAGCTTTAGGGTACGGCTTAGGGTACGGTTTCGGGTACGGGTTCGGATACGGCGTATGGTATGGGTTAGTGTTAGGGTTAGGGTTAGTTTGAGGGTTAGGGCTTGGATTAGGGTACGGGTTAGGATTAGGGTACGTGTTCGGGTTAGGGTAGGGGTTAGGGTTAGGGTACGTGTTAGGGTTAGGGTACGAGTTAGGGTTAGGGTAGTTATTAAACCTATCCCACTCTCTAGATACCCCTTCGCACGTCAAGGAATATTATTTGGGGGTCCAGCCATGGAGAAGAGTTTAGACACTAGGAGAAGATAAGGAACACACCCATTATCAAGAAATCACATTAGGATTCTCTTTTTAACCTGTTCCTTAAAACACTAGTGCTTAGGAAATCTATTGGAGGCAGAAGCAGTCAAGGGTAGCTTAGGGTTAGGGTTAGGGTTAGGGTTAGGGTTAGGGTACGGCTTAGGGTACGGGTTCGGGTACGGGTTCGTGTACGGCGTAGGGTATGGGTTAGGGTTAGGGTTAGTTTGAAGGTTAGGGCTCGGTTTAGCGTACGGTTTAGGATTAGGGTTCGTGTTAAGTTACGGTAGGGGTTAGGGTTAGGGTACGCGTTAGGGTTAGGGTAGTTATTAAACCTATCCCACTCTCTAGATACCCCTTAGCACGTCAAGGAATATTATTTGGGGGTCCAGCCATGGAGAAGAGTTTAGACACTAGGAGAAGATAAGGAATACACCCATTATCAAGAAATCACATTAGGATTCTCTTTTTAACCTGTTCCTTAAAACACTAGTGCTTAGGAAATCTATTGGAGGCAGAAGCAGTCAAGGGTAGCTTAGGGTTAGGGTTAGGGTTAGGGTTAGGGTTAGGGTACGGCTTAGGGTACGGGTTCGGATACAGGTTCGTGTACGGCGTAGGGTATGGGTTAGGGTTAGGGTTAGTTTGAAGGTTAGGGCTCGGTTTGGGGTACGGTTTAGGATTAGGGTTCGTGTTAAGGTTAGGGTAGGGGTTAGGGTTAGGGTACGCGTTAGGGTTAGGGTATTTATTAAACCTATCCCACTCTCTAGATACCCCTTAGCACGTCAAGGAATATTATTTGGGGGTCCAGCCATGGAGAAGAGTTTAGACACTAGGAGAAGATAAGGAATACACCCATTATCAAGAAATCACATTAGGATTCTCTTTTTAACCTGTTCCTTAAAACACTAGTGCTTAGGAAATCTATTGGAGGCAGAAGCAGTCAAGGGTAGCTTAGGGTTAGGGTTAGGGTTAGGGTTAGGGTTAGGGTACGGCTTAGGGTACGGGTTCGGGTACGGGTTCGTGTACGGCGTAGGGTATGGGTTAGGGTTAGGGTTAGGGTTAGTTTGAAGGTTATGGCTCGGTTTAGGGCACGGGTTAGGATTAGGGTTCGTGTTAGGGTTAGGGTAGGGGTTAGGGTTAGGGTACGCGTTAGGGTTAGGGTAGTTATTAAACCTATCCCATTCTCTAGATACCCCTTAGCACGTCAAGGAATATTATTTGGGGGTCCAGCCATGGAGAAGAGTTTAGACACTAGGAGAAGATAAGGAACACACCCATTATCCTGAAATCACATTAGGATTCTCTTTTTAACCTGTTCCTTAATACACTAGTGCTTAGGAAATCTATTGGAGGCAGAAGCAGTCAAGGATAGCTTAGGGTTAGGGTAAGGGTTAGGGTTATTGTTAGGGTAAGGGTTCGGGTACGGGTTCGGGTACGGTATAGGGTATGGGTTAGGGTTAGGGTTATGGTTAGTTTGAGGGTTAGGGCTCGGTTTAGGGTACGGGTTAGGATTAGGGTACGTGTTAGGGTTAGGGTAGGGGTTAGGGTTAGGGTATGCGTTAGGGTTAGGGTATTTATTAAACCTATCCCACTCTCTAGATACCCCTTAGCACGTCAAGGAATATTATTTGGGGGTCCAGCCATGGAGAAGAGTTTAGACACTAGAGAAGATAAGGAACACACCCATTATCAAGAAATCACATTAGGATTCTCTTCTTAACCTGTTCCTTAAAACACTAGTGCTTAGGAAATCTATTGGAGGCAGAAGCAGTCAAGGGTAGCTTAGGTTTAGGGTTAGGGTTAGGGTACGGCTTAGGGTACGGGTTCGGGTACGGGTTCGGGTATGGCGTAGTGTATGGGTTAGGGTTAGGGTTAGGGTTAGTTTGAGGGTTAGGGCTCGGTTTAGGTTACGGGTTAGGATTAGGGTACGTCTTAGGGTTAGGGTAGGGGTTAGGGTTAGGGTACGCGTTAGGGTTAGGGTAGTTATTAAACCTATCCCACTCTCTAGATAACCCTTAGCACGTCAAGGAATATTATTTGGGGGTCCAGCCATGGAGAAGAGTTTAGACACTAGGAGAAGATAAGGAACACACCCATTATCAAGAAATCACATTAGGATTCTCTTTTTAACCTGTTCCTTAAAACACTAGTGCTTAGGAAATCTATTGGAGGCAGAAGCAGTCAAGGGTAGCTTAGGGTTAGGGTTAGGTTTAGGGTTAGGGTACGGCTTAGGGTACGGTTTCAGGTACGGGTTCGTGTACGGCGTAGGGTATGGGTTAGGGTTAGGGTTAGTTTGAAGGTTAGGGCTCGGTTTAGGGTACGGGTTAGGATTAGGGTTCGTGTTAGGGTTATGGTAGGGGTTAGGGTTAGGGTACGCGTTAGGGTTAGGGTAGTTATTAAACCTATCCCACTCTCTAGATACCCCTTAGCACGTCAAGGAATATTATTTGGGGGTCCAGCCATGGAGAAGAGTTTAGACACTAGGAGAAGATAAGGAACACTCCCATTATCAAGAAATCACATTAGTATTCTCTTTTTAACCTGTTCCTTAATACACTAGTGCTTAGGAAATCTATTGGAGGCAGAAGCAGTCAAGGGTAGCTTAGGGTTAGGGTTAGGGTTAGGGTTAGGGTTAGGGTACGGCTTAGGGTACGGGTTCGGGTACGGGTTCGGGTACGGGTTCGGGTACGGCGTAGGGTATGGGTTAGGGTTAGGGTTAGGATTAGTTTGAGGGTTAGGGCTCGGTTTAGGTTACGGGTTAGGATTAGTGTACGTGTTAGGGTTAGGGTAGAGGTTAGGGTTAGGGTATGCGTTAGGGTTAGGGTAGTTATTAAACCTATCCCACTCTCTAGATACCCCTTAGCACGTCAAGGAATATTATTTGGGGGGCCAGCCATGGAGAAGAGTTTAGACACTAGGAGAAGATAAGGAACACACCCATTATCAAGAAATCACATTAGGATTCTCTTTTTAACCTGTTCCTTAAAACACTAGTGCTTAGGAAATCTATTGGAGGCAGAAGCAGTCAAGGGTAGCTTAGAGTTAGGGTTAGGGTTAGGGCTAGGGTTAGGGTACGGCTTAGGGTACGGGTTCGGGTACGGGTTCGGGTACGGCATAGGGTATGGGTTAGGGTTAGGGTTAGGATTAGTTTGAGGGTTAGGTCTCGGTTTAGGGTACGTGTTAGGATTAGGGTACGGGTTAGGGTTATGGAAGGGGTTAGGGTTAGGGTACGCGTTAGGGTTAGGGTAGTTATTAAACCTATCCCACTCCCTAGATCCCCCTTAGCACGTCAAGGAATATTATTTGGGGGTCCAGCCATGGAGAAGAGTTTAGACAGTAGGAGAAGATAAGGAACACACCCATTATCAAGAAATCACATTAGGATTCTCTTTTTAACCTGTTCCTTAAAACACTAGTGCTTAGGAAATCTATTGGAGGCAGAAGCAGTCAAGGGTAGCATAGGGTTAGGGTTAGGTTTAGGGTTAGGGTTAGTGTTAGGGTACGGGTTCGGGTACGGGTCCGGGTACGGCGTAGGGTATGGGTTAGGGTTAGGGTTAGGGTTAGTTTGAGGGTTAGGGCTCGGTTTAGGGTATGGGTTAGGATTAGGGTACGTGTTAGGGTTAGGGTAGGGGTTAGGGTTAGGGTACGGCTTAGGGTACGGCTTCGGGTACGGGTTCGTGTACGGCGTAGTGTATGGGTTAGGGTTAGGTTTAGGGTTAGTTTGAAGGTTAGGGCTCGGTTTAGGGTACGGGTTAGGATTAGGGTTCGTGTTAGGGTTAGGGTAGGGGTTAGGGTTAGGGTACGCGTTAGGGTTAGGTTAGTTATTAAACCTATCCCACTCTCTAGATACCCCTTAGCACGTCAAGGAATATTATTTGGGGGTCCAGCCATGGATAAGAGTTTAGACACTAGGAGAAGATAAGGAACACACCCATTATCCTGAAATCACATTAGGATTCTCTTTTTAACCTGTTCCTTAATACACTAGTGCTTAGGAAATCTATTGGAGGCAGAAGCAGTCAAGGGTAGCTTAGGGTTAGGGTTAGGGTTAGGGCTAGGGTTAGGACACGGCTTAGGGTACGGGTTCGGGTACGGGTTCATGTACGGCGTAGGGTATGGGTTTGGGTTAGGGTTAGGGTTAGTTTGAAGGTTAGGGCTCGGTTTAGGGTACGGGTTAGGATTAGGGTTCGTGTTAGGGTTAGGGTAGGGGTTAGGGTTAGGGTACGCGTTAGGGTTAGGGTAGTTATTAAACCTATCCCACTCTCTAGATACCCCTTAGCACGTCAAGGAATATTAATTGGCGGTCCAGCCATGGAGAAGAGTTTAGACACTAGGAGAAGATAAGGAACACACCCATTATCCTGAAATCACATTAGGATTCTCTTTTTAACCTGTTCCTTAATACACTAGTGCTTAGGAAATCTATTGGAGGCAGAAGCAGTCAAGGGTAGCTTAGGGTTAGGGTTACGGTTAGGGTTAGGGTTAGGGTTATTGTTAGGGTAAGGCTTAGGGTACGGGTTCGGGTACGGCATAGGGTATGGGTTAGGGTTAGGGTTAGGGTTAGTTTGAGGGTTAGGGCTCGGTTTAGGATACGGGTTAGGAGTAGGGTACGGGTTAGGATTAGGGTTCGTGTTAGGGTTAGGGTAGGGGTTAGGGTTAGGGTACGCGTTAGGTTTAGGGTAGTTATTAAACCTATCCCACTCTCTAGATACCCCTTAGCACGTCAAGGAATATTATTTGGGGGTCCAGCCATGGAGAAGAGTTTAGAAACTAGGAGAAGATAAGGAACACACCCATTATCAAGAAATCACATTAGGATTCTCTTTTTAACCTCTTCCTTAAAACACTAGTGCTTAGGAAATCTATTGGAGGCAGAAGCAGTCAAGGGTAGCTTAGGGTTAGGGTTAGGGTTAGGGTACGGCTTAGGGTACGGGTTCGGGTAAGGGTTCGGGTACGGGTTCGGGTACGGCGTAGGGTATGGGTTAGGTTTAGGGTTAGGGTTAGTTTGAGGGTTAGGGCTCGGTTTAGGTTACGGGTTAGGATTAGGGTACGTGTTAGGGTTAGGGTAGGGGTTAGGGTTAGGGTACGCGTTAGGGTTAGGGTAGTTATTAAACCTATCCCACTCTCTAGATACCCCTTAGCACGTCAAGGAATATTATTTGGGGGTCCAGCCATGGAGAAGAGTTTAGACACTAGGAGAAGATAAGGAACACACCCATTATCAAGAAATCACATTAGGATTCTCTTTTTAACCTGTTCCTTAAAACACTAGTGCTTAGGAAATCTATTGGAGGCAGAAGCAGTCAAGGGTAGCTTAGGGTTAGGGTTAGGTTTAGGGTTAGGGTTAGGGTTAGGGTTAGGGTTAGGGTACGGCTTAGTGTACGGGTTCGGGTATGGCGTAGGGTATGGGTTAGGGTTAGGGTTAGGGTTAGTTTGAGGGTTAGGGCTCGGTTTAGGTTACGGGTTAGGATTAGGGTACGTCTTAGGGTTAGGGTAGCGGTTAGGGTTAGGGTACGCGTTAGGGTTAGGGTAGTTATTAAACCTATCCCACTCTCTAGATACCCCTTAGCACGTCAAGGAATATTATTTGGGGGTCCAGCCATGGAGAAGAGTTTAGACACTAGGAGAAGATAAGGAACACACCCATTATCAAGAAATCACATTAGTACTCTCTTTTTAACCTGTTCCTTAATACACTAGTGCTTAAGAAATCTATTGGAGGCAGAAGCAGTCAAGGGTAGCTTAGGGTTAGGGTTAGGGTTAGGGTTAGGTTTAGGGTACGGCTTAGGGTACGGGTTCGGGTACGGGTTCGGGTACGGGTTCGGGTACGGCGTAGGGTATGGGTTAGGGTTACGGTTAGGGTTAGTTTGAGGGTTAGGGCTCGGTTTAGGGTACGGGTTAGGATTAGTGTACGTGTTAGGGTTAGGGTAGAGGTTAGGGTTAGGGTATGCGTTAGGGTTAGGGTAGTTATTAAACCTATCCCACTCTCTAGATACCCCTTAGCACGTCAAGGAATATTATTTGGGGGGCCAGCCATGGAGAAGAGTTTAGACACTAGGAGAAGATAAGGAACACACCCATTATCAAGAAATCACATTAGGATTCTCTTTTTAACCTGTTCCTTAAAACACTAGTGCTTAGGAAATCTATTGGAGGCAGAAGCAGTCAAGGGTAGCTTAGGGTTAGGGTTAGGGTTATTGTTAGGGTAAGGCTTAGGGTACGGGTTCGGGTACGGCATAGGGTATGGGTTAGGGTTAGGGTTAGGTTTAGTTTGAGGGTTAGGGCTCGGTTTAGGGTACGGGTTAGGAGTAGGGTACGTGTTAGGTTTAGGGTAGGGGATAGGGTTAGGGTACGCGTTAGGGTTAGAGTGGTTATTAAACCTAACCCACTCCCTAGATACCCCTTAGCACGTCAAGGAATATTATTTGGGGGTGCAGCCATGGAGAAGAGTTTAGATAGTAGGAGAAGATAAGGAACACACCCATTATCAAGAAATCACATTAGGATTCTCTCTTTAACCTGTTCCTTAAAACACTAGTGCTTAGGAAATCTATTGGAGGCAGAAGCAGTCAAGGGTAGCTTAGGGTTAGGGTTAGGGTTAGGGTTAGGTTTAGGGTACGGCTTAGGGTACGGGTTCGGGTACGGGTTCGTGTACGCTGTAGGGTATGGGTTAGGGTTAGGGTTAGGGTTAGTTTGAAGGTTAGGGCTCGGTTTAGGGTACGGGTTAGGATTAGGGTTCGTGTTAGGGTTAGGGTAGGGGTTAGGGTTAGGGTACGCATTAGGGTTAGGGTAGTTATTAAACCTATCCCACTCTCTAGATACCCCTTAGCACGTCAAGGAATATTATTTGGGGGTCCAGCCATGGAGAAGAGTTTAGACACTAGGAGAAGATAAGGAACACACCCATTATCAAGAAATCACATTAGGATTCTCTTTTTAACCTGTTCCTTAAACACTAGTGCTTAGGAAATCTATTGGAGGCAGAAGCAGTCAAGGGTAGCTTAGGGTTAGGGTTTGGGTTAGGGTACGGCTTAGGGTACGGGTTCGGGTACGGGTTCGGGTACGGGTTTGGGTATGGCGTAGGATATGGGTTAGGGTTAGGGTTAGGGTTAGTTTGAGGGTTAGGGCTCGGTTTAGGGTACGGGTTAGGATTAGGGTACGTGTTAGGGTGAGGGTAGCGGTTAGGGTTAGGGTACGCGTTAGGGTTAGGGTAGTTATTAAACCTATCCCACTCTCTAGATACCCCTTAGCACGTCAAGGAATATTATTTGGGGGTCCAGCCATGGAGAAAAGTTTAGACACTAGGAGAAGATAAGGAACACACCCATTATCAAGAAATCACATTAGGATTCTCTTTTTAACCTGTTCCTTAAAACACTAGTGCTTAGGAAATCTATTGGAGGCAGAAGCAGTCAAGGGTAGCTTAGGGTTAGGGTTAGGGTTATTGTTAGGGTAAGGCTTAGGGTACGCGTTCGGGTACGGCATAGGGTATGGGTTAGGGTTAGGGTTAGGGTTAGTTTGAGGGTTAGGGCTCAGTTTAGGGTACGGGTTAGGATTAGGGTACGTGTTAGGGTTAGGGTAGGGGTTAGGGTTAGGGTACGCGTTAGGGTTAGGGTAGTTATTAAACCTATCCCACTCCCTAGATACCCCTTAGCACGTCAAGGAATATTATTTGGGGGACCAGCCATGGAGAAGAGTTTAGACAGTAGGAGAAGATAAGGAACACACCCATTATCAAGAAATCACATTAGGATTCTCTTTTTAACCTGTTCCTTAAAACACTAGTGCTTAGGAAATCTATGGAGGAAGAAGCAGTCAAGGGTAGCTTAGGGTTAGCGTTAGGGTTAGGGCTAGGGTTAGGACACGGCTTAGGGTACGGGTTCGGGTACGGGTTCGTGTACGGCGTAGGGTATGGGTTTGGGTTAGGGTTAGGGTTAGTTTGAAGTTTAGGGCTCGGTTTAGGGTACGGGTTAGGATTAGGGTTCGTGTTAGGGTTAGGGTAGGGGTTAGGGTTAGGGTACGCGTTAGGGTTAGGGTAGTTATTAAACCTATCCCACTCTCTAGATACCCCTTAGCACGTCAAGGAATATTATTTGGGGGTCCAGCCATGGAGAAGAGTTTAGACACTAGGAGAAGATAAGGAACACACCCATTATCCTGAAATCACATTAGGATTCCCTTTTTAACCTGTTCCTTAATACACTAGTGCTTAGGAAATCTATTGGAGGCAGAAGCAGTCAAGGGTAGCTTAGGGTTAGGGTTATGGTTAGGGTTAGGGTTAGGGTTATTGTTAGGGTAAGGCTTAGGGTACGGGTTCGGGTACGGCATAGTGTATGGGTTAGGGTTAGGGTTAGGGTTAGTTTGAGGGTTAGGGCTCGGTTTAGGGTACGGGTTAGGAGTAGGGTACGTGTTAGGGTTAGGGTAGGGGTTAGGGTTAGGGTACGCGTTAGGGTTAGGGTAGTTATTAAACCTATCCCACTCCCTAGATACCCCTTAGCACGTCAAGGAATATTATTTGGGGGTCCAGCCATGGAGAAGAGTTTAGACAGTAGGAGAAGATAAGGAACACACCCATTATCAAGTAATCACATTAGGATTCTCTTTTTAACCTGTTCCTTAAAACACTAGTGCTTAGGAAATCTATTGGAGGCAGAAGCAGTCAAGGGTAGCTTAGGGTTAGGTTTAGGTTTAGGGCTAGTGTTAGGATACGGCATAGGGTACGGGTTCGGGTACGGGTTCGTGTACGGCGTAGGATATGGGTTTGGGTTAGGGTTAGGATTAGTTTGAAGGTTAGGGCTCGGTTTAGGGTACGGGTTAGGATTAGGGTTCGTGTTAGGGTTAGGGTAGGGGTTAGGGTTAGGGTACGCGTTAGGGTTAGGGTAGTTATTAAACCTATCCCACTCTCTAGATACCCCTTAGCACGTCAAGGAATATTATTTGGGGGTCCAGCCATGGAGAAGAGTTTAGACACTAGGAGAAGATAAGGAACACACCCATTATCCTGAAATCACATTAGGATTCTCTTTTTAACCTGTTCCTTAATACACTAGTGCTTAGGAAATCTATTGGAGGCAGAAGCAGTCAAGGGTAGCTTAGGGTTAGGGTTACGGTGAGGGTTAGGGTTAGGGTTATTGTTAGGGTAAGGCTTAGGGTACGGGTTCGGGTACGGCATAGGGTATGGGTTAGGGTTAGGGTTAGGGTTAGTTTGTGGGTTAGGGCTCGGTTTAGGGTACGGGTTAGGAGTAGGGTACGTGTTAGGGTTAGGGTAGGGGTTAGGGTTAGGGTACGCGTTAGGGTTAGGATAGTTATTAAACCTATCCCACTCCCTAGATACCCCTTAGCACGTCAAGGAATATTATTTGGGGGTCCAGCCATGGAGAAGAGTTTAGACAGTAGGAGAAGATAAGGAACACACCCATTATCAAGAAATCACATTAGGATTCTCTTTTTAACCTGTTCCTTAAAACACTAGTGCTTAGGAAATCTATTGGAGGCAAAGCAGTCAAGGGTAGCTTAGGGTTAGGGTTAGGGTTAGGGTTAGGGTACGGCTTAGGGTACGGGTTCGGGTACGGGTTCGTGTACGCTGTAGGGTATGGGTTAGGGTTAGGGTTAGGGTTAGTTTGAAGGTTAGGGCTCGGTTTAGGGTACGGGTTAGGATTAGGGTTCGTGTTAGGGTTAGGGTAGGGGTTAGGGTTAGGGTACGCGTTAGGGTTAGGGTAGTTATTAAACCTATCCCACTCTCTAGATACCCCTTAGCACGTCAAGGAATATTATTTGGGGGTCCAGCCATGGAGAAGAGTTTAGACACTAGGAGAAGATAAGAAACACACCCATTATCAAGAAATCACATTAGGATTCTCTTTTTAACCTGTTCCTTAAAACACTAGTGCTTAGGAAATCTATTGGAGGCAGAAGCAGTCAAGGGTAGCTTAGGGTTAGGGTTAGGGTTAGGGCTAGGGTTAGGACACGGCTTAGGGTACGGGTTCGGGTACGGGTTCGTGTACGGCGTAGGGTATGCGTTTGGGTTAGGGTTAGGATTAGTTTGAAGGTTAGGGCTCGGTTTAGGGTACGGGTTAGGATTAGGGTTCGTGTTAGGGTTAGGGTAGGGGTTAGGGTTAGGGTACGCGTTAGGTTTAGGGTAGTTATTAAACCTATCCCACTCTCTAGATACCCCTTAGCACGTCAAGGAATATTATTTGGGGGTCCAGCCATGGAGAAGAGTTTAGACACTAGGAGAAGATAAGGAACACACCCATTATCCTGAAATCACATTAGGATTCTCTTTTTAACCTGTTCCTTAATACACTAGTGCTTAGGAAATCTATTGGAGGCAGAAGCAGTCAAGGGTAGCTTAGGGTTAGGGTTACGGTTAGGGTTAGGGTTAGGGTTATTGTTAGGGTAAGGCTTAGGGTACGGGTTCGGGTACGGCATAGGGTATGGGTTAGGGTTAGGGTTAGGGTTAGTTTGAGGGTTAGGGCTCGGTTTAGGGTACGGGTTAGGAGTAGGGTACGGGTTAGGATTAGGGTTCGTGTTAGGGTTAGGGTAGGGGTTAGGGTTAGGGTACGCGTTAGGGTTAGGGTAGTTATTAAACCTATCCCACTCCCTAGATACCCCTTAGCACGTCAAGGAATATTATTTGGGGGTCCATCCATGGAGAAGAGTTTAGACAGTAGGAGAAGATAAGGAACACACCCATTATCAAGAAATCACATTAGGATTCTCTTTTTAACCTGTTCCTTAAAACACTAGTGCTTAGGAAATCTATTGGAGGCAGAAGCAGTCAAGGGTAGCTTAGGGTTAGGGTTAGGGTTAGGGCTAGGGTTAGGATACGGCTTAGGGTACGGGTTCGGGTACGGGTTCGTGTACGGCGTAGGGTATGGGTTTGGGTTAGGGTTAGGATTAGTTTGAAGGTTAGGGCTCGGTTTAGGGTACGGGTTAGGATTAGGGTTCGTGTTAGGGTTAGGGTAGGGGTTAGGGTTAGGGTACGCGTTAGGGTTAGGGTAGTTATTAAACCTATCCCACTCTCTAGATACCCCTTAGCACGTCAAGGAATATTATTTGGGGGTCCAGCCATGGAGAAGAGTTTAGACACTAGGAGAAGATAAGGAACACACCCATTATCAAGAAATCACATTAGGATTCTCTTTTTAACCTGTTCCTTAAAACACTAGTGCTTAGGAAATCTATTGGAGGCAGAAGCAGTCAAGGGTAGCTTAGGGTTAGGGTTAGGGTTAGGGTACGGCTTAGGGTACGGGTTCGGGTAAGGGTTAGGGTACGGGTTCGGGTACGGCGTAGGGTATGGGTTAGGTTTAGGGTTAGGGTTAGTTTGAGGGTTAGGGCTCGGTTTAGGTTACGGGTTAGGATTAGGGTACGTGTTAGGGTTAGGGTAGGGGTTAGGGTTAGGGTACGCGTTAGGGTTAGGGTAGTTATTAAACCTATCCCACTCTCTAGATACCCCTTAGCACGTCAAGGAATATTATTTGGGGGTCCAGCCATGGAGAAAAGTTTAGACACTAGGAGAAGATAAGGAACACACCCATTATCAAGAAATCACATTAGGATTCTCTTTTTAACCTGTTCCTTAAAACACTAGTGCTTAGGAAATCTATTGGAGGCAGAAGCAGTCAAGGGTAGCTTAGGGTTAGGGTTAGGTTTAGGGTTAGGGTTAGGGTTAGGGTTAGGGTTAGGGTACGGCTTAGTGTACGGGTTCGGGTATGGCGTAGGGTATGGGTTAGGGTTAGGGTTAGGATTAGTTTGAGGGTTAGGGCTCGGTTTAGGTTACGGGTTAGGATTAGGGTACGTCTTAGGGTTAGGGTAGCGGTTAGGGTTAGGGTACGCGTTAGGGTTAGGGTAGTTATTTAACCTATCCCACTCTCTAGATACCCCTTAGCACGTCAAGGAATATTATTTGGGTGTCCAGCCATGGAGAAGAGTTTAGACACTAGGAGAAGATAAGGAACACACCCATTATCAAGAAATCACATTAGGATTCACTTTTTAACCTGTTCCTTAATACACTAGTGCTTAAGAAATCTATTGGAGGCAGAAGGAGTCAAGGGTAGCTTAGGGTTAGGTTTAGGGTTAGGGTTAGGTTTAGGGTACGGCTTAGGGTACGGGTTCGGTTACGGGTTCGGGTACGGGTTCGGGTACGGCGTAGGGTATGGGTTAGGGTTAGGGTTAGGGTTAGTTTGAGGGTTAGGGCTCGGTTTAGGGTACGGGTTAGGATTAGTGTACGTGTTAGGGTTAGGGTAGAGGTTAGGGTTAGGGTATGCGTTAGGGTTAGGGTAGTTATTAAACCTATCCCACTCTCTAGATACCCCTTAGCACGTCAAGGAATATTATTTGGGGGGCCAGCCATGGAGAAGAGTTTAGACACTAGGAGAAGATAAGGAACACACCCATTATCAAGAAATCACATTAGGATTCTCTTTTTAACCTGTTCCTTAAAACACTAGTGCTTAGGAAATCTATTGGAGGCAGAAGCAGTCAAGGGTAGCTTAGGGTTAGGGTTAGGGTTATTGTTAGGGTAAGGCTTAGGGTACGGTTTCGGGTACGGCATAGGGTATGGGTTAGGGTTAGGGTTAGGTTTAGTTTGAGGGTTAGGGCTCGGTTTAGGGTACGGGTTAGGAGTAGGGTACGTGTTAGGGTTAGGGTAGGGGTTAGGGTTAGGGTACGCGTTAGGGTTAGGGTGGTTATTAAACCTAACCCACTCCCTAGATACCCCTTAGCACGTCAAGGAATATTATTTGGGTGTCCAGCCATGGAGAAGAGTTTAGACACTAGGAGAAGATAAGGAATACACCCATTATCAAGAAATCACATTAGGATTCTCTCTTTAACCTGTTCCTTAAAACACTAGTGCTTAGGAAATCTATTGGAGGCAGAAGCAGTCAAGGGTAGCTTAGGGTTAGGGTTAGGGTTAGGGTTAGGGTTAGGGTTAGGGTACTGCTTAGGGTACGGGTTCGGGTACGGGTTCGTGTACGCTGTAGGGTATGGGTTAGGGTTAGAGTTAGGGTTAGTTTGAAGGTTAGGGCTCGGTTTAGGGTACGGGTTAGGATTAGGGTTCGTGTTAGGGTTAGGGTAGGGGTTAGGGTTAGGGTACGCATTAGGGTTAGGGTAGTTATTAAACCTATCCCACTCTCTAGATACCCCTTAGCACGTCAAGGAATATTATTTGGGGGTCCAGCCATGGAGAAGAGTTTAGACACTAGGAGAAGATAAGGAACACACCCATTATCAAGAAATCACATTAGGATTCTCTTTTTAACCTGTTCCTTAAAACACTAGTGCTTAGGAAATCTATTGGAGGCAGAAGCAGTGAAGGGTAGCTTAGGGTTAGGGTTTGGGTTAGGGTACGGCTTAGGGTACGGGTTCGGGTACGGGTTCGGGTACGGGTTTGGGTATGGCGTAGGATATGGGTTAGGGTTAGGGTTAGGGTTAGTTTGAGGGTTAGGGCTCGGTTTAGGGTACGGGTTAGGATTAGGTTACGTGTTAGGGTGAGGGTAGGGGTTAGGGTTAGGGTACGCGTTAGGGTTAGGGTAGTTATTAAACCTATCCCACTCTCTAGATACCCCTTAGCACGTCAAGGAATATTATTTGGGGGTCCAGCCATGGAGAAAAGTTTAGACACTAGGAGAAGATAAGGAACACACCCATTATCAAGAAATCACATTAGGATTCTCTTTTTAACCTGTTCCTTAAAACACTAGTGCTTAGGAAATCTATTGGAGGCAGAAGCAGTCAAGGGTAGCTTAGGGTTAGGGTTAGGGTTATTGTTAGGGTAAGGCTTAGGGTACGCGTTCGGGTACGGCATAGGGTATGGGTTAGGGTTAGGGTTAGGGTTAGTTTGAGGGTTAGGGCTCGGTTTAGGGTACGGGTTAGGATTAGGGTACGTGTTAGGGTTAGGGTAGGGGTTAGGGTTAGGGTACGCGTTAGGGTTAGGGTAGTTATTAAACCTATCCCACTCCCTAGATACCCCTTAGGACGTCAAGGAATATTATTTGTGGGACCAGCCATGGAGAAGAGTTTAGACAGTAGGAGAAGATAATGAACACACCCATTATCAAGAAATCACATTAAGATTCTCTTTTTAAGCTGTTCCTTAAAACACTAGTGCTTAGGAAATCTATTGGAGGAAGAAGCAGTCAAGGGTAGCTTAGGGTTAGCGTTAGGGTTAGGGCTAGGGTTAGGACACGGCTTAGGGTACGGGTTCGGGTACGGGTTCGTGTACGGCGTAGGGTATGGGTTTGGGTTAGGGTTAGGGTTAGTTTGAAGTTTAGGGCTCGGTTTAGGGTACGGGTTAGGATTAGGGTTCGTGTTAGGGTTAGGGTAGGGGTTAGGGTTAGGGTACGCGTTAGGGTTAGGGTAGTTATTAAACCTATCCCACTCTCTAGATACCCCTTAGCACGTCAAGGAATATTATTTGGGGGTCCAGCCATGGAGAAGAGTTTAGACACTAGGAGAAGATAAGGAACACACCCATTATCCTGAAATCACATTAGGATTCCCTTTTTAACCTGTTCCTTAATACACTAGTGCTTAGGAAATCTATTGGAGGCAGAAGCAGTCAAGGGTAGCTTAGGGTTAGGGTTAGGGTTAGGGTTAGGGTTAGGGTTAGGGTACGGCTTACGGTACGGGTTCGGGTACGGGTTCGTGTACGCTGTAGGGTATGGGTTAGGGTTAGGGTTAGGGTTAGTTTGAAGGTTAGGGCTCGGTTTAGGGTACGGGTTAGGATTAGGGTTCGTGTTAGGGTTAGGGTACGCATTAGGGTTAGGGTAGTTATTAAACCTATCCCACTCTCTAGATACCCCTTAGCACGTCAAGGAATATTATTTGGGGGTCCAGCCATGGAGAAGAGTTTAGACAGTAGGAGAAGATAAGGAACACACCCATTATCAAGAAATCACATTAGGATTCTCTTTTTAACCTGTTCCTTAAAACACTAGTGCTTAGGAAATCTATTGGAGGCAGAAGCAGTCAAGGGTAGCTTAGGGTTAGGGTTTGGGTTAGGGTACGGCTTAGGGTACGGGTTCGGGTACGGGTTCGGGTACGGGTTTGGGTATGGCGTAGGATATGGGTTAGGGTTAGGGTTAGGGTTAGTTTGAGGGTTAGGGCTCGGTTTAGGGTACGGGTTAGGATTAGGGTACGTGTTAGGGTGAGGGTAGGGGTTAGGGTTAGGGTACGCGTTAGGGTTAGGGTAGTTATTAAACCTATCCCACTCTCTAGATACCCCTTAGCACGTCAAGGAATATTATTTGGGGGTCCAGCCATGGAGAAAAGTTTAGACACTAGGAGAAGATAAGGAACACACCCATTATCAAGAAATCACATTAGGATTCTCTTTTTAACCTGTTCCTTAAAACACTAGTGCTTAGGAAATCTATTGGAGGCAGAAGCAGTCAAGGGTAGCTTAGGGTTAGGGTTAGGGTTATTGTTAGGGTAAGGCTTAGGGTACGCGTTCGGGTACGGCATAGGGTATGGGTTAGGGTTAGGGTTAGGGTTAGTTTGAGGGTTAGGGCTCAGTTTAGGGTACGGGTTAGGATTAGGGTACGTGTTAGGGTTAGGGTAGGGGTTAGGGTTAGGGTACGCGTTAGGGTTAGGGTAGTTATTAAACCTATCCCACTCCCTAGATACCCCTTAGCACGTCAAGGAATATTATTTGGGGGACCAGCCATGGAGAAGAGTTTAGACAGTAGGAGAAGATAAGGAACACACCCATTATCAAGAAATCACATTAGGATTCTCTTTTTAACCTGTTCCTTAAAACACTAGTGCTTAGGAAATCTATGGAGGAAGAAGCAGTCAAGGGTAGCTTAGGGTTAGCGTTAGGGTTAGGGCTAGGGTTAGGACACGGCTTAGGGTACGGGTTCGGGTACGGGTTCGTGTACGGCGTAGGGTATGGGTTTGGGTTAGGGTTAGGGTTAGTTTGAAGTTTAGGGCTCGGTTTAGGGTACGGGTTAGGATTAGGGTTCGTGTTAGGGTTAGGGTAGGGGTTAGGGTTAGGGTACGCGTTAGGGTTAGGGTAGTTATTAAACCTATCCCACTCTCTAGATACCCCTTAGCACGTCAAGGAATATTATTTGGGGGTCCAGCCATGGAGAAGAGTTTAGACACTAGGAGAAGATAAGGAACACACCCATTATCCTGAAATCACATTAGGATTCCCTTTTTAACCTGTTCCTTAATACACTAGTGCTTAGGAAATCTATTGGAGGCAGAAGCAGTCAAGGGTAGCTTAGGGTTAGGGTTATGGTTAGGGTTAGGGTTAGGGTTATTGTTAGGGTAAGGCTTAGGGTACGGGTTCGGGTACGGCATAGTGTATGGGTTAGGGTTAGGGTTAGGGTTAGTTTGAGGGTTAGGGCTCGGTTTAGGGTACGGGTTAGGAGTAGGGTACGTGTTAGGGTTAGGGTAGGGGTTAGGGTTAGGGTACGCGTTAGGGTTAGGGTAGTTATTAAACCTATCCCACTCCCTAGATACCCCTTAGCACGTCAAGGAATATTATTTGGGGGTCCAGCCATGGAGAAGAGTTTAGACAGTAGGAGAAGATAAGGAACACACCCATTATCAAGAAATCACATTAGGATTCTCTTTTTAACCTGTTCCTTAAAACACTAGTGCTTAGGAAATCTATTGGAGGCAGAAGCAGTCAAGGGTAGCTTAGGGTTAGGTTTAGGGTTAGGGCTAGGGTTAGGATACGGCATAGGGTACGGGTTCGGGTACGGGTTCGTGTACGGCGTAGGATATGGGTTTGGGTTAGGGTTAGGATTAGTTTGAAGGTTAGGGCTCGGTTTAGGGTACGGGTTAGGATTAGGGTTCGTGTTAGGGTTAGGGTAGGGGTTAGGGTTAGGGTACGCGTTAGGGTTAGGGTAGTTATTAAACCTATCCCACTCTCTAGATACCCCTTAGCACGTCAAGGAATATTATTTGGGGGTCCAGCCATGGAGAAGAGTTTAGACACTAGGAGAAGATAAGGAACACACCCATTATCCTGAAATCACATTAGGATTCTCTTTTTAACCTGTTCCTTAATACACTAGTGCTTAGGAAATCTATTGGAGGCAGAAGCAGTCAAGGGTAGCTTAGGGTTAGGGTTACGGTGAGGGTTAGGGTTAGGGTATGGCTTAGGGTACGGGTTCGGGTACGGGTTCGGGTACGGCGTAGGGTATGGGTTAGGGTTAGGGTTAGGGTTAGTTTGAGGGTTAGGGCTCCGTTTAGGGTACGGGTTAGGATTAGGGTACGTGTTAGGGTTAGGGTAGGGGTTAGGGTTAGGGTACGCGTTAGGGTTAGGGTAGTTATTAAACCTATCCCATTCTCTAGATACCCCTTAGCACGTCAAGGAATATAATTTGGGGGTGCAGCCATGGAGAAGAGTTTAGACACTAGGAGAAGATAAGGAACACACCCATTATCCTGAAATCACATTAGGATTCTCTTTTTAACCTGTTCCTTAATACACTAGTGCTTAGGAAATCTATTGGAGGCAGAAGCAGTCAAGGGTAGCTTAGGGTTAGGGTTACGGTTAGGGTTAGGGTTAGGGTTATTGTTAGGGTAAGGCTTAGGGTACGGGTTCGGGTACGGCATAGGGTATGGGTTAGGGTTAGGGTTAGGGTTAGTTTGTGGGTTAGGGCTCGGTTTAGGGTACGGGTTAGGAGTAGGGTACGTGTTAGGGTTAGGGTAGGGGTTAGGGTTAGGGTACGCGTTAGGGTTAGGATAGTTATTAAACCTATCCCACTCCCTAGATACCCCTTAGCACGTCAAGGAATATTATTTGGGGGTCCAGCCATGGAGAAGAGTTTAGACAGTAGGAGAAGATAAGGAACACACCCATTATCAAGAAATCACATTAGGATTCTCTTTTTAACCTGTTCCTTAAAACACTAGTGCTTAGGAAATCTATTGGAGGCAAAGCAGTCAAGGGTAGCTTAGGGTTAGGGTTAGGGTTAGGGTTAGGGTACGGCTTAGGGTACGGGTTCGGGTACGGGTTCGTGTACGCTGTAGGGTATGGGTTAGCGTTAGGGTTAGGGTTAGTTTGAAGGTTAGGGCTCGGTTTAGGGTACGGGTTAGGATTAGGGTTCGTGTTAGGGTTAGGGTAGGGGTTAGGGTTAGGGTACGCGTTAGGGTTAGGGTAGTTATTAAACCTATCCCACTCTCTAGATACCCCTTAGCACGTCAAGGAATATTATTTGGGGGTCCAGCCATGGAGAAGAGTTTAGACACTAGGAGAAGATAAGGAACACACCCATTATCAAGAAATCACATTAGGATTCTCTTTTTAACCTGTTCCTTAAAACACTAGTGCTTAGGAAATCTATTGGAGGCAGAAGCAGTCAAGGGTAGCTTAGGGTTAGGGTTAGGGTTAGGGCTAGGGTTAGGACACGGCTTAGGGTACGGGTTCGGGTACGGGTTCGTGTACGGCGTAGGGTATGCGTTTGGGTTAGGGTTAGGATTAGTTTGAAGGTTAGGGCTCGGTTTAGGGTACGGGTTAGGATTAGGGTTCGTGTTAGGGTTAGGGTAGGGGTTAGGGTTAGGGTACGCGTTAGGTTTAGGGTAGTTATTAAACCTATCCCACTCTCTAGATACCCCTTAGCACGTCAAGGAATATTATTTGGGGGTCCAGCCATGGAGAAGAGTTTAGACACTAGGAGAAGATAAGGAACACACCCATTATCCTGAAATCACATTAGGATTCTCTTTTTAACCTGTTCCTTAATACACTAGTGCTTAGGAAATCTATTGGAGGCAGAAGCAGTCAAGGGTAGCTTAGGGTTAGGGTTAGGGTTAGGGTTAGGGTACGGCTTAGGGTACGGGTTCGGGTACGGGTTCGTGTACGGCGTAGGGTATGGGTTAGGGTTAGGGTTAGGGTTAGTTTGAGGGTTAGGGCTCCGTTTAGGGTACGGGTTAGGATTAGGGTTCGTGTTAGGGTTAGGGTAGGGGTTAGGGTTAGGGTACGCGTTAGGGTTAGGGTAGTTATTAAACCTATCCCACTCTCTAGATACCCCTTAGCACGTCAAGGAATATTATTTGGGGGTCCAGCCATGGAGAAGAGTTTAGACACTAGGAGAAGATAAGGAACACACCCATTATCAAGAAATCACATTAGGATTCTCTTTTTAACCTGTTCCTTAAAACACTAGTGCTTAGGAAATCTATTGGAGGCAGAAGCAGTCAAGGGTAGCTTAGGGTTAGGGTTAGGGTTAGGGTACGGCTTAGGGTACGGGTTCGGGTAAGGGTTAGGGTACGGGTTCGGGTACGGCGTAGGGTATGGGTTAGGTTTAGGGTTACGGTTAGTTTGAGGGTTAGGGCTCGGTTTAGGTTACGGGTTAGGATTAGGGTACGTGTTAGGGTTAGGGTAGGGGTTAGGGTTAGGGTACGCGTTAGGGTTAGGGTAGTTATTAAACCTATCCCACTCCCTAGATACCCCTTAGCACGTCAAGGAATATTATTTGGGGGACCAGCCATGGAGAAGAGTTTAGACAGTAGGAGAAGATAAGGAACACACCCATTATCAAGAAATCACATTAGGATTCTCTTTTTAACCTGTTCCTTAAAACAATAGTGCTTAGGAAATCTATGGAGGAAGAAGCAGTCAAGGGTAGCTTAGGGTTAGCGTTAGGGTTAGGGCTAGGGTTAGGACACGGCTTAGGGTACGGGCTCGGGTACGGGTTCGTGTACGGCGTAGGGTATGGGTTTGGGTTAGGGTTAGGGTTAGTTTGAAGTTTAGGGCTCGGTTTAGGGTACGGGTTAGGATTAGGGTTCGTGTTAGGGTTAGGGTAGGGGTTAGGGTTAGGGTACGCGTTAGGGTTAGGGTAGTTATTAAACCTATCCCACTCTCTAGATACCCCTTAGCACGTCAAGGAATATTATTTGGGGGTCCAGCCATGGAGAAGAGTTTAGACACTAGGAGAAGATAAGGAACACACCCATTATCCTGAAATCACATTAGGATTCCCTTTTTAACCTGTTCCTTAATACACTAGTGCTTAGGAAATCTATTGGAGGCAGAAGCAGTCAAGGGTAGCTTAGGGTTAGGGTTATGGTTAGGGTTAGGGTTAGGGTTATTGTTAGGGTAAGGCTTAGGGTACGGGTTCGGGTACGGCATAGTGTATGGGTTAGGGTTAGGGTTAGGGTTAGTTTGAGGGTTAGGGCTCGGTTTAGGGTACGGGTTAGGAGTAGGGTACGTGTTAGGGTTAGGGTAGGGGTTAGGGTTAGGGTACGCGTTAGGGTTAGGGTAGTTATTAAACCTATCCCACTCCCTAGATACCCCTTAGCACGTCAAGGAATATTATTTGGGGGTCCAGCCATGGAGAAGAGTTTAGACAGTAGGAGAAGATAAGGAACACACCCATTATCAAGAAATCACATTAGGATTCTCTTTTTAACCTGTTCCTTAAAACACTAGTGCTTAGGAAATCTATTGGAGGCAGAAGCAGTCAAGGGTAGCTTAGGGTTAGGTTTAGGGTTAGGGCTAGGGTTAGGATACGGCATAGGGTACGGGTTCGGGTACGGGTTCGTGTACGGCGTAGGATATGGGTTTGGGTTAGGGTTAGGATTAGTTTGAAGGTTAGGGCTCGGTTTAGGGTACGGGTTAGGATTAGGGTTCGTGTTAGGGTTAGGGTAGGGGTTAGGGTTAGGGTACGCGTTAGGGTTAGGGTAGTTATTAAACCTATCCCACTCTCTAGATACCCCTTAGCACGTCAAGGAATATTATTTGGGGGTCCAGCCATGGAGAAGAGTTTAGACACTAGGAGAAGATAAGGAACACACCCATTATCCTGAAATCACATTAGGATTCTCTTTTTAACCTGTTCCTTAATACACTAGTGCTTAGGAAATCTATTGGAGGCAGAAGCAGTCAAGGGTAGCTTAGGGTTAGGGTTACGGTGAGGGTTAGGGTTAGGGTATGGCTTAGGGTACGGGTTCGGGTACGGGTTCGGGTACGGCGTAGGGTATGGGTTAGGGTTAGGGTTAGGGTTAGTTTGAGGGTTAGGGCTCCGTTTAGGGTACGGGTTAGGATTAGGGTACGTGTTAGGGTTAGGGTAGGGGTTAGGGTTAGGGTACGCGTTAGGGTTAGGGTAGTTATTAAACCTATCCCATTCTCTAGATACCCCTTAGCACGTCAAGGAATATAATTTGGGGGTGCAGCCATGGAGAAGAGTTTAGACACTAGGAGAAGATAAGGAACACACCCATTATCCTGAAATCACATTAGGATTCTCTTTTTAACCTGTTCCTTAATACACTAGTGCTTAGGAAATCTATTGGAGGCAGAAGCAGTCAAGGGTAGCTTAGGGTTAGGGTTACGGTTAGGGTTAGGGTTAGGGTTATTGTTAGGGTAAGGCTTAGGGTACGGGTTCGGGTATGGCATAGGGTATGGGTTAGGGTTAGGGTTAGGGTTAGTTTGTGGGTTAGGGCTCGGTTTAGGGTACGGGTTAGGAGTAGGGTACGTGTTAGGGTTAGGGTAGGGGTTAGGGTTAGGGTACGCGTTAGGGTTAGGATAGTTATTAAACCTATCCCACTCCCTAGATACCCCTTAGCACGTCAAGGAATATTATTTGGGGGTCCAGCCATGGAGAAGAGTTTAGACAGTAGGAGAAGATAAGGAACACACCCATTATCAAGAAATCACATTAGGATTCTCTTTTTAACCTGTTCCTTAAAACACTAGTGCTTAGGAAATCTATTGGAGGCAAAGCAGTCAAGGGTAGCTTAGGGTTAGGGTTAGGGTTAGGGTTAGGGTACGGCTTAGGGTACGGGTTCGGGTACGGGTTCGTGTACGCTGTAGGGTATGGGTTAGCGTTAGGGTTAGGGTTAGTTTGAAGGTTAGGGCTCGGTTTAGGGTACGGGTTAGGATTAGGGTTCGTGTTAGGGTTAGGGTAGGGGTTAGGGTTAGGGTACGCGTTAGGGTTAGGGTAGTTATTAAACCTATCCCACTCTCTAGATACCCCTTAGCACGTCAAGGAATATTATTTGGGGGTCCAGCCATGGAGAAGAGTTTAGACACTAGGAGAAGATAAGGAACACACCCATTATCAAGAAATCACATTAGGATTCTCTTTTTAACCTGTTCCTTAAAACACTAGTGCTTAGGAAATCTATTGGAGGCAGAAGCAGTCAAGGGTAGCTTAGGGTTAGGGTTAGGGTTAGGGCTACGGTTAGGACACGGCTTAGGGTACGGGTTCGGGTACGGGTTCGTGTACGGCGTAGGGTATGCGTTTGGGTTAGGGTTAGGATTAGTTTGAAGGTTAGGGCTCGGTTTAGGGTACGGGTTAGGATTAGGGTTCGTGTTAGGGTTAGGGTAGGGGTTAGGGTTAGGGTACGCGTTAGGTTTAGGGTAGTTATTAAACCTATCCCACTCTCTAGATACCCCTTAGCACGTCAAGGAATATTATTTGGGGGTCCAGCCATGGAGAAGAGTTTAGACACTAGGAGAAGATAAGGAACACACCCATTATCCTGAAATCACATTAGGATTCTCTTTTTAACCTGTTCCTTAATACACTAGTGCTTAGGAAATCTATTGGAGGCAGAAGCAGTCAAGGGTAGCTTAGGGTTAGGGTTAGGGTTAGGGTTAGGGTACGGCTTAGGGTACGGGTTCGGGTACGGGTTCGTGTACGGCGTAGGGTATGGGTTAGGGTTAGGGTTAGGGTTAGTTTGAGGGTTAGGGCTCCGTTTAGGGTACGGGTTAGGATTAGGGTTCGTGTTAGGGTTAGGGTAGGGGTTAGGGTTAGGGTACGCGTTAGGGTTAGGGTAGTTATTAAACCTATCCCACTCTCTAGATACCCCTTAGCACGTCAAGGAATATTATTTGGGGGTCCAGCCATGGAGAAGAGTTTAGACACTAGGAGAAAATAAGGAACACACCCATTATCAAGAAATCACATTAGGATTCTCTTTTTAACCTGTTCCTTAAAACACTAGTGCTTAGGAAATCTATTGGAGGCAGAAGCAGTCAAGGGTAGCTTAGGGTTAGGGTTAGGGTTAGGGTACGGCTTAGGGTACGGGTTCGGGTAAGGGTTAGGGTACGGGTTCGGGTACGGCGTAGGGTATGGGTTAGGTTTAGGGTTAGGGTTAGTTTGAGGGTTAGGGCTCGGTTTAGGTTACGGGTTAGGATTAGGGTACGTGTTAGGGTTAGGGTAGGGGTTAGGGTTAGGGTACGCGTTAGGGTTAGGGTAGTTATTAAACCTATCCCACTCCCTAGATACCCCTTAGCACGTCAAGGAATATTATTTGGGGGACCAGCCATGGAGAAGAGTTTAGACAGTAGGAGAAGATAAGGAACACACCCATTATCAAGAAATCACATTAGGATTCTCTTTTTAACCTGTTCCTTAAAACAATAGTGCTTAGGAAATCTATGGAGGAAGAAGCAGTCAAGGGTAGCTTAGGGTTAGCGTTAGGGTTAGGGCTAGGGTTAGGACACGGCTTAGGGTACGGGTTCGGGTACGGGTTCGTGTACGGCGTAGGGTATGGGTTTGGGTTAGGGTTAGGGTTAGTTTGAAGTTTAGGGCTCGGTTTAGGGTACGGGTTAGGATTAGGGTTCGTGTTAGGGTTAGGGTAGGGGTTAGGGTTAGGGTACGCGTTAGGGTTAGGGTAGTTATTAAACCTATCCCACTCTCTAGATACCCCTTAGCACGTCAAGGAATATTATTTGGGGGTCCAGCCATGGAGAAGAGTTTAGACACTAGGAGAAGATAAGGAACACACCCATTATCCTGAAATCACATTAGGATTCCCTTTTTAACCTGTTCCTTAATACACTAGTGCTTAGGAAATCTATTGGAGGCAGAAGCAGTCAAGGGTAGCTTAGGGTTAGGGTTATGGTTAGGGTTAGGGTTAGGGTTATTGTTAGGGTAAGGCTTAGGGTACGGGTTCGGGTACGGCATAGTGTATGGGTTAGGGTTAGGGTTAGGGTTAGTTTGAGGGTTAGGGCTCGGTTTAGGGTACGGGTTAGGAGTAGGGTACGTGTTAGGGTTAGGGTAGGGGTTAGGGTTAGGGTACGCGTTAGGGTTAGGGTAGTTATTAAACCTATCCCACTCCCTAGATACCCCTTAGCACGTCAAGGAATATTATTTGGGGGTCCAGCCATGGAGAAGAGTTTAGACAGTAGGAGAAGATAAGGAACACACCCATTATCAAGAAATCACATTAGGATTCTCTTTTTAACCTGTTCCTTAAAACACTAGTGCTTAGGAAATCTATTGGAGGCAGAAGCAGTCAAGGGTAGCTTAGGGTTAGGGTTAGGGTTAGGGCTAGGGTTAGGATACGGCATAGGGTACGGGTTCGGGTACGGGTTCGTGTACGGCGTAGGATATGGGTTTGGGTTAGGGTTAGGATTAGTTTGAAGGTTAGGGCTCGGTTTAGGGTACGGGTTAGGATTAGGGTTCGTGTTAGGGTTAGGGTAGGGGTTAGGGTTAGGGTACGCGTTAGGGTTAGGGTAGTTATTAAACCTATCCCACTCTCTAGATACCCCTTAGCACGTCAAGGAATATTATTTGGGGGTCCAGCCATGGAGAAGAGTTTAGACACTAGGAGAAGATAAGGAACACACCCATTATCCTGAAATCACATTAGGATTCTCTTTTTAACCTGTTCCTTAATACACTAGTGCTTAGGAAATCTATTGGAGGCAGAAGCAGTCAAGGGTAGCTTAGGGTTAGGGTTACGGTGAGGGTTAGGGTTAGGGTATGGCTTAGGGTACGGGTTCGGGTACGGGTTCGGGTACGGCGTAGGGTATGGGTTAGGGTTAGGGTTAGGGTTAGTTTGAGGGTTAGGGCTCCGTTTAGGGTACGGGTTAGGATTAGGGTACGTGTTAGGGTTAGGGTAGGGGTTAGGGTTAGGGTACGCGTTAGGGTTAGGGTAGTTATTAAACCTATCCCATTCTCTAGATACCCCTTAGCACGTCAAGGAATATAATTTGGGGGTGCAGCCATGGAGAAGAGTTTAGACACTAGGAGAAGATAAGGAACACACCCATTATCCTGAAATCACATTAGGATTCTCTTTTTAACCTGTTCCTTAATACACTAGTGCTTAGGAAATCTATTGGAGGCAGAAGCAGTCAAGGGTAGCTTAGGGTTAGGGTTACGGTTAGGGTTAGGGTTAGGGTTATTGTTAGGGTAAGGCTTAGGGTACGGGTTCGGGTACGGCATAGGGTATGGGTTAGGGTTAGGGTTAGGGTTAGTTTGTGAGTTAGGGCTCGGTTTAGGGTACGGGTTAGGAGTAGGGTACGTGTTAGGGTTAGGGTAGGGGTTAGGGTTAGGGTACGCGTTAGGGTTAGGATAGTTATTAAACCTATCCCACTCTCTAGATACCCCTTAGCACGTCAAGGAATATTATTTGGGGGTCCAGCCATGGAGAAGAGTTTAGACAGTAGGAGAAGATAAGGAACACACCCATTATCAAGAAATCACATTAGGATTCTCTTTTTAACCTGTTCCTTAAAACACTAGTGCTTAGGAAATCTATTGGAGGCAGAAGCAGTCAAGGGTAGCTTAGGGTTAGGGTTAGGGTTAGGGCTAGGGTTAGGACACGGCTTAGGGTACGGGTTCTGGTACGGGTTCGTGTACGGCGTAGGGTATGCGTTTGGGTTAGGGTTAGGATTAGTTTGAAGGTTAGGGCTCGGTTTAGGGTACGGGTTAGGATTAGGGTTCGTGTTAGGGTTAGGATAGGGGTTAGGGTTAGGGTACGCGTTAGGTTTAGGGTAGTTATTAAACCTATCCCACTCTCTAGATACCCCTTAGCACGTCAAGGAATATTATTTGGGGGTCCAGCCATGGAGAAGAGTTTAGACACTAGGAGAAGATAAGGAACACACCCATTATCCTGAAATCACATTAGGATTCTCTTTTTAACCTGTTCCTTAATACACTAGTGCTTAGGAAATATATTGGAGGCAGAAGCAGTCAAGGGTAGCTTAGGGTTAGGGTTAGGGTTAGGGTTAGGGTACGGCTTAGGGTACGGGTTCGGGTACGGGTTCGTGTACGGCGTAGGGTATGGGTTAGGGTTAGGGTTAGGGTTAGTTTGAGGGTTAGGGCTCCGTTTAGGGTACGGGTTAGGATTAGGGTTCGTGTTAGGGTTAGGGTAGGGGTTAGGGTTAGGGTACGCGTTAGGGTTAGGGTAGTTATTAAACCTATCCCACTCTCTAGATACCCCTTAGCACGTCAAGGAATATTATTTGGGGGTCCAGCCATGGAGAAGAGTTTAGACACTAGGAGAAGATAAGGAACACACCCATTATCAAGAAATCACATTAGGATTCTCTTTTTAACCTGTTCCTTAAAACACTAGTGCTTAGGAAATCTATTGGAGGCAGAAGCAGTCAAGGGTAGCTTAGGGTTAGGGTTAGGGTTAGGGTACGGCTTAGGGTACGGGTTCGGGTAAGGGTTAGGGTACGGGTTCGGGTACGGCGTAGGGTATGGGTTAGGTTTAGGGTTAGGGTTAGTTTGAGGGTTAGGGCTCGGTTTAGGTTACGGGTTAGGATTAGGGTACGTGTTAGGGTTAGGGTAGGGGTTAGGGTTAGGGTACGCGTTAGGGTTAGGGTAGTTATTAAACCTATCCCACTCCCTAGATACCCCTTAGCACGTCAAGGAATATTATTTGGGGGACCAGCCATGGAGAAGAGTTTAGACAGTAGGAGAAGATAAGGAACACACCCATTATCAAGAAATCACATTAGGATTCTCTTTTTAACCTGTTCCTTAAAACACTAGTGCTTAGGAAATCTATGGAGGAAGAAGCAGTCAAGGGTAGCTTAGGGTTAGCGTTAGGGTTAGGGCTAGGGTTAGGACACGGCTTAGGGTACGGGTTCGGGTACGGGTTCGTGTACGGCGTAGGGTATGGGTTTGGGTTAGGGTTAGGGTTAGTTTGAAGTTTAGGGCTCGGTTTAGGGTACGGGTTAGGATTAGGTTTCGTGTTAGGGTTAGGGTAGGGGTTAGGGTTAGGGTACGCGTTAGGGTTAGGGTAGTTATTAAACCTATCCCACTCTCTAGATACCCCTTAGCACGTCAAGGAATATTATTTGGGGGTCCAGCCATGGAGAAGAGTTTAGACACTAGGAGAAGATAAGGAACACACCCATTATCCTGAAATCACATTAGGATTCCCTTTTTAACCTGTTCCTTAATACACTAGTGCTTAGGAAATCTATTGGAGGCAGAAGCAGTCAAGGGTAGCTTAGGGTTAGGGTTATGGTTAGGGTTAGGGTTAGGGTTATTGTTAGGGTAAGGCTTAGGGTACGGGTTCGGGTACGGCATAGTGTATGGGTTAGGGTTAGGGTTAGGGTTAGTTTGAGGGTTAGGGCTCGGTTTAGGGTACGGGTTAGGAGTAGGGTACGTGTTAGGGTTAGGGTAGGGGTTAGGGTTAGGGTACGCGTTAGGGTTAGGGTAGTTATTAAACCTATCCCACTCCCTAGATACCCCTTAGCACGTCAAGGAATATTATTTGGGGGTCCAGCCATGGAGAAGAGTTTAGACAGTAGGAGAAGATAAGGAACACACCCATTATCAAGAAATCACATTAGGATTCTCTTTTTAACCTGTTCCTTAAAACACTAGTGCTTAGGAAATCTATTGGAGGCAGAAGCAGTCAAGGGTAGCTTAGGGTTAGGTTTAGGGTTAGGGCTAGGGTTAGGATACGGCATAGGGTACGGGTTCGGGTACGGGTTCGTGTACGGCGTAGGATATGGGTTTGGGTTAGGGTTAGGATTAGTTTGAAGGTTAGGGCTCGGTTTAGGGTACGGGTTAGGATTAGGGTTCGTGTTAGGGTTAGGGTAGGGGTTAGGGTTAGGGTACGCGTTAGGGTTAGGGTAGTTATTAAACCTATCCCACTCTCTAGATACCCCTTAGCACGTCAAGGAATATTATTTGGGGGTCCAGCCATGGAGAAGAGTTTAGACACTAGGAGAAGATAAGGAACACACCCATTATCCTGAAATCACATTAGGATTCTCTTTTTAACCTGTTCCTTAATACACTAGTGCTTAGGAAATCTATTGGAGGCAGAAGCAGTCAAGGGTAGCTTAGGGTTAGGGTTAGGGTTAGGGTTAGGGTACGGCTTAGGGTACGGGTTCGGGTACGGGTTCATGTACGGCGTAGGGTATGGGTTAGGGTTAGGGTTAGGGTTAGTTTGAGGGTTAGGGCTCCGTTTAGGGTACGGGTTAGGATTAGGGTTCGTGTTAGGGTTAGGGTAGGGGTTAGGGTTAGGGTACGCGTTAGGGTTAGGGTAGTTATTAAACCTATCCCACTCTCTAGATACCCCTTAGCACGTCAAGGAATATTATTTGGGGGTCCAGCCATGGAGAAGAGTTTAGACACTAGGAGAAGATAAGGAACACACCCATTATCAAGAAATCACATTAGGATTCTCTTTTTAACCTGTTCCTTAAAACACTAGTGCTTAGGAAATCTATTGGAGGCAGAAGCAGTCAAGGGTAGCTTAGGGTTAGGGTTATGGTTAGGGTTAGGGTTAGGGTTATTGTTAGGGTAAGGCTTAGGGTACGGGTTCGGGTACGGCATAGTGTATGGGTTAGGGTTAGGGTTAGGGTTAGTTTGAGGGTTAGGGCTCGGTTTAGGGTACGGGTTAGGAGTAGGGTACGTGTTAGGGTTAGGGTAGGGGTTAGGGTTAGGGTACGCGTTAGGGTTAGGGTAGTTATTAAACCTATCCCACTCCCTAGATACCCCTTAGCACGTCAAGGAATATTATTTGGGGGTCCAGCCATGGAGAAGAGTTTAGACAGTAGGAGAAGATAAGGAACACACCCATTATCAAGAAATCACATTAGGATTCTCTTTTTAACCTGTTCCTTAAAACACTAGTGCTTAGGAAATCTATTGGAGGCAGAAGCAGTCAAGGGTAGCTTAGGGTTAGGGTTAGGGTTAGGGCTAGGGTTAGGATACGGCATAGGGTACGGGTTCGGGTACGGGTTCGTGTACGGCGTAGGATATGGGTTTGGGTTAGGGTTAGGATTAGTTTGAAGGTTAGGGCTCGGTTTAGGGTACGGGTTAGGATTAGGGTTCGTGTTAGGGTTAGGGTAGGGGTTAGGGTTAGGGTACGCGTTAGGGTTAGGGTAGTTATTAAACCTATCCCACTCTCTAGATACCCCTTAGCACGTCAAGGAATATTATTTGGGGGTCCAGCCATGGAGAAGAGTTTAGACACTAGGAGAAGATAAGGAACACACCCATTATCCTGAAATCACATTAGGATTCTCTTTTTAACCTGTTCCTTAATACACTAGTGCTTAGGAAATCTATTGGAGGCAGAAGCAGTCAAGGGTAGCTTAGGGTTAGGGTTACGGTGAGGGTTAGGGTTAGGGTATGGCTTAGGGTACGGGTTCGGGTACGGGTTCGGGTACGGCGTAGGGTATGGGTTAGGGTTAGGGTTAGGGTTAGTTTGAGGGTTAGGGCTCCGTTTAGGGTACGGGTTAGGATTAGGGTACGTGTTAGGGTTAGGGTAGGGGTTAGGGTTAGGGTACGCGTTAGGGTTAGGGTAGTTATTAAACCTATCCCATTCTCTAGATACCCCTTAGCACGTCAAGGAATATAATTTGGGGGTGCAGCCATGGAGAAGAGTTTAGACACTAGGAGAAGATAAGGAACACACCCATTATCCTGAAATCACATTAGGATTCTCTTTTTAACCTGTTCCTTAATACACTAGTGCTTAGGAAATCTATTGGAGGCAGAAGCAGTCAAGGGTAGCTTAGGGTTAGGGTTACGGTTAGGGTTAGGGTTAGGGTTATTGTTAGGGTAAGGCTTAGGGTACGGGTTCGGGTACGGCATAGGGTATGGGTTAGGGTTAGGGTTAGGGTTAGTTTGTGAGTTAGGGCTCGGTTTAGGGTACGGGTTAGGAGTAGGGTACGTGTTAGGGTTAGGGTAGGGGTTAGGGTTAGGGTACGCGTTAGGGTTAGGATAGTTATTAAACCTATCCCACTCTCTAGATACCCCTTAGCACGTCAAGGAATATTATTTGGGGGTCCAGCCATGGAGAAGAGTTTAGACAGTAGGAGAAGATAAGGAACACACCCATTATCAAGAAATCACATTAGGATTCTCTTTTTAACCTGTTCCTTAAAACACTAGTGCTTAGGAAATCTATTGGAGGCAGAAGCAGTCAAGGGTAGCTTAGGGTTAGGGTTAGGGTTAGGGCTAGGGTTAGGACACGGCTTAGGGTACGGGTTCTGGTACGGGTTCGTGTACGGCGTAGGGTATGCGTTTGGGTTAGGGTTAGGATTAGTTTGAAGGTTAGGGCTCGGTTTAGGGTACGGGTTAGGATTAGGGTTCGTGTTAGGGTTAGGATAGGGGTTAGGGTTAGGGTACGCGTTAGGTTTAGGGTAGTTATTAAACCTATCCCACTCTCTAGATACCCCTTAGCACGTCAAGGAATATTATTTGGGGGTCCAGCCATGGAGAAGAGTTTAGACACTAGGAGAAGATAAGGAACACACCCATTATCCTGAAATCACATTAGGATTCTCTTTTTAACCTGTTCCTTAATACACTAGTGCTTAGGAAATATATTGGAGGCAGAAGCAGTCAAGGGTAGCTTAGGGTTAGGGTTAGGGTTAGGGTTAGGGTACGGCTTAGGGTACGGGTTCGGGTACGGGTTCGTGTACGGCGTAGGGTATGGGTTAGGGTTAGGGTTAGGGTTAGTTTGAGGGTTAGGGCTCCGTTTAGGGTACGGGTTAGGATTAGGGTTCGTGTTAGGGTTAGGGTAGGGGTTAGGGTTAGGGTACGCGTTAGGGTTAGGGTAGTTATTAAACCTATCCCACTCTCTAGATACCCCTTAGCACGTCAAGGAATATTATTTGGGGGTCCAGCCATGGAGAAGAGTTTAGACACTAGGAGAAGATAAGGAACACACCCATTATCAAGAAATCACATTAGGATTCTCTTTTTAACCTGTTCCTTAAAACACTAGTGCTTAGGAAATCTATTGGAGGCAGAAGCAGTCAAGGGTAGCTTAGGGTTAGGGTTAGGGTTAGGGTACGGCTTAGGGTACGGGTTCGGGTAAGGGTTAGGGTACGGGTTCGGGTACGGCGTAGGGTATGGGTTAGGTTTAGGGTTAGGGTTAGTTTGAGGGTTAGGGCTCGGTTTAGGTTACGGGTTAGGATTAGGGTACGTGTTAGGGTTAGGGTAGGGGTTAGGGTTAGGGTACGCGTTAGGGTTAGGGTAGTTATTAAACCTATCCCACTCCCTAGATACCCCTTAGCACGTCAAGGAATATTATTTGGGGGACCAGCCATGGAGAAGAGTTTAGACAGTAGGAGAAGATAAGGAACACACCCATTATCAAGAAATCACATTAGGATTCTCTTTTTAACCTGTTCCTTAAAACACTAGTGCTTAGGAAATCTATGGAGGAAGAAGCAGTCAAGGGTAGCTTAGGGTTAGCGTTAGGGTTAGGGCTAGGGTTAGGACACGGCTTAGGGTACGGGTTCGGGTACGGGTTCGTGTACGGCGTAGGGTATGGGTTTGGGTTAGGGTTAGGGTTAGTTTGAAGTTTAGGGCTCGGTTTAGGGTACGGGTTAGGATTAGGTTTCGTGTTAGGGTTAGGGTAGGGGTTAGGGTTAGGGTACGCGTTAGGGTTAGGGTAGTTATTAAACCTATCCCACTCTCTAGATACCCCTTAGCACGTCAAGGAATATTATTTGGGGGTCCAGCCATGGAGAAGAGTTTAGACACTAGGAGAAGATAAGGAACACACCCATTATCCTGAAATCACATTAGGATTCCCTTTTTAACCTGTTCCTTAATACACTAGTGCTTAGGAAATCTATTGGAGGCAGAAGCAGTCAAGGGTAGCTTAGGGTTAGGGTTATGGTTAGGGTTAGGGTTAGGGTTATTGTTAGGGTAAGGCTTAGGGTACGGGTTCGGGTACGGCATAGTGTATGGGTTAGGGTTAGGGTTAGGGTTAGTTTGAGGGTTAGGGCTCGGTTTAGGGTACGGGTTAGGAGTAGGGTACGTGTTAGGGTTAGGGTAGGGGTTAGGGTTAGGGTACGCGTTAGGGTTAGGGTAGTTATTAAACCTATCCCACTCCCTAGATACCCCTTAGCACGTCAAGGAATATTATTTGGGGGTCCAGCCATGGAGAAGAGTTTAGACAGTAGGAGAAGATAAGGAACACACCCATTATCAAGAAATCACATTAGGATTCTCTTTTTAACCTGTTCCTTAAAACACTAGTGCTTAGGAAATCTATTGGAGGCAGAAGCAGTCAAGGGTAGCTTAGGGTTAGGTTTAGGGTTAGGGCTAGGGTTAGGATACGGCATAGGGTACGGGTTCGGGTACGGGTTCGTGTACGGCGTAGGATATGGGTTTGGGTTAGGGTTAGGATTAGTTTGAAGGTTACGGCTCGGTTTAGGGTACGGGTTAGGATTAGGGTTCGTGTTAGGGTTAGGGTAGGGGTTAGGGTTAGGGTACGCGTTAGGGTTAGGGTAGTTATTAAACCTATCCCACTCTCTAGATACCCCTTAGCACGTCAAGGAATATTATTTGGGGGTCCAGCCATGGAGAAGAGTTTAGACACTAGGAGAAGATAAGGAACACACCCATTATCCTGAAATCACATTAGGATTCTCTTTTTAACCTGTTCCTTAATACACTAGTGCTTAGGAAATCTATTGGAGGCAGAAGCAGTCAAGGGTAGCTTAGGGTTAGGGTTAGGGTTAGGGTTAGGGTACGGCTTAGGGTACGGGTTCGGGTACGGGTTCATGTACGGCGTAGGGTATGGGTTAGGGTTAGGGTTAGGGTTAGTTTGAGGGTTAGGGCTCCGTTTAGGGTACGGGTTAGGATTAGGGTTCGTGTTAGGGTTAGGGTAGGGGTTAGGGTTAGGGTACGCGTTAGGGTTAGGGTAGTTATTAAACCTATCCCACTCTCTAGATACCCCTTAGCACGTCAAGGAATATTATTTGGGGGTCCAGCCATGGAGAAGAGTTTAGACACTAGGAGAAGATAAGGAACACACCCATTATCAAGAAATCACATTAGGATTCTCTTTTTAACCTGTTCCTTAAAACACTAGTGCTTAGGAAATCTATTGGAGGCAGAAGCAGTCAAGGGTAGCTTAGGGTTAGGGTTAGGGTTAGGGTACGGCTTAGGGTACGGGTTCGGGTAAGGATTAGGGTACGGGTTCGGGTACGGCGTAGGGTATGGGTTAGGTTTAGGGTTAGGGTTAGTTTGAGGGTTAGGGCTCGGTTTAGGTTACGGGTTAGGATTAGGGTACGTGTTAGGGTTAGGGTAGGGGTTAGGGTTAGGGTACGCGTTAGGGTTAGGGTAGTTATTAAACCTATCCCACTCCCTAGATACCCCTTAGCACGTCAAGGAATATTATTTGGGGGACCAGCCATGGAGAAGAGTTTAGACAGTAGGAGAAGATAAGGAACACACCCATTATCAAGAAATCACATTAGGATTCTCTTTTTAACCTGTTCCTTAAAACACTAGTGCTTAGGAAATCTATGGAGGAAGAAGCAGTCAAGGGTAGCTTAGGGTTAGCGTTAGGGTTAGGGCTAGGGTTAGGACACGGCTTAGGGTACGGGTTCGGGTACGGGTTCGTGTACGGCGTAGGGTATGGGTTTGGGTTAGGGTTAGGGTTAGTTTGAAGTTTAGGGCTCGGTTTAGGGTACGGGTTAGGATTAGGGTTCGTGTTAGGGTTAGGGTAGGGGTTAGGGTTAGGGTACGCGTTAGGGTTAGGGTAGTTATTAAACCTATCCCACTCTCTAGATACCCCTTAGCACGTCAAGGAATATTATTTGGGGGTCCAGCCATGGAGAAGAGTTTAGACACTAGGAGAAGATAAGGAACACACCCATTATCCTGAAATCACATTAGGATTCCCTTTTTAACCTGTTCCTTAATACACTAGTGCTTAGGAAATCTATTGGAGGCAGAAGCAGTCAAGGGTAGCTTAGGGTTAGGGTTATGGTTAGGGTTAGGGTTAGGGTTATTGTTAGGGTAAGGCTTAGGGTACGGGTTCGGGTACGGCATAGTGTATGGGTTAGGGTTAGGGTTAGGGTTAGTTTGAGGGTTAGGGCTCGGTTTAGGGTACGGGTTAGGAGTAGGGTACGTGTTAGGGTTAGGGTAGGGGTTAGGGTTAGGGTACGCGTTAGGGTTAGGGTAGTTATTAAACCTATCCCACTCCCTAGATACCCCTTAGCACGTCAAGGAATATTATTTGGGGGTCCAGCCATGGAGAAGAGTTTAGACAGTAGGAGAAGATAAGGAACACACCCATTATCAAGAAATCACATTAGGATTCTCTTTTTAACCTGTTCCTTAAAACACTAGTGCTTAGGAAATCTATTGGAGGCAGAAGCAGTCAAGGGTAGCTTAGGGTTAGGTTTAGGGTTAGGGCTAGGGTTAGGATACGGCATAGGGTACGGGTTCGGGTACGGGTTCGTGTACGGCGTAGGATATGGGTTTGGGTTAGGGTTAGGATTAGTTTGAAGGTTAGGGCTCGGTTTAGGGTACGGGTTAGGATTAGGGTTCGTGTTAGGGTTAGGGTAGGGGTTAGGGTTAGGGTACGCGTTAGGGTTAGGGTAGTTATTAAACCTATCCCACTCTCTAGATACCCCTTAGCACGTCAAGGAATATTATTTGGGGGTCCAGCCATGGAGAAGAGTTTAGACACTAGGAGAAGATAAGGAACACACCCATTATCCTGAAATCACATTAGGATTCTCTTTTTAACCTGTTCCTTAATACACTAGTGCTTAGGAAATCTATTGGAGGCAGAAGCAGTCAAGGGTAGCTTAGGGTTAGGGTTACGGTGAGGGTTAGGGTTAGGGTATGGCTTAGGGTACGGGTTCGGGTACGGGTTCGGGTACGGCGTAGGGTATGGGTTAGGGTTAGGGTTAGGGTTAGTTTGAGGGTTAGGGCTCCGTTTAGGGTACGGGTTAGGATTAGGGTACGTGTTAGGGTTAGGGTAGGGGTTAGGGTTAGGGTACGCGTTAGGGTTAGGGTAGTTATTAAACCTATCCCATTCTCTAGATACCCCTTAGCACGTCAAGGAATATAATTTGGGGGTGCAGCCATGGAGAAGAGTTTAGACACTAGGAGAAGATAAGGAACACACCCATTATCCTGAAATCACATTAGGATTCTCTTTTTAACCTGTTCCTTAATACACTAGTGCTTAGGAAATCTATTGGAGGCAGAAGCAGTCAAGGGTAGCTTAGGGTTAGGGTTAGGGTTAGGGTTAGGGTTAGGGTTAGGGTTAGGGTACGGCTTAGTGTACGGGTTCGGGTATGGCGTAGGGTATGGGTTAGGGTTAGGGTTAGGATTAGTTTGAGGGTTAGGGCTCGGTTTAGGTTACGGGTTAGGATTAGGGTACGTCTTAGGGTTAGGGTAGCGGTTAGGGTTAGGGTACGCGTTAGGGTTAGGGTAGTTATTAAACCTATCCCACTCTCTAGATAACCCTTAGCACGTCAAGGAATATTATTTGGGGGTCCAGCCATGGAGAAGAGTTTAGACACTAGGAGAAGATAAGGAACACACCCATTATCAAGAAATCACATTAGGATTCTCTTTTTAACCTGTTCCTTAAAACACTAGTGCTTAGGAAATCTATTGGAGGCAGAAGCAGTCAAGGGTAGCTTAGGGTTAGGGTTAGGGTTAGGGTTAGGGTTAGCTTTAGGGTACGGCTTAGGGTACGGGTTCGGGTACGGGTTCGGGTACGGCGTAGGGTATGGGTTAGGGTTAGGGTTAGGGTTAGTTTGAGGGTTAGGGCTCGGTTTAGGGTACGGGTTAGGATTAGGGTACGTGTTAGGGTTAGGGTACGCGTTAGGGTTAGGGTAGTTATTTAACCTATCCCACTCTCTAGATACCCCTTAGCACGTCAAGGAATATTATTTGGGTGTCCAGCCATGGAGAAGAGTTTAGACACTAGGAGAAGATAAGGAACACACCCATTATCAAGAAATCACATTAGGATTCATTTTTTAACCTGTTCCTTAATACACTAGTGCTTAAGAAATCTATTGGAGGCAGAAGCAGTCAAGGGTAGCTTAGGGTTAGGGTTAGGGTTAGGGTTAGGTTTAGGGTACGGCTTAGGGTACGGGTTCGGTTACGGGTTCGGGTACGGGTTCGGGTACGGCGTAGGGTATGGGTTAGGGTTAGGGTTAGGGTTAGTTTGAGGGTTAGGGCTCGGTTTAGGGTACGGGTTAGGATTAGTGTACGTGTTAGGGTTAGGGTAGAGGTTAGGGTTAGGGTATGCGTTAGGGTTAGGGTAGTTATTAAACCTATCCCACTCCCTAGATACCCCTTAGCACGTCAAGGAATATTATTTGGGGGGCCAGCCATGGAGAAGAGTTTAGACACTAGGAGAAGATAAGGAACACACCCATTATCAAGAAATCACATTAGGATTCTCTTTTTAACCTGTTCCTTAAAACACTAGTGCTTAGGAAATCTATTGGAGGCAGAAGCAGTCAAGGGTAGCTTAGGGTTAGGGTTAGGGTTATTGTTAGGGTAAGGCTTAGGGTACGGTTTCGGGTACGGCATAGGGTATGGGTTAGGGTTAGGGTTAGGTTTAGTTTGAGGGTTAGGGCTCTGTTTAGGGTACGGGTTAGGAGTAGGGTACGTGTTAGGGTTAGGGTAGGGGTTAGGGTTAGGGTACGCGTTAGGGTTAGGGTGGTTATTAAACCTAACCCACTCCCTAGATACCCCTTAGCACGTCAAGGAATATTATTTGGGTGTCCAGCCATGGAGAAGAGTTTAGACACTAGGAGAAGATAAGGAATACACCCATTATCAAGAAATCACATTAGGATTCTCTCTTTAACCTGTTCCTTAAAACACTAGTGCTTAGGAAATCTATTGGAGGCAGAAGCAGTCAAGGGTAGCTTAGGGTTAGGGTTAGGGTTAGGGTTAGGGTTAGGGTTAGGGTACTGCTTAGGGTACGGGTTCGGGTACGGGTTCGTGTACGCTGTAGGGTATGGGTTAGGGTTAGGGTTAGGGTTAGTTTGAAGGTTAGGGCTCGGTTTAGGGTACGGGTTAGGATTAGGGTTCGTGTTAGGGTTAGGGTAGGGGTTAGGGTTAGGGTACGCATTAGGGTTAGGGTAGTTATTAAACCTATCCCACTCTCTAGATACCCCTTAGCACGTCAAGGAATATTATTTGGGGGTCCAGCCATGGAGAAGAGTTTAGACACTAGGAGAAGATAAGGAACACACCCATTATCAAGAAATCACATTAGGATTCTCTTTTTAACCTGTTCCTTAAAACACTAGTGCTTAGGAAATCTATTGGAGGCAGAAGCAGTCAAGGGTAGCTTAGGGTTAGGGTTTGGGTTAGGGTACGGCTTAGGGTACGGGTTCGGGTACGGGTTCGGGTACGGGTTTGGGTATGGCGTAGGATATGGGTTAGGTTTAGGGTTAGGGTTATTTTGAGGGTTAGGGCTCGGTTTAGGGTACGGGTTAGGATTAGGGTACGTGTTAGGGTGAGGGTAGGGGTTAGGGTTAGGGTACGCGTTAGGGTTAGGGTAGTTATTAAACCTATCCCACTCTCTAGATACCCCTTAGCACGTCAAGGAATATTATTTGGGGGTCCAGCCATGGAGAAAAGTTTAGACACTAGGAGAAGATAAGGAACACACCCATTATCAAGAAATCACGTTAGGATTCTCTTTTTAACCTGTTCCTTAAAACACTAGTGCTTAGGAAATCTATTGGAGGCAGAAGCAGTCAAGGGTAGCTTAGGGTTAGGGTTAGGGTTATTGTTAGGGTAAGGCTTAGGGTACGCGTTCGGGTACGGCATAGGGTATGGGTTAGGGTTAGGGTTAGGGTTAGTTTGAGGGTTAGGGCTCGGTTTAGGGTACGGGTTAGGATTAGGGTACGTGTTAGGGTTAGGGTAGGGGTTAGGGTTAGGGTACGCGTTAGGGTTAGGGTAGTTATTAAACCTATCCCACTCCCTAGATACCCCTTAGCACGTCAAGGAATATTATTTGTGGGACCAGCCATGGAGAAGAGTTTAGACAGTAGGAGAAGATAATGAACACACCCATTATCAAGAAATCACATTAAGATTCTCTTTTTAACCTGTTCCTTAAAACACTAGTGCTTAGGAAATCTATTGGAGGAAGAAGCAGTCAAGGGTAGCTTAGGGTTAGCGTTAGGGTTAGGGCTAGGGTTAGGACACGGCTTAGGGTACGGGTTCGGGTACGGGTTCGTGTACGGCGTAGGGTATGGGTTTGGGTTAGGGTTAGGGTTAGTTTGAAGTTTAGGGCTCGGTTTAGGGTACGGGTTAGGATTAGGGTTCGTGTTAGGGTTAGGGTAGGGGTTAGGGTTAGGGTACGCGTTAGGGTTAGGGTAGTTATTAAACCTATCCCACTCTCTAGATACCCCTTAGCACGTCAAGGAATATTATTTGGGGGTCCAGCCATGGAGAAGAGTTTAGACACTAGGAGAAGATAAGGAACACACCCATTATCCTGAAATCACATTAGGATTCCCTTTTTAACCTGTTCCTTAATACACTAGTGCTTAGGAAATCTATTGGAGGCAGAAGCAGTCAAGGGTAGCTTAGGGTTAGGGTTAGGGTTAGGGTTAGGGTTAGGGTTAGGGTACGGCTTAGGGTACGGGTTCGGGTACGGGTTCGTGTACGCTGTAGGGTATGGGTTAGGGTTAGGGTTAGGGTTAGTTTGAAGGTTAGGGCTCGGTTTAGGGTACGGGTTAGGATTAGGGTTCGTGTTAGGGTTAGGGTAGGGGTTAGGGTTAGGGTACGCATTAGGTTTAGGGTAGTTATTAAACCTATCCCACTCTCTAGATACCCCTTAACACGTCAAGGAATATTATTTGGGGGTCCAGCCATGGAGAAGAGTTTAGACACTAGGAGAAGATAAGGAACACACCCATTATCAAGAAATCACATTAGGATTCTCTTTTTAACCTGTTCCTTAAAACACTAGTGCTTAGGAAATCTATTGGAGGCAGAAGCAGTCAAGGGTAGCTTAGGGTTAGGGTTTGGGTAAGGGTACGGCTTAGGGTACGGGTTCGGGTACGGGTTCGGGTACGGGTTTGGGTATGGCGTAGGATATGGGTTAGGGTTAGGGTTAGGGTTAGTTTGAGGGTTAGGGCTCGGTTTAGGGTACGGGTTAGGATTAGGGTACGTGTTAGGGTGAGGGTAGGGGTTAGGGTTAGGGTACGCGTTAGGGTTAGGGTAGTTATTAAACCTATCCCACTCTCTAGATACCCCTTAGCACGTCAAGGAATATTATTTGGGGGTCCAGCCATGGAGAAAAGTTTAGACACTAGGAGAAGATAAGGAACACACCCATTATCAAGAAATCACATTAGGATTCTCTTTTTAACCTGTTCCTTAAAACACTAGTGCTTAGGAAATCTATTGGAGGCAGAAGCAGTCAAGGGTAGCTTAGGGTTAGGGTTAGGGTTATTGTTAGGGTAAGGCTTAGGGTACGCGTTCGGGTACGGCATAGGGTATGGGTTAGGGTTAGGGTTAGGGTTAGTTTGAGGGTTAGGGCTCAGTTTAGGGTACGGGTTAGGATTAGGGTACGTGTTAGGGTTAGGGTAGGGGTTAGGGTTAGGGTACGCGTTAGGGTTAGGGTAGTTATTAAACCTATCCCACTCCCTAGATACCCCTTAGCACGTCAAGGAATATTATTTGGGGGACCAGCCATGGAGAAGAGTTTAGACAGTAGGAGAAGATAAGGAACACACCCATTATCAAGAAATCACATTAGGATTCTCTTTTTAACCTGTTCCTTAAAACACTAGTGCTTAGGAAATCTATGGAGGAAGAAGCAGTCAAGGGTAGCTTAGGGTTAGCGTTTGGGTTAGGGCTAGGGTTAGGACACGGCTTAGGGTACGGGTTCGGGTACGGGTTCGTGTACGGCGTAGGGTATGGGTTTGGGTTAGGGTTAGGGTTAGTTTGAAGTTTAGGGCTCGGTTTAGGGTACGGGTTAGGATTAGGGTTCGTGTTAGGGTTAGGGTAGGGGTTAGGGTTAGGGTACGCGTTAGGGTTAGGGTAGTTATTAAACCTATCCCACTCTCTAGATACCCCTTAGCACGTCAAGGAATATTATTTGGGGGTCCAGCCATGGAGAAGAGTTTAGACACTAGGAGAAGATAAGGAACACACCCATTATCCTGAAATCACATTAGGATTCCCTTTTTAACCTGTTCCTTAATACACTAGTGCTTAGGAAATCTATTGGAGGCAGAAGCAGTCAAGGGTAGCTTAGGGTTAGGGTTATGGTTAGGGTTAGGGTTAGGGTTATTGTTAGGGTAAGGCTTAGGGTACGGGTTCGGGTACGGCATAGTGTATGGGTTAGGGTTAGGGTTAGGGTTAGTTTGAGGGTTAGGGCTCGGTTTAGGGTACGGGTTAGGAGTAGGGTACGTGTTAGGGTTAGGGTAGGGGTTAGGGTTAGGGTACGCGTTAGGGTTAGGGTAGTTATTAAACCTATCCCACTCCCTAGATACCCCTTAGCACGTCAAGGAATATTATTTGGGGGTCCAGCCATGGAGAAGAGTTTAGACAGTAGGAGAAGATAAGGAACACACCCATTATCAAGAAATCACATTAGGATTCTCTTTTTAACCTGTTCCTTAAAACACTAGTGCTTAGGAAATCTATTGGAGGCAGAAGCAGTCAAGGGTAGCTTAGGGTTAGGTTTAGGGTTAGGGCTAGGGTTAGGATACGGCATAGGGTACGGGTTCGGGTACGGGTTCGTGTACGGCGTAGGATATGGGTTTGGGTTAGGGTTAGGATTAGTTTGAAGGTTAGGGCTCGGTTTAGGGTACGGGTTAGGATTAGGGTTCGTGTTAGGGTTAGGGTAGGGGTTAGGGTTAGGGTACGCGTTAGGGTTAGGGTAGTTATTAAACCTATCCCACTCTCTAGATACCCCTTAGCACGTCAAGGAATATTATTTGGGGGTCCAGCCATGGAGAAGAGTTTAGACACTAGGAGAAGATAAGGAACACACCCATTATCCTGAAATCACATTAGGATTCTCTTTTTAACCTGTTCCTTAATACACTAGTGCTTAGGAAATCTATTGGAGGCAGAAGCAGTCAAGGGTAGCTTAGGGTTAGGGTAACGGTGAGGGTTAGGGTTAGGGTATGGCTTAGGGTACGGGTTCGGGTACGGGTTCGGGTACGGCGTAGGGTATGGGTTAGGGTTAGGGTTAGGGTTAGTTTGAGGGTTAGGGCTCCGTTTAGGGTACGGGTTAGGATTAGGGTACGTGTTAGGGTTAGGGTAGGGGTTAGGGTTAGGGTACGCGTTAGGGTTAGGGTAGTTATTAAACCTATCCCATTCTCTAGATACCCCTTAGCAGGTCAAGGAATATAATTTGGGGGTGCAGCCATGGAGAAGAGTTTAGACACTAGGAGAAGATAAGGAACACACCCATTATCCTGAAATCACATTAGGATTCTCTTTTTAACCTGTTCCTTAATACACTAGTGCTTAGGAAATCTATTGGAGGCAGAAGCAGTCAAGGGTAGCTTAGGGTTAGGGTTACGGTTAGGGTTAGGGTTAGGGTTATTGTTAGGGTAAGGCTTAGGGTACGGGTTCGGGTACGGCATAGGGTATGGGTTAGGGTTAGGGTTAGGGTTAGTTTGTGGGTTAGGGCTCGGTTTAGGGTACGGGTTAGGAGTAGGGTACGTGTTAGGGTTAGGGTAGGGGTTAGGGTTAGGGTACGCGTTAGGGTTAGGATAGTTATTAAACCTATCCCACTCCCTAGATACCCCTTAACACGTCAAGGAATATTATTTGGGGGTCCAGCCATGGAGAAGAGTTTAGACAGTAGGAGAAGATAAGGAACACACCCATTATCAAGAAATCACATTAGGATTCTCTTTTTAACCTGTTCCTTAAAACACTAGTGCTTAGGAAATCTATTGGAGGCAAAGCAGTCAAGGGTAGCTTAGGGTTAGGGTTAGGGTTAGGGTTAGGGTACGGCTTAGGGTACGGGTTCGGGTACGGGTTCGTGTACGCTGTAGGGTATGGGTTAGGGTTAGGGTTAGGGTTAGTTTGAAGGTTAGGGCTCGGTTTAGGGTACGGGTTAGGATTAGGGTTCGTGTTAGGGTTAGGGTAGTGGTTAGGGTTAGGGTACGCGTTAGGGTTAGGGTAGTTATTAAACCTATCCCACTCTCTAGATACCCCTTAGCACGTCAAGGAATATTATTTGGGGGTCCAGCCTTGGAGAAGAGTTTAGACACTAGGAGAAGATAAGGAACACACCCATTATCAAGAAATCACATTAGGATTCTCTTTTTAACCTGTTCCTTAAAACACTAGTGCTTAGGAAATCTATTGGAGGCAGAAGCAGTCAAGGGTAGCTTAGGGTTAGGGTTAGGGTTAGGGCTAGGGTTAGGACACGGCTTAGGGTACGGGTTCGGGTACGGGTTCGTGTTCGGCGTAGGGTATGCGTTTGGGTTAGGGTTAGGATTAGTTTGAAGGTTAGGGCTCGGTTTAGGGTACGGGTTAGGATTAGGGTTCGTGTTAGTGTTAGGGTAGGGGTTAGGGTTAGGGTACGCGTTAGGTTTAGGGTAGTTATTAAACCTATCCCACTCTCTAGATACCCCTTAGCACGTCAAGGAATATTATTTGGGGGTCCAGCCATGGAGAAGAGTTTAGACACTAGGAGAAGATAAGGAACACACCCATTATCCTGAAATCACATTAGGATTCTCTTTTTAAGCTGTTCCTTAATACACTAGTGCTTAGGAAATCTATTGGAGGCAGAAGCAGTCAAGGGTAGCTTAGGGTTAGGGTTAGGGTTAGGGTTAGGGTACGGCTTAGGGTACGGGTTCGGGTACGGGTTCGTGTACGGCGTAGGGTATGGGTTAGGGTTAGGGTTAGGGTTAGTTTGAGGGTTAGGGCTCCGTTTAGGGTACGGGTTAGGATTAGGGTTCGTGTTAGGGTTAGGGTAGGGGTTAGGGTTAGGGTACGCGTTAGGGTTAGGGTAGTTATTAAACCTATCCCACTCTCTAGATACCCCTTAGCACGTCAAGGAATATTAATTGGGGGTCCAGCCATGGAGAAGAGTTTAGACACTAGGAGAATATAAGGAACACACCCATTATCCTGAAATCACATTAGGATTCTCTTTTTAACCTGTTCCTTAATACACTAGTGCTTAGGAAATCTATTGGAGGCAGAAGCAGTCAAGGGTAGCTTAGGGTTAGGGTTACGGTTAGGGTTAGGGTTAGGGTTATTGTTAGGGTAAGGCTTAGGGTACGGGTTCGGGTACGGCATAGGGTATGGGTTAGGGTTAGGGTTAGGGTTAGTTTGAGGGTTAGGGCTCGGTTTAGGGTACGGGTTAGGAGTAGGGTACGGGTTAGGATTAGGGTTCGTGTTAGGGTTAGGGTAGGGGTTAGGGTTAGGGTACGCGTTAGGGTTAGGGTAGTTATTAAACCTATCCCACTCCCTAGATACCCCTTAGCACGTCAAGGAATATTATTTGGGGGTCCAGCCATGGAGAACAGTTTAGACAGTAGGAGAAGATAAGGAACACACCCATTATCAAGAAATCACATTAGGATTCTCTTTTTAACCTGTTCCTTAAAACACTAGTGCTTAGGAAATCTATTGGAGGCAGAAGCAGTCAAGGGTAGCTTAGGGTTAGGGTTAGGGTTAGGGCTAGGGTTAGGATACGGCTTAGGGTACGGGTTCGGGTACGGGTTCGTGTACGGCGTAGGGTATGGGTTTGGGTTAGGGTTAGGATTAGTTTGAAGGTTAGGGCTCGGTTTAGGGTACGGGTTAGGATTAGGGTTCGTGTTAGGGTTAGGGTAGGGGTTAGGGTTAGGGTACGCGTTAGGGTTAGGGTAGTTATTAAACCTATCCCACTCTCTAGATACCCCTTAGCACGTCAAGGAATATTATTTGGGGGTCCAGCCATGGAGAAGAGTTTAGACACTAGGAGAAGATAAGGAACACACCCATTATCAAGAAATCACATTAGGATTCTCTTTTTAACCTGTTCCTTAAAACACTAGTGCTTAGGAAATCTATTGGAGGCAGAAGCAGTCAAGGGTAGCTTAGGGTTAGGGTTAGGGTTAGGGTACGGCTTAGGGTACGGGTTCGGGTAAGGGTTAGGGTACGGGTTCGGGTACGGCGTAGGGTATGGGTTAGGTTTAGGGTTAGGGTTAGTTTGAGGGTTAGGGCTCGGTTTAGGTTACGGGTTAGGATTAGGGTACGTGTTAGGGTTAGGGTAGGGGTTAGGGTTAGGGTACGCGTTAGGGTTAGGGTAGTTATTAAACCTATCCCACTCTCTAGATACCCCTTAGCACGTCAAGGAATATTATTTGGGGGTCCAGCCATGGAGAAAAGTTTAGACACTAGGAGAAGATAAGGAACACACCCATTATCAAGAAATCACATTAGGATTCTCTTTTTAACCTGTTCCTTAAAACACTAGTGCTTAGGAAATCTATTGGAGGCAGAAGCAGTCAAGGGTAGCTTAGGGTTAGGGTTAGGTTTAGGGTTAGGGTTAGGGTTAGGGTTAGGGTTAGGGTACGGCTTAGTGTACGGGTTCGGGTATGGCGTAGGGTATGGGTTAGGGTTAGGGTTAGGGTTAGTTTGAGGGTTAGGGCTCGGTTTAGGTTACGGGTTAGGATTAGGGTACGTCTTAGGGTTAGGGTAGCGGTTAGGGTTAGGGTACGCGTTAGGGTTAGGGTAGTTATTAAACCTATCCCACTCTCTAGATAACCCTTAGCACGTCAAGGAATATTATTTGGGGGTCCAGCCATGGAGAAGAGTTTAGACACTAGGAGAAGATAAGGAACACACCCATTATCAAGAAATCACATTAGGATTCTCTTTTTAACCTGTTCCTTAAAACACTAGTGCTTAGGAAATCTATTGGAGGCAGAAGCAGTCAAGGGTAGCTTAGGGTTAGGGTTAGGGTTAGGGTTAGGGTTAGCTTTAGGGTACGGCTTAGGGTACGGGTTCGGGTACGGGTTCGGGTACGGCGTAGGGTATGGGTTAGGGTTAGGGTTAGGGTTAGTTTGAGGGTTAGGGCTCGGTTTAGGGTACGGGTTAGGATTAGGGTACGTGTTAGGGTTAGGGTACGCGTTAGGGTTAGGGTAGTTATTTAACCTATCCCACACTCTAGATACCCCTTAGCACGTCAAGGAATATTATTTGGGTGTCCAGCCATGGAGAAGAGTTTAGACACTAGGAGAAGATAAGGAACACACCCATTATCAAGAAATCACATTAGGATTCACTTTTTAACCTGTTCCTTAATACACTAGTGCTTAAGAAATCTATTGGAGGCAGAAGCAGTCAAGGGTAGCTTAGGGTTAGGGTTAGGGTTAGGTTTAGGGTACGGCTTAGGGTACGGGTTCGGTTACGGGTTCGGGTACGGGTTCGGGTACGGCGTAGGGTATGGGTTAGGGTTAGGGTTAGGGTTAGTTTGAGGGTTAGGGCTCGGTTTAGGGTACGGGTTAGGATTAGTGTACGTGTTAGGGTTAGGGTAGAGGTTAGGGTTAGGGTATGCGTTAGGGTTAGGGTAGTTATTAAACCTATCCCACTCTCTAGATACCCCTTAGCACGTCAAGGAATATTATTTGGGGGGCCAGCCATGGAGAAGAGTTTAGACACTAGGAGAAGATAAGGAACACACCCATTATCAAGAAATCACATTAGGATTCTCTTTTTAACCTGTTCCTTAAAACACTAGTGCTTAGGAAATCTATTGGAGGCAGAAGCAGTCAAGGGTAGCTTAGGGTTAGGGTTAGGGTTATTGTTAGGGTAAGGCTTAGGGTACGGGTTCGGGTACGGCATAGGGTATGGGTTAGGGTTAGGGTTAGGTTTAGTTTGAGGGTTAGGGCTCGGTTTAGGGTACGGGTTAGGAGTAGGGTACGTGTTAGGGTTAGGGTAGGGGTTAGGGTTAGGGTACGCGTTAGGGTTAGGGTGGTTATTAAACCTAACCCACTCCCTAGATACCCCTTAGCATGTCAAGGAATATTATTTGGGTGTCCAGCCATGGAGAAGAGTTTAGACACTAGGAGAAGATAAGGAACACACCCATTATCAAGAAATCACATTAGGATTCTCTTTTTAACCTGTTCCTTAAAACACTAGTGCTTAGGAAATCTATTGGAGGCAGAAGCAGTGAAGGGTAGCTTAGGGTTAGGGTTTGGGTTAGGGTACGGCTTAGGGTACGGGTTCGGGTACGGGTTCGGGTACGGGTTTGGGTATGGCGTAGGATATGGGTTAGGGTTAGGGTTAGGGTTAGTTTGAGGGTTAGGGCTCGGTTTAGGGTACGGGTTAGGATTAGGGTTCGTGTTAGGGTTAGGGTAGGGGTTAGGGTTAGGGTACGCGTTAGGGTTAGGGTAGTTATTAAACCTATCCCACTCTCTAGATACCCCTTAGCACGTCAAGGAATATTATTTGGGGGTCCAGCCATGGAGAAGAGTTTAGACACTAGGAGAAGATAAGGAACACACCCATTATCCTGAAATCACATTAGGATTCCCTTTTTAACCTGTTCCTTAATACACTAGTGCTTAGGAAATCTATTGGAGGCAGAAGCAGTCAAGGGTAGCTTAGGGTTAGGGTTAGGGTTAGGGTTAGGGTTAGGGTTAGGGTACGGCTTACGGTACGGGTTCGGGTACGGGTTCGTGTACGCTGTAGGGTATGGGTTAGGGTTAGGGTTAGGGTTAGTTTGAAGGTTAGGGCTCGGTTTAGGGTACGGGTTAGGATTAGGGTTCGTGTTAGGGTTAGGGTAGGGGTTAGGGTTAGGGTACGCATTAGGGTTAGGGTAGTTATTAAACCTATCCCACTCTCTAGATACCCCTTAGCACGTCAAGGAATATTATTTGGGGGTCCAGCCATGGAGAAGAGTTTAGACAGTAGGAGAAGATAAGGAACACACCCATTATCAAGAAATCACATTAGGATTCTCTTTTTAACCTGTTCCTTAAAACACTAGTGCTTAGGAAATCTATTGGAGGCAGAAGCAGTCAAGGGTAGCTTAGGGTTAGGGTTTGGGTTAGGGTACGGCTTAGGGTACGGGTTCGGGTACGGGTTCGGGTACGGGTTTGGGTATGGCGTAGGATATGGGTTAGGGTTAGGGTTAGGGTTAGTTTGAGGGTTAGGGCTCGGTTTAGGGTACGGGTTAGGATTAGGGTACGTGTTAGGGTGAGGGTAGGGGTTAGGGTTAGGGTACGCGTTAGGGTTAGGGTAGTTATTAAACCTATCCCACTCTCTAGATACCCCTTAGCACGTCAAGGAATATTATTTGGGGGTCCAGCCATGGAGAAAAGTTTAGACACTAGGAGAAGATAAGGAACACACCCATTATCAAGAAATCACATTAGGATTCTCTTTTTAACCTGTTCCTTAAAACACTAGTGCTTAGGAAATCTATTGGAGGCAGAAGCAGTCAAGGGTAGCTTAGGGTTAGGGTTAGGGTTATTGTTAGGGTAAGGCTTAGGGTACGCGTTCGGGTACGGCATAGGGTATGGGTTAGGGTTAGGGTTAGGGTTAGTTTGAGGGTTAGGGCTCAGTTTAGGGTACGGGTTAGGATTAGGGTACGTGTTAGGGTTAGGGTAGGGGTTAGGGTTAGGGTACGCGTTAGGGTTAGGGTAGTTATTAAACCTATCCCACTCCCTAGATACCCCTTAGCACGTCAAGGAATATTATTTGGGGGACCAGCCATGGAGAAGAGTTTAGACAGTAGGAGAAGATAAGGAACACACCCATTATCAAGAAATCACATTAGGATTCTCTTTTTAACCTGTTCCTTAAAACACTAGTGCTTAGGAAATCTATGGAGGAAGAAGCAGTCAAGGGTAGCTTAGGGTTAGCGTTAGGGTTATGGCTAGGGTTAGGACACGGCTTAGGGTACGGGTTCGGGTACGGGTTCGTGTACGGCGTAGGGTATGGGTTTGGGTTAGGGTTAGGGTTAGTTTGAAGTTTAGGGCTCGGTTTAGGGTACGGGTTAGGATTAGGGTTCGTGTTAGGGTTAGGGTAGGGGTTAGGGTTAGGGTACGCGTTAGGGTTAGGGTAGTTATTAAACCTATCCCACTCTCTAGATACCCCTTAGCACGTCAAGGAATATTATTTGGGGGTCCAGCCATGGAGAAGAGTTTAGACACTAGGAGAAGATAAGGAACACACCCATTATCCTGAAATCACATTAGGATTCCCTTTTTAACCTGTTCCTTAATACACTAGTGCTTAGGAAATCTATTGGAGGCAGAAGCAGTCAAGGGTAGCTTAGGGTTAGGGTTATGGTTAGGGTTAGGGTTAGGGTTATTGTTAGGGTAAGGCTTAGGGTACGGGTTCGGGTACGGCATAGTGTATGGGTTAGGGTTAGGGTTAGGGTTAGTTTGAGGGTTAGGGCTCGGTTTAGGGTACGGGTTAGGAGTAGGGTACGTGTTAGGGTTAGGGTAGGGGTTAGGGTTAGGGTACGCGTTAGGGTTAGGGTAGTTATTAAACCTATCCCACTCCCTAGATACCCCTTAGCACGTCAAGGAATATTATTTGGGGGTCCAGCCATGGAGAAGAGTTTAGACAGTAGGAGAAGATAAGGAACACACCCATTATCAAGAAATCACATTAGGATTCTCTTTTTAACCTGTTCCTTAAAACACTAGTGCTTAGGAAATCTATTGGAGGCAGAAGCAGTCAAGGGTAGCTTAGGGTTAGGTTTAGGGTTAGGGCTAGGGTTAGGATACGGCATAGGGTACGGGTTCGGGTACGGGTTCGTGTACGGCGTAGGATATGGGTTTGGGTTAGGGTTAGGATTAGTTTGAAGGTTAGGGCTCGGTTTAGGGTACGGGTTAGGATTAGGGTTCGTGTTAGGGTTAGGGTAGGGGTTAGGGTTAGGGTACGCGTTAGGGTTAGGGTAGTTATTAAACCTATCCCACTCTCTAGATACCCCTTAGCACGTCAAGGAATATTATTTGGGGGTCCAGCCATGGAGAAGAGTTTAGACACTAGGAGAAGATAAGGAACACACCCATTATCCTGAAATCACATTAGGATTCTCTTTTTAACCTGTTCCTTAATACACTAGTGCTTAGGAAATCTATTGGAGGCAGAAGCAGTCAAGGGTAGCTTAGGGTTAGGGTTACGGTGAGGGTTAGGGTTAGGGTATGGCTTAGGGTACGGGTTCGGGTACGGGTTCGGGTACGGCGTAGGGTATGGGTTAGGGTTAGGGTTAGGGTTAGTTTGAGGGTTAGGGCTCCGTTTAGGGTACGGGTTAGGATTAGGGTACGTGTTAGGGTTAGGGTAGGGGTTAGGGTTAGGGTACGCGTTAGGGTTAGGGTAGTTATTAAACCTATCCCATTCTCTAGATACCCCTTAGCACGTCAAGGAATATAATTTGGGGGTGCAGCCATGGAGAAGAGTTTAGACACTAGGAGAAGATAAGGAACACACCCATTATCCTGAAATCACATTAGGATTCTCTTTTTAACCTGTTCCTTAATACACTAGTGCTTAGGAAATCTATTGGAGGCAGAAGCAGTCAAGGGTAGCTTAGGGTTAGGGTTACGGTTAGGGTTAGGGTTAGGGTTATTGTTAGGGTAAGGCTTAGGGTACGGGTTCGGGTACGGCATAGGGTATGGGTTAGGGTTAGGGTTAGGGTTAGTTTGTGGGTTAGGGCTCGGTTTAGGGTACGGGTTAGGAGTAGGGTACGTGTTAGGGTTAGGGTAGGGGTTAGGGTTAGGGTACGCGTTAGGGTTAGGATAGTTATTAAACCTATCCCACTCCCTAGATACCCCTTAGCACGTCAAGGAATATTATTTGGGGGTCCAGCCATGGAGAAGAGTTTAGACAGTAGGAGAAGATAAGGAACACACCCATTATCAAGAAATCACATTAGGATTCTCTTTTTAACCTGTTCCTTAAAACACTAGTGCTTAGGAAATCTATTGGAGGCAAAGCAGTCAAGGGTAGCTTAGGGTTAGGGTTAGGGTTAGGGTTAGGGTACGGCTTAGGGTACGGGTTCGGGTACGGGTTCGTGTACGCTGTAGGGTATGGGTTAGCGTTAGGGTTAGGGTTAGTTTGAAGGTTAGGGCTCGGTTTAGGGTACGGGTTAGGATTAGGGTTCGTGTTAGGGTTAGGGTAGGGGTTAGGGTTAGGGTACGCGTTAGGGTTAGGGTAGTTATTAAACCTATCCCACTCTCTAGATACCCCTTAGCACGTCAAGGAATATTATTTGGGGGTCCAGCCATGGAGAAGAGTTTAGACACTAGGAGAAGATAAGGAACACACCCATTATCAAGAAATCACATTAGGATTCTCTTTTTAACCTGTTCCTTAAAACACTAGTGCTTAGGAAATCTATTGGAGGCAGAAGCAGTCAAGGGTAGCTTAGGGTTAGGGTTAGGGTTAGGGCTAGGGTTAGGACACGGCTTAGGGTACGGGTTCGGGTACGGGTTCGTGTACGGCGTAGGGTATGCGTTTGGGTTAGGGTTAGGATTAGTTTGAAGGTTAGGGCTCGGTTTAGGGTACGGGTTAGGATTAGGGTTCGTGTTAGGGTTAGGGTAGGGGTTAGGGTTAGGGTACGCGTTAGGTTTAGGGTAGTTATTAAACCTATCCCACTCTCTAGATACCCCTTAGCACGTCAAGGAATATTATTTGGGGGTCCAGCCATGGAGAAGAGTTTAGACACTAGGAGAAGATAAGGAACACACCCATTATCCTGAAATCACATTAGGATTCTCTTTTTAACCTGTTCCTTAATACACTAGTGCTTAGGAAATCTATTGGAGGCAGAAGCAGTCAAGGGTAGCTTAGGGTTAGGGTTAGGGTTAGGGTTAGGGTACGGCTTAGGGTACGGGTTCGGGTACGGGTTCGTGTACGGCGTAGGGTATGGGTTAGGGTTAGGGTTAGGGTTAGTTTGAGGGTTAGGGCTCCGTTTAGGGTACGGGTTAGGATTAGGGTTCGTGTTAGGGTTAGGGTAGGGGTTAGGGTTAGGGTACGCGTTAGGGTTAGGGTAGTTATTAAACCTATCCCACTCTCTAGATACCCCTTAGCACGTCAAGGAATATTATTTGGGGGTCCAGCCATGGAGAAGAGTTTAGACACTAGGAGAAGATAAGGAACACACCCATTATCAAGAAATCACATTAGGATTCTCTTTTTAACCTGTTCCTTAAAACACTAGTGCTTAGGAAATCTATTGGAGGCAGAAGCAGTCAAGGGTAGCTTAGGGTTAGGGTTAGGGTTAGGGTACGGCTTAGGGTACGGGTTCGGGTAAGGGTTAGGGTACGGGTTCGGGTACGGCGTAGGGTATGGGTTAGGTTTAGGGTTACGGTTAGTTTGAGGGTTAGGGCTCGGTTTAGGTTACGGGTTAGGATTAGGGTACGTGTTAGGGTTAGGGTAGGGGTTAGGGTTAGGGTACGCGTTAGGGTTAGGGTAGTTATTAAACCTATCCCACTCCCTAGATACCCCTTAGCACGTCAAGGAATATTATTTGGGGGACCAGCCATGGAGAAGAGTTTAGACAGTAGGAGAAGATAAGGAACACACCCATTATCAAGAAATCACATTAGGATTCTCTTTTTAACCTGTTCCTTAAAACAATAGTGCTTAGGAAATCTATGGAGGAAGAAGCAGTCAAGGGTAGCTTAGGGTTAGCGTTAGGGTTAGGGCTAGGGTTAGGACACGGCTTAGGGTACGGGTTCGGGTACGGGTTCGTGTACGGCGTAGGGTATGGGTTTGGGTTAGGGTTAGGGTTAGTTTGAAGTTTAGGGCTCGGTTTAGGGTACGGGTTAGGATTAGGGTTCGTGTTAGGGTTAGGGTAGGGGTTAGGGTTAGGGTACGCGTTAGGGTTAGGGTAGTTATTAAACCTATCCCACTCTCTAGATACCCCTTAGCACGTCAAGGAATATTATTTGGGGGTCCAGCCATGGAGAAGAGTTTAGACACTAGGAGAAGATAAGGAACACACCCATTATCCTGAAATCACATTAGGATTCCCTTTTTAACCTGTTCCTTAATACACTAGTGCTTAGGAAATCTATTGGAGGCAGAAGCAGTCAAGGTTAGCTTAGGGTTAGGGTTATGGTTAGGGTTAGGGTTAGGGTTATTGTTAGGGTAAGGCTTAGGGTACGGGTTCGGGTACGGCATAGTGTATGGGTTAGGGTTAGGGTTAGGGTTAGTTTGAGGGTTAGGGCTCGGTTTAGGGTACGGGTTAGGAGTAGGGTACGTGTTAGGGTTAGGGTAGGGGTTAGGGTTAGGGTACGCGTTAGGGTTAGGGTAGTTATTAAACCTATCCCACTCCCTAGATACCCCTTAGCACGTCAAGGAATATTATTTGGGGGTCCAGCCATGGAGAAGAGTTTAGACAGTAGGAGAAGATAAGGAACACACCCATTATCAAGAAATCACATTAGGATTCTCTTTTTAACCTGTTCCTTAAAACACTAGTGCTTAGGAAATCTATTGGAGGCAGAAGCAGTCAAGGGTAGCTTAGGGTTAGGTTTAGGGTTAGGGCTAGGGTTAGGATACGGCATAGGGTACGGGTTCGGGTACGGGTTCGTGTACGGCGTAGGATATGGGTTTGGGTTAGGGTTAGGATTAGTTTGAAGGTTAGGGCTCGGTTTAGGGTACGGGTTAGGATTAGGGTTCGTGTTAGGGTTAGGGTAGGGGTTAGGGTTAGGGTACGCGTTAGGGTTAGGGTAGTTATTAAACCTATCCCACTCTCTAGATACCCCTTAGCACGTCAAGGAATATTATTTGGGGGTCCAGCCATGGAGAAGAGTTTAGACACTAGGAGAAGATAAGGAACACACCCATTATCCTGAAATCACATTAGGATTCTCTTTTTAACCTGTTCCTTAATACACTAGTGCTTAGGAAATCTATTGGAGGCAGAAGCAGTCAAGGGTAGCTTAGGGTTAGGGTTACGGTGAGGGTTAGGGTTAGGGTATGGCTTAGGGTACGGGTTCGGGTACGGGTTCGGGTACGGCGTAGGGTATGGGTTAGGGTTAGGGTTAGGGTTAGTTTGAGGGTTAGGGCTCCGTTTAGGGTACGGGTTAGGATTAGGGTACGTGTTAGGGTTAGGGTAGGGGTTAGGGTTAGGGTACGCGTTAGGGTTAGGGTAGTTATTAAACCTATCCCATTCTCTAGATACCCCTTAGCACGTCAAGGAATATAATTTGGGGGTGCAGCCATGGAGAAGAGTTTAGACACTAGGAGAAGATAAGGAACACACCCATTATCCTGAAATCACATTAGGATTCTCTTTTTAACCTGTTCCTTAATACACTAGTGCTTAGGAAATCTATTGGAGGCAGAAGCAGTCAAGGGTAGCTTAGGGTTAGGGTTACGGTTAGGGTTAGGGTTAGGGTTATTGTTAGGGTAAGGCTTAGGGTACGGGTTCGGGTACGGCATAGGGTATGGGTTAGGGTTAGGGTTAGGGTTAGTTTGTGGGTTAGGGCTCGGTTTAGGGTACGGGTTAGGAGTAGGGTACGTGTTAGGGTTAGGGTAGGGGTTAGGGTTAGGGTACGCGTTAGGGTTAGGATAGTTATTAAACCTATCCCACTCCCTAGATACCCCTTAGCACGTCAAGGAATATTATTTGGGGGTCCAGCCATGGAGAAGAGTTTAGACAGTAGGAGAAGATAAGGAACACACCCATTATCAAGAAATCACATTAGGATTCTCTTTTTAACCTGTTCCTTAAAACACTAGTGCTTAGGAAATCTATTGGAGGCAAAGCAGTCAAGGGTAGCTTAGGGTTAGGGTTAGGGTTAGGGTTAGGGTACGGCTTAGGGTACGGGTTCGGGTACGGGTTCGTGTACGCTGTAGGGTATGGGTTAGCGTTAGGGTTAGGGTTAGTTTGAAGGTTAGGGCTCGGTTTAGGGTACGGGTTAGGATTAGGGTTCGTGTTAGGGTTAGGGTAGGGGTTAGGGTTAGGGTACGCGTTAGGGTTAGGGTAGTTATTAAACCTATCCCACTCTCTAGATACCCCTTAGCACGTCAAGGAATATTATTTGGGGGTCCAGCCATGGAGAAGAGTTTAGACACTAGGAGAAGATAAGGAACACACCCATTATCAAGAAATCACATTAGGATTCTCTTTTTAACCTGTTCCTTAAAACACTAGTGCTTAGGAAATCTATTGGAGGCAGAAGCAGTCAAGGGTAGCTTAGGGTTAGGGTTAGGGTTAGGGCTACGGTTAGGACACGGCTTAGGGTACGGGTTCGGGTACGGGTTCGTGTACGGCGTAGGGTATGCGTTTGGGTTAGGGTTAGGATTAGTTTGAAGGTTAGGGCTCGGTTTAGGGTACGGGTTAGGATTAGGGTTCGTGTTAGGGTTAGGGTAGGGGTTAGGGTTAGGGTACGCGTTAGGTTTAGGGTAGTTATTAAACCTATCCCACTCTCTAGATACCCCTTAGCACGTCAAGGAATATTATTTGGGGGTCCAGCCATGGAGAAGAGTTTAGACACTAGGAGAAGATAAGGAACACACCCATTATCCTGAAATCACATTAGGATTCTCTTTTTAACCTGTTCCTTAATACACTAGTGCTTAGGAAATCTATTGGAGGCAGAAGCAGTCAAGGGTAGCTTAGGGTTAGGGTTAGGGTTAGGGTTAGGGTACGGCTTAGGGTACGGGTTCGGGTACGGGTTCGTGTACGGCGTAGGGTATGGGTTAGGTTTAGGGTTAGGGTTAGTTTGAGGGTTAGGGCTCCGTTTAGGGTACGGGTTAGGATTAGGGTTCGTGTTAGGGTTAGGGTAGGGGTTAGGGTTAGGGTACGCGTTAGGGTTAGGGTAGTTATTAAACCTATCCCACTCTCTAGATACCCCTTAGCACGTCAAGGAATATTATTTGGGGGTCCAGCCATGGAGAAGAGTTTAGACACTAGGAGAAAATAAGGAACACACCCATTATCAAGAAATCACATTAGGATTCTCTTTTTAACCTGTTCCTTAAAACACTAGTGCTTAGGAAATCTATTGGAGGCAGAAGCAGTCAAGGGTAGCTTAGGGTTAGGGTTAGGGTTAGGGTACGGCTTAGGGTACGGGTTCGGGTAAGGGTTAGGGTACGGGTTCGGGTACGGCGTAGGGTATGGGTTAGGTTTAGGGTTAGGGTTAGTTTGAGGGTTAGGGCTCGGTTTAGGTTACGGGTTAGGATTAGGGTACGTGTTAGGGTTAGGGTAGGGGTTAGGGTTAGGGTACGCGTTAGGGTTAGGGTAGTTATTAAACCTATCCCACTCCCTAGATACCCCTTAGCACGTCAAGGAATATTATTTGGGGGACCAGCCATGGAGAAGAGTTTAGACAGTAGGAGAAGATAAGGAACACACCCATTATCAAGAAATCACATTAGGATTCTCTTTTTAACCTGTTCCTTAAAACAATAGTGCTTAGGAAATCTATGGAGGAAGAAGCAGTCAAGGGTAGCTTAGGGTTAGCGTTAGGGTTAGGGCTAGGGTTAGGACACGGCTTAGGGTACGGGTTCGGGTACGGGTTCGTGTACGGCGTAGGGTATGGGTTTGGGTTAGGGTTAGGGTTAGTTTGAAGTTTAGGGCTCGGTTTAGGGTACGGGTTAGGATTAGGGTTCGTGTTAGGGTTAGGGTAGGGGTTAGGGTTAGGGTACGCGTTAGGGTTAGGGTAGTTATTAAACCTATCCCACTCTCTAGATACCCCTTAGCACGTCAAGGAATATTATTTGGGGGTCCAGCCATGGAGAAGAGTTTAGACACTAGGAGAAGATAAGGAACACACCCATTATCCTGAAATCACATTAGGATTCCCTTTTTAACCTGTTCCTTAATACACTAGTGCTTAGGAAATCTATTGGAGGCAGAAGCAGTCAAGGGTAGCTTAGGGTTAGGGTTATGGTTAGGGTTAGGGTTAGGGTTATTGTTAGGGTAAGGCTTAGGGTACGGGTTCGGGTACGGCATAGTGTATGGGTTAGGGTTAGGGTTAGGGTTAGTTTGAGGGTTAGGGCTCGGTTTAGGGTACGGGTTAGGAGTAGGGTACGTGTTAGGGTTAGGGTAGGGGTTAGGGTTAGGGTACGCGTTAGGGTTAGGGTAGTTATTAAACCTATCCCACTCCCTAGATACCCCTTAGCACGTCAAGGAATATTATTTGGGGGTCCAGCCATGGAGAAGAGTTTAGACAGTAGGAGAAGATAAGGAACACACCCATTATCAAGAAATCACATTAGGATTCTCTTTTTAACCTGTTCCTTAAAACACTAGTGCTTAGGAAATCTATTGGAGGCAGAAGCAGTCAAGGGTAGCTTAGGGTTAGGGTTAGGGTTAGGGCTAGGGTTAGGATACGGCATAGGGTACGGGTTCGGGTACGGGTTCGTGTACGGCGTAGGATATGGGTTTGGGTTAGGGTTAGGATTAGTTTGAAGGTTAGGGCTCGGTTTAGGGTACGGGTTAGGATTAGGGTTCGTGTTAGGGTTAGGGTAGGGGTTAGGGTTAGGGTACGCGTTAGGGTTAGGGTAGTTATTAAACCTATCCCACTCTCTAGATACCCCTTAGCACGTCAAGGAATATTATTTGGGGGTCCAGCCATGGAGAAGAGTTTAGACACTAGGAGAAGATAAGGAACACACCCATTATCCTGAAATCACATTAGGATTCTCTTTTTAACCTGTTCCTTAATACACTAGTGCTTAGGAAATCTATTGGAGGCAGAAGCAGTCAAGGGTAGCTTAGGGTTAGGGTTACGGTGAGGGTTAGGGTTAGGGTATGGCTTAGGGTACGGGTTCGGGTACGGGTTCGGGTACGGCGTAGGGTATGGGTTAGGGTTAGGGTTAGGGTTAGTTTGAGGGTTAGGGCTCCGTTTAGGGTACGGGTTAGGATTAGGGTACGTGTTAGGGTTAGGGTAGGGGTTAGGGTTAGGGTACGCGTTAGGGTTAGGGTAGTTATTAAACCTATCCCATTCTCTAGATACCCCTTAGCACGTCAAGGAATATAATTTGGGGGTGCAGCCATGGAGAAGAGTTTAGACACTAGGAGAAGATAAGGAACACACCCATTATCCTGAAATCACATTAGGATTCTCTTTTTAACCTGTTCCTTAATACACTAGTGCTTAGGAAATCTATTGGAGGCAGAAGCAGTCAAGGGTAGCTTAGGGTTAGGGTTACGGTTAGGGTTAGGGTTAGGGTTATTGTTAGGGTAAGGCTTAGGGTACGGGTTCGGGTACGGCATAGGGTATGGGTTAGGGTTAGGGTTAGGGTTAGTTTGTGAGTTAGGGCTCGGTTTAGGGTACGGGTTAGGAGTAGGGTACGTGTTAGGGTTAGGGTAGGGGTTAGGGTTAGGGTACGCGTTAGGGTTAGGATAGTTATTAAACCTATCCCACTCTCTAGATACCCCTTAGCACGTCAAGGAATATTATTTGGGGGTCCAGCCATGGAGAAGAGTTTAGACAGTAGGAGAAGATAAGGAACACACCCATTATCAAGAAATCACATTAGGATTCTCTTTTTAACCTGTTCCTTAAAACACTAGTGCTTAGGAAATCTATTGGAGGCAGAAGCAGTCAAGGGTAGCTTAGGGTTAGGGTTAGGGTTAGGGCTAGGGTTAGGACACGGCTTAGGGTACGGGTTCGGGTACGGGTTCGTGTACGGCGTAGGGTATGCGTTTGGGTTAGGGTTAGGATTAGTTTGAAGGTTAGGGCTCGGTTTAGGGTACGGGTTAGGATTAGGGTTCGTGTTAGGGTTAGGATAGGGGTTAGGGTTAGGGTACGCGTTAGGTTTAGGGTAGTTATTAAACCTATCCCACTCTCTAGATACCCCTTAGCACGTCAAGGAATATTATTTGGGGGTCCAGCCATGGAGAAGAGTTTAGACACTAGGAGAAGATAAGGAACACACCCATTATCCTGAAATCACATTAGGATTCTCTTTTTAACCTGTTCCTTAATACACTAGTGCTTAGGAAATATATTGGAGGCAGAAGCAGTCAAGGGTAGCTTAGGGTTAGGGTTAGGGTTAGGGTTAGGGTACGGCTTAGGGTACGGGTTCGGGTACGGGTTCGTGTACGGCGTAGGGTATGGGTTAGGGTTAGGGTTAGGGTTAGTTTGAGGGTTAGGGCTCCGTTTAGGGTACGGGTTAGGATTAGGGTTCGTGTTAGGGTTAGGGTAGGGGTTAGGGTTAGGGTACGCGTTAGGGTTAGGGTAGTTATTAAACCTATCCCACTCTCTAGATACCCCTTAGCACGTCAAGGAATATTATTTGGGGGTCCAGCCATGGAGAAGAGTTTAGACACTAGGAGAAGATAAGGAACACACCCATTATCAAGAAATCACATTAGGATTCTCTTTTTAACCTGTTCCTTAAAACACTAGTGCTTAGGAAATCTATTGGAGGCAGAAGCAGTCAAGGGTAGCTTAGGGTTAGGGTTAGGGTTAGGGTACGGCTTAGGGTACGGGTTCGGGTAAGGGTTAGGGTACGGGTTCGGGTACGGCGTAGGGTATGGGTTAGGTTTAGGGTTAGGGTTAGTTTGAGGGTTAGGGCTCGGTTTAGGTTACGGGTTAGGATTAGGGTACGTGTTAGGGTTAGGGTAGGGGTTAGGGTTAGGGTACGCGTTAGGGTTAGGGTAGTTATTAAACCTATCCCACTCCCTAGATACCCCTTAGCACGTCAAGGAATATTATTTGGGGGACCAGCCATGGAGAAGAGTTTAGACAGTAGGAGAAGATAAGGAACACACCCATTATCAAGAAATCACATTAGGATTCTCTTTTTAACCTGTTCCTTAAAACACTAGTGCTTAGGAAATCTATGGAGGAAGAAGCAGTCAAGGGTAGCTTAGGGTTAGCGTTAGGGTTAGGGCTAGGGTTAGGACACGGCTTAGGGTACGGGTTCGGGTACGGGTTCGTGTACGGCGTAGGGTATGGGTTTGGGTTAGGGTTAGGGTTAGTTTGAAGTTTAGGGCTCGGTTTAGGGTACGGGTTAGGATTAGGTTTCGTGTTAGGGTTAGGGTAGGGGTTAGGGTTAGGGTACGCGTTAGGGTTAGGGTAGTTATTAAACCTATCCCACTCTCTAGATACCCCTTAGCACGTCAAGGAATATTATTTGGGGGTCCAGCCATGGAGAAGAGTTTAGACACTAGGAGAAGATAAGGAACACACCCATTATCCTGAAATCACATTAGGATTCCCTTTTTAACCTGTTCCTTAATACACTAGTGCTTAGGAAATCTATTGGAGGCAGAAGCAGTCAAGGGTAGCTTAGGGTTAGGGTTATGGTTAGGGTTAGGGTTAGGGTTATTGTTAGGGTAAGGCTTAGGGTACGGGTTCGGGTACGGCATAGTGTATGGGTTAGGGTTAGGGTTAGGGTTAGTTTGAGGGTTAGGGCTCGGTTTAGGGTACGGGTTAGGAGTAGGGTACGTGTTAGGGTTAGGGTAGGGGTTAGGGTTAGGGTACGCGTTAGGGTTAGGGTAGTTATTAAACCTATCCCACTCCCTAGATACCCCTTAGCACGTCAAGGAATATTATTTGGGGGTCCAGCCATGGAGAAGAGTTTAGACAGTAGGAGAAGATAAGGAACACACCCATTATCAAGTAATCACATTAGGATTCTCTTTTTAACCTGTTCCTTAAAACACTAGTGCTTAGGAAATCTATTGGAGGCAGAAGCAGTCAAGGGTAGCTTAGGGTTAGGTTTAGGGTTAGGGCTAGGGTTAGGATACGGCATAGGGTACGGGTTCGGGTACGGGTTCGTGTACGGCGTAGGATATGGGTTTGGGTTAGGGTTAGGATTAGTTTGAAGGTTAGGGCTCGGTTTAGGGTACGGGTTAGGATTAGGGTTCGTGTTAGGGTTAGGGTAGGGGTTAGGGTTAGGGTACGCGTTAGGGTTAGGGTAGTTATTAAACCTATCCCACTCTCTAGATACCCCTTAGCACGTCAAGGAATATTATTTGGGGGTCCAGCCATGGAGAAGAGTTTAGACACTAGGAGAAGATAAGGAACACACCCATTATCCTGAAATCACATTAGGATTCTCTTTTTAACCTGTTCCTTAATACACTAGTGCTTAGGAAATCTATTGGAGGCAGAAGCAGTCAAGGGTAGCTTAGGGTTAGGGTTAGGGTTAGGGTTAGGGTACGGCTTAGGGTACGGGTTCGGGTACGGGTTCATGTACGGCGTAGGGTATGGGTTAGGGTTAGGGTTAGGGTTAGTTTGAGGGTTAGGGCTCCGTTTAGGGTACGGGTTAGGATTAGGGTTCGTGTTAGGGTTAGGGTAGGGGTTAGGGTTAGGGTACGCGTTAGGGTTAGGGTAGTTATTAAACCTATCCCACTCTCTAGATACCCCTTAGCACGTCAAGGAATATTATTTGGGGGTCCAGCCATGGAGAAGAGTTTAGACACTAGGAGAAGATAAGGAACACACCCATTATCAAGAAATCACATTAGGATTCTCTTTTTAACCTGTTCCTTAAAACACTAGTGCTTAGGAAATCTATTGGAGGCAGAAGCAGTCAAGGGTAGCTTAGGGTTAGGGTTAGGGTTAGGGTTAGGGTTAGGGTTAGGGTACGGCTTAGTGTACGGGTTCGGGTATGGCGTAGGGTATGGGTTAGGGTTAGGGTTAGGATTAGTTTGAGGGTTAGGGCTCGGTTTAGGTTACGGGTTAGGATTAGGGTACGTCTTAGGGTTAGGGTAGCGGTTAGGGTTAGGGTACGCGTTAGGGTTAGGGTAGTTATTAAACCTATCCCACTCTCTAGATAACCCTTAGCACGTCAAGGAATATTATTTGGGGGTCCAGCCATGGAGAAGAGTTTAGACACTAGGAGAAGATAAGGAACACACCCATTATCAAGAAATCACATTAGGATTCTCTTTTTAACCTGTTCCTTAAAACACTAGTGCTTAGGAAATCTATTGGAGGCAGAAGCAGTCAAGGGTAGCTTAGGGTTAGGGTTAGGGTTAGGGTTAGGGTTAGCTTTAGGGTACGGCTTAGGGTACGGGTTCGGGTACGGGTTCGGGTACGGCGTAGGGTATGGGTTAGGGTTAGGGTTAGGGTTAGTTTGAGGGTTAGGGCTCGGTTTAGGGTACGGGTTAGGATTAGGGTACGTGTTAGGGTTAGGGTACGCGTTAGGGTTAGGGTAGTTATTTAACCTATCCCACTCTCTAGATACCCCTTAGCACGTCAAGGAATATTATTTGGGTGTCCAGCCATGGAGAAGAGTTTAGACACTAGGAGAAGATAAGGAACACACCCATTATCAAGAAATCACATTAGGATTCATTTTTTAACCTGTTCCTTAATACACTAGTGCTTAAGAAATCTATTGGAGGCAGAAGCAGTCAAGGGTAGCTTAGGGTTAGGGTTAGGGTTAGGGTTAGGTTTAGGGTACGGCTTAGGGTACGGGTTCGGTTACGGGTTCGGGTACGGGTTCGGGTACGGCGTAGGGTATGGGTTAGGGTTAGGGTTAGGGTTAGTTTGAGGGTTAGGGCTCGGTTTAGGGTACGGGTTAGGATTAGTGTACGTGTTAGGGTTAGGGTAGAGGTTAGGGTTAGGGTATGCGTTAGGGTTAGGGTAGTTATTAAACCTATCCCACTCCCTAGATACCCCTTAGCACGTCAAGGAATATTATTTGGGGGGCCAGCCATGGAGAAGAGTTTAGACACTAGGAGAAGATAAGGAACACACCCATTATCAAGAAATCACATTAGGATTCTCTTTTTAACCTGTTCCTTAAAACACTAGTGCTTAGGAAATCTATTGGAGGCAGAAGCAGTCAAGGGTAGCTTAGGGTTAGGGTTAGGGTTATTGTTAGGGTAAGGCTTAGGGTACGGTTTCGGGTACGGCATAGGGTATGGGTTAGGGTTAGGGTTAGGTTTAGTTTGAGGGTTAGGGCTCTGTTTAGGGTACGGGTTAGGAGTAGGGTACGTGTTAGGGTTAGGGTAGGGGTTAGGGTTAGGGTACGCGTTAGGGTTAGGGTGGTTATTAAACCTAACCCACTCCCTAGATACCCCTTAGCACGTCAAGGAATATTATTTGGGTGTCCAGCCATGGAGAAGAGTTTAGACACTAGGAGAAGATAAGGAATACACCCATTATCAAGAAATCACATTAGGATTCTCTCTTTAACCTGTTCCTTAAAACACTAGTGCTTAGGAAATCTATTGGAGGCAGAAGCAGTCAAGGGTAGCTTAGGGTTAGGGTTAGGGTTAGGGTTAGGGTTAGGGTTAGGGTACTGCTTAGGGTACGGGTTCGGGTACGGGTTCGTGTACGCTGTAGGGTATGGGTTAGGGTTAGGGTTAGGGTTAGTTTGAAGGTTAGGGCTCGGTTTAGGGTACGGGTTAGGATTAGGGTTCGTGTTAGGGTTAGGGTAGGGGTTAGGGTTAGGGTACGCATTAGGGTTAGGGTAGTTATTAAACCTATCCCACTCTCTAGATACCCCTTAGCACGTCAAGGAATATTATTTGGGGGTCCAGCCATGGAGAAGAGTTTAGACACTAGGAGAAGATAAGGAACACACCCATTATCAAGAAATCACATTAGGATTCTCTTTTTAACCTGTTCCTTAAAACACTAGTGCTTAGGAAATCTATTGGAGGCAGAAGCAGTCAAGGGTAGCTTAGGGTTAGGGTTTGGGTTAGGGTACGGCTTAGGGTACGGGTTCGGGTACGGGTTCGGGTACGGGTTTGGGTATGGCGTAGGATATGGGTTAGGTTTAGGGTTAGGGTTATTTTGAGGGTTAGGGCTCGGTTTAGGGTACGGGTTAGGATTAGGGTACGTGTTAGGGTGAGGGTAGGGGTTAGGGTTAGGGTACGCGTTAGGGTTAGGGTAGTTATTAAACCTATCCCACTCTCTAGATACCCCTTAGCACGTCAAGGAATATTATTTGGGGGTCCAGCCATGGAGAAAAGTTTAGACACTAGGAGAAGATAAGGAACACACCCATTATCAAGAAATCACGTTAGGATTCTCTTTTTAACCTGTTCCTTAAAACACTAGTGCTTAGGAAATCTATTGGAGGCAGAAGCAGTCAAGGGTAGCTTAGGGTTAGGGTTAGGGTTATTGTTAGGGTAAGGCTTAGGGTACGCGTTCGGGTACGGCATAGGGTATGGGTTAGGGTTAGGGTTAGGGTTAGTTTGAGGGTTAGGGCTCGGTTTAGGGTACGGGTTAGGATTAGGGTACGTGTTAGGGTTAGGGTAGGGGTTAGGGTTAGGGTACGCGTTAGGGTTAGGGTAGTTATTAAACCTATCCCACTCCCTAGATACCCCTTAGCACGTCAAGGAATATTATTTGTGGGACCAGCCATGGAGAAGAGTTTAGACAGTAGGAGAAGATAATGAACACACCCATTATCAAGAAATCACATTAAGATTCTCTTTTTAACCTGTTCCTTAAAACACTAGTGCTTAGGAAATCTATTGGAGGAAGAAGCAGTCAAGGGTAGCTTAGGGTTAGCGTTAGGGTTAGGGCTAGGGTTAGGACACGGCTTAGGGTACGGGTTCGGGTACGGGTTCGTGTACGGCGTAGGGTATGGGTTTGGGTTAGGGTTAGGGTTAGTTTGAAGTTTAGGGCTCGGTTTAGGGTACGGGTTAGGATTAGGGTTCGTGTTAGGGTTAGGGTAGGGGTTAGGGTTAGGGTACGCGTTAGGGTTAGGGTAGTTATTAAACCTATCCCACTCTCTAGATACCCCTTAGCACGTCAAGGAATATTATTTGGGGGTCCAGCCATGGAGAAGAGTTTAGACACTAGGAGAAGATAAGGAACACACCCATTATCCTGAAATCACATTAGGATTCCCTTTTTAACCTGTTCCTTAATACACTAGTGCTTAGGAAATCTATTGGAGGCAGAAGCAGTCAAGGGTAGCTTAGGGTTAGGGTTAGGGTTAGGGTTAGGGTTAGGGTTAGGGTTAGGGTACGGCTTAGGGTACGGGTTCGGGTACGGGTTCGGGTACGCTGTAGGGTATGGGTTAGGGTTAGGGTTAGGGTTAGTTTGAAGGTTAGGGCTCGGTTTAGGGTACGGGTTAGGATTAGGGTTCGTGTTAGGGTTAGGGTAGGGGTTAGGGTTAGGGTACGCATTAGGGTTAGGGTAGTTATTAAACCTATCCCACTCTCTAGATACCCCTTAACACGTCAAGGAATATTATTTGGGGGTCCAGCCATGGAGAAGAGTTTAGACACTAGGAGAAGATAAGGAACACACCCATTATCAAGAAATCACATTAGGATTCTCTTTTTAACCTGTTCCTTAAAACACTAGTGCTTAGGAAATCTATTGGAGGCAGAAGCAGTCAAGGGTAGCTTAGGGTTAGGGTTTGGGTAAGGGTACGGCTTAGGGTACGGGTTCGGGTACGGGTTCGGGTACGGGTTTGGGTATGGCGTAGGATATGGGTTAGGGTTAGGGTTAGGGTTAGTTTGAGGGTTAGGGCTCGGTTTAGGGTACGGGTTAGGATTAGGGTACGTGTTAGGGTGAGGGTAGGGGTTAGGGTTAGGGTACGCGTTAGGGTTAGGGTAGTTATTAAACCTATCCCACTCTCTAGATACCCCTTAGCACGTCAAGGAATATTATTTGGGGGTCCAGCCATGGAGAAAAGTTTAGACACTAGGAGAAGATAAGGAACACACCCATTATCAAGAAATCACATTAGGATTCTCTTTTTAACCTGTTCCTTAAAACACTAGTGCTTAGGAAATCTATTGGAGGCAGAAGCAGTCAAGGGTAGCTTAGGGTTAGGGTTAGGGTTATTGTTAGGGTAAGGCTTAGGGTACGCGTTCGGGTACGGCATAGGGTATGGGTTAGGGTTAGGGTTAGGGTTAGTTTGAGGGTTAGGGCTCAGTTTAGGGTACGGGTTAGGATTAGGGTACGTGTTAGGGTTAGGGTAGGGGTTAGGGTTAGGGTACGCGTTAGGGTTAGGGTAGTTATTAAACCTATCCCACTCCCTAGATACCCCTTAGCACGTCAAGGAATATTATTTGGGGGACCAGCCATGGAGAAGAGTTTAGACAGTAGGAGAAGATAAGGAACACACCCATTATCAAGAAATCACATTAGGATTCTCTTTTTAACCTGTTCCTTAAAACACTAGTGCTTAGGAAATCTATGGAGGAAGAAGCAGTCAAGGGTAGCTTAGGGTTAGCGTTTGGGTTAGGGCTAGGGTTAGGACACGGCTTAGGGTACGGGTTCGGGTACGGGTTCGTGTACGGCGTAGGGTATGGGTTTGGGTTAGGGTTAGGGTTAGTTTGAAGTTTAGGGCTCGGTTTAGGGTACGGGTTAGGATTAGGGTTCGTGTTAGGGTTAGGGTAGGGGTTAGGGTTAGGGTACGCGTTAGGGTTAGGGTAGTTATTAAACCTATCCCACTCTCTAGATACCCCTTAGCACGTCAAGGAATATTATTTGGGGGTCCAGCCATGGAGAAGAGTTTAGACACTAGGAGAAGATAAGGAACACACCCATTATCCTGAAATCACATTAGGATTCCCTTTTTAACCTGTTCCTTAATACACTAGTGCTTAGGAAATCTATTGGAGGCAGAAGCAGTCAAGGGTAGCTTAGGGTTAGGGTTATGGTTAGGGTTAGGGTTAGGGTTATTGTTAGGGTAAGGCTTAGGGTACGGGTTCGGGTACGGCATAGTGTATGGGTTAGGGTTAGGGTTAGGGTTAGTTTGAGGGTTAGGGCTCGGTTTAGGGTACGGGTTAGGAGTAGGGTACGTGTTAGGGTTAGGGTAGGGGTTAGGGTTAGGGTACGCGTTAGGGTTAGGGTAGTTATTAAACCTATCCCACTCCCTAGATACCCCTTAGCACGTCAAGGAATATTATTTGGGGGTCCAGCCATGGAGAAGAGTTTAGACAGTAGGAGAAGATAAGGAACACACCCATTATCAAGAAATCACATTAGGATTCTCTTTTTAACCTGTTCCTTAAAACACTAGTGCTTAGGAAATCTATTGGAGGCAGAAGCAGTCAAGGGTAGCTTAGGGTTAGGTTTAGGGTTAGGGCTAGGGTTAGGATACGGCATAGGGTACGGGTTCGGGTACGGGTTCGTGTACGGCGTAGGATATGGGTTTGGGTTAGGGTTAGGATTAGTTTGAAGGTTAGGGCTCGGTTTAGGGTACGGGTTAGGATTAGGGTTCGTGTTAGGGTTAGGGTAGGGGTTAGGGTTAGGGTACGCGTTAGGGTTAGGGTAGTTATTAAACCTATCCCACTCTCTAGATACCCCTTAGCACGTCAAGGAATATTATTTGGGGGTCCAGCCATGGAGAAGAGTTTAGACACTAGGAGAAGATAAGGAACACACCCATTATCCTGAAATCACATTAGGATTCTCTTTTTAACCTGTTCCTTAATACACTAGTGCTTAGGAAATCTATTGGAGGCAGAAGCAGTCAAGGGTAGCTTAGGGTTAGGGTAACGGTGAGGGTTAGGGTTAGGGTATGGCTTAGGGTACGGGTTCGGGTACGGGTTCGGGTACGGCGTAGGGTATGGGTTAGGGTTAGGGTTAGGGTTAGTTTGAGGGTTAGGGCTCCGTTTAGGGTACGGGTTAGGATTAGGGTACGTGTTAGGGTTAGGGTAGGGGTTAGGGTTAGGGTACGCGTTAGGGTTAGGGTAGTTATTAAACCTATCCCATTCTCTAGATACCCCTTAGCAGGTCAAGGAATATAATTTGGGGGTGCAGCCATGGAGAAGAGTTTAGACACTAGGAGAAGATAAGGAACACACCCATTATCCTGAAATCACATTAGGATTCTCTTTTTAACCTGTTCCTTAATACACTAGTGCTTAGGAAATCTATTGGAGGCAGAAGCAGTCAAGGGTAGCTTAGGGTTAGGGTTACGGTTAGGGTTAGGGTTAGGGTTATTGTTAGGGTAAGGCTTAGGGTACGGGTTCGGGTACGGCATAGGGTATGGGTTAGGGTTAGGGTTAGGGTTAGTTTGTGGGTTAGGGCTCGGTTTAGGGTACGGGTTAGGAGTAGGGTACGTGTTAGGGTTAGGGTAGGGGTTAGGGTTAGGGTACGCGTTAGGGTTAGGATAGTTATTAAACCTATCCCACTCCCTAGATACCCCTTAACACGTCAAGGAATATTATTTGGGGGTCCAGCCATGGAGAAGAGTTTAGACAGTAGGAGAAGATAAGGAACACACCCATTATCAAGAAATCACATTAGGATTCTCTTTTTAACCTGTTCCTTAAAACACTAGTGCTTAGGAAATCTATTGGAGGCAAAGCAGTCAAGGGTAGCTTAGGGTTAGGGTTAGGGTTAGGGTTAGGGTACGGCTTAGGGTACGGGTTCGGGTACGGGTTCGTGTACGCTGTAGGGTATGGGTTAGGGTTAGGGTTAGGGTTAGTTTGAAGGTTAGGGCTCGGTTTAGGGTACGGGTTAGGATTAGGGTTCGTGTTAGGGTTAGGGTAGGGGTTAGGGTTAGGGTACGCGTTAGGGTTAGGGTAGTTATTAAACCTATCCCACTCTCTAGATACCCCTTAGCACGTCAAGGAATATTATTTGGGGGTCCAGCCTTGGAGAAGAGTTTAGACACTAGGAGAAGATAAGGAACACACCCATTATCAAGAAATCACATTAGGATTCTCTTTTTAACCTGTTCCTTAAAACACTAGTGCTTAGGAAATCTATTGGAGGCAGAAGCAGTCAAGGGTAGCTTAGGGTTAGGGTTAGGGTTAGGGCTAGGGTTAGGACACGGCTTAGGGTACGGGTTCGTGTTCGGCGTAGGGTATGCGTTTGGGTTAGGGTTAGGATTAGTTTGAAGGTTAGGGCTCGGTTTAGGGTACGGGTTAGGATTAGGGTTCGTGTTAGGGTTAGGGTAGGGGTTAGGGTTAGGGTACGCGTTAGGTTTAGGGTAGTTATTAAACCTATCCCACTCTCTAGATACCCCTTAGCACGTCAAGGAATATTATTTGGGGGTCCAGCCATGGAGAAGAGTTTAGACACTAGGAGAAGATAAGGAACACACCCATTATCCTGAAATCACATTAGGATTCTCTTTTTAAGCTGTTCCTTAATACACTAGTGCTTAGGAAATCTATTGGAGGCAGAAGCAGTCAAGGGTAGCTTAGGGTTAGGGTTAGGGTTAGGGTTAGGGTACGGCTTAGGGTACGGGTTCGGGTACGGGTTCGTGTACGGCGTAGGGTATGGGTTAGGGTTAGGGTTAGGGTTAGTTTGAGGGTTAGGGCTCCGTTTAGGGTACGGGTTAGGATTAGGGTTCGTGTTAGGGTTAGGGTAGGGGTTAGGGTTAGGGTACGCGTTAGGGTTAGGGTAGTTATTAAACCTATCCCACTCTCTAGATACCCCTTAGCACGTCAAGGAATATTAATTGGGGGTCCAGCCATGGAGAAGAGTTTAGACACTAGGAGAATATAAGGAACACACCCATTATCCTGAAATCACATTAGGATTCTCTTTTTAACCTGTTCCTTAATACACTAGTGCTTAGGAAATCTATTGGAGGCAGAAGCAGTCAAGGGTAGCTTAGGGTTAGGGTTACGGTTAGGGTTAGGGTTAGGGTTATTGTTAGGGTAAGGCTTAGGGTACGGGTTCGGGTACGGCATAGGGTATGGGTTAGGGTTAGGGTTAGGGTTAGTTTGAGGGTTAGGGCTCGGTTTAGGGTACGGGTTAGGAGTAGGGTACGGGTTAGGATTAGGGTTCGTGTTAGGGTTAGGGTAGGGGTTAGGGTTAGGGTACGCGTTAGGGTTAGGGTAGTTATTAAACCTATCCCACTCCCTAGATACCCCTTAGCACGTCAAGGAATATTATTTGGGGGTCCAGCCATGGAGAACAGTTTAGACAGTAGGAGAAGATAAGGAACACACCCATTATCAAGAAATCACATTAGGATTCTCTTTTTAACCTGTTCCTTAAAACACTAGTGCTTAGGAAATCTATTGGAGGCAGAAGCAGTCAAGGGTAGCTTAGGGTTAGGGTTAGGGTTAGGGCTAGGGTTAGGATACGGCTTAGGGTACGGGTTCGGGTACGGGTTCGTGTACGGCGTAGGGTATGGGTTTGGGTTAGGGTTAGGATTAGTTTGAAGGTTAGGGCTCGGTTTAGGGTACGGGTTAGGATTAGGGTTCGTGTTAGGGTTAGGGTAGGGGTTAGGGTTAGGGTACGCGTTAGGGTTAGGGTAGTTATTAAACCTATCCCACTCTCTAGATACCCCTTAGCACGTCAAGGAATATTATTTGGGGGTCCAGCCATGGAGAAGAGTTTAGACACTAGGAGAAGATAAGGAACACACCCATTATCAAGAAATCACATTAGGATTCTCTTTTTAACCTGTTCCTTAAAACACTAGTGCTTAGGAAATCTATTGGAGGCAGAAGCAGTCAAGGGTAGCTTAGGGTTAGGGTTAGGGTTAGGGTACGGCTTAGGGTACGGGTTCGGGTAAGGGTTAGGGTACGGGTTCGGGTACGGCGTAGGGTATGGGTTAGGTTTAGGTTTAGGGTTAGTTTGAGGGTTAGGGCTCGGTTTAGGTTACGGGTTAGGATTAGGGTACGTGTTAGGGTTAGGGTAGGGGTTAGGGTTAGGGTACGCGTTAGGGTTAGGGTAGTTATTAAACCTATCCCACTCCCTAGATACCCCTTAGCACGTCAAGGAATATTATTTGGGGGACCAGCCATGGAGAAGAGTTTAGACAGTAGGAGAAGATAAGGAACACACCCATTATCAAGAAATCACATTAGGATTCTCTTTTTAACCTGTTCCTTAAAACACTAGTGCTTAGGAAATCTATGGAGGAAGAAGCAGTCAAGGGTAGCTTAGGGTTAGCGTTAGGGTTAGGGCTAGGGTTAGGACACGGCTTAGGGTACGGGTTCGGGTACGGGTTCGTGTACGGCGTAGGGTATGGGTTTGGGTTAGGGTTAGGGTTAGTTTGAAGTTTAGGGCTCGGTTTAGGGTACGGGTTAGGATTAGGTTTCGTGTTAGGGTTAGGGTAGGGGTTAGGGTTAGGGTACGCGTTAGGGTTAGGGTAGTTATTAAACCTATCCCACTCTCTAGATACCCCTTAGCACGTCAAGGAATATTATTTGGGGGTCCAGCCATGGAGAAGAGTTTAGACACTAGGAGAAGATAAGGAACACACCCATTATCCTGAAATCACATTAGGATTCCCTTTTTAACCTGTTCCTTAATACACTAGTGCTTAGGAAATCTATTGGAGGCAGAAGCAGTCAAGGGTAGCTTAGGGTTAGGGTTATGGTTAGGGTTAGGGTTAGGGTTATTGTTAGGGTAAGGCTTAGGGTACGGGTTCGGGTACGGCATAGTGTATGGGTTAGGGTTAGGGTTAGGGTTAGTTTGAGGGTTAGGGCTCGGTTTAGGGTACGGGTTAGGAGTAGGGTACGTGTTAGGGTTAGGGTAGGGGTTAGGGTTAGGGTACGCGTTAGGGTTAGGGTAGTTATTAAACCTATCCCACTCCCTAGATACCCCTTAGCACGTCAAGGAATATTATTTGGGGGTCCAGCCATGGAGAAGAGTTTAGACAGTAGGAGAAGATAAGGAACACACCCATTATCAAGTAATCACATTAGGATTCTCTTTTTAACCTGTTCCTTAAAACACTAGTGCTTAGGAAATCTATTGGAGGCAGAAGCAGTCAAGGGTAGCTTAGGGTTAGGTTTAGGGTTAGGGCTAGGGTTAGGATACGGCATAGGGTACGGGTTCGGGTACGGGTTCGTGTACGGCGTAGGATATGGGTTTGGGTTAGGGTTAGGATTAGTTTGAAGGTTAGGGCTCGGTTTAGGGTACGGGTTAGGATTAGGGTTCGTGTTAGGGTTAGGGTAGGGGTTAGGGTTAGGGTACGCGTTAGGGTTAGGGTAGTTATTAAACCTATCCCACTCTCTAGATACCCCTTAGCACGTCAAGGAATATTATTTGGGGGTCCAGCCATGGAGAAGAGTTTAGACACTAGGAGAAGATAAGGAACACACCCATTATCCTGAAATCACATTAGGATTCTCTTTTTAACCTGTTCCTTAATACACTAGTGCTTAGGAAATCTATTGGAGGCAGAAGCAGTCAAGGGTAGCTTAGGGTTAGGGTTAGGGTTAGGGTTAGGGTACGGCTTAGGGTACGGGTTCGGGTACGGGTTCATGTACGGCGTAGGGTATGGGTTAGGGTTAGGGTTAGGGTTAGTTTGAGGGTTAGGGCTCCGTTTAGGGTACGGGTTAGGATTAGGGTTCGTGTTAGGGTTAGGGTAGGGGTTAGGGTTAGGGTACGCGTTAGGGTTAGGGTAGTTATTAAACCTATCCCACTCTCTAGATACCCCTTAGCACGTCAAGGAATATTATTTGGGGGTCCAGCCATGGAGAAGAGTTTAGACACTAGGAGAAGATAAGGAACACACCCATTATCAAGAAATCACATTAGGATTCTCTTTTTAACCTGTTCCTTAAAACACTAGTGCTTAGGAAATCTATTGGAGGCAGAAGCAGTCAAGGGTAGCTTAGGGTTAGGGTTAGGGTTAGGGTTAGGGTTAGGGTTAGGGTACGGCTTAGTGTACGGGTTCGGGTATGGCGTAGGGTATGGGTTAGGGTTAGGGTTAGGATTAGTTTGAGGGTTAGGGCTCGGTTTAGGTTACGGGTTAGGATTAGGGTACGTCTTAGGGTTAGGGTAGCGGTTAGGGTTAGGGTACGCGTTAGGGTTAGGGTAGTTATTAAACCTATCCCACTCTCTAGATAACCCTTAGCACGTCAAGGAATATTATTTGGGGGTCCAGCCATGGAGAAGAGTTTAGACACTAGGAGAAGATAAGGAACACACCCATTATCAAGAAATCACATTAGGATTCTCTTTTTAACCTGTTCCTTAAAACACTAGTGCTTAGGAAATCTATTGGAGGCAGAAGCAGTCAAGGGTAGCTTAGGGTTAGGGTTAGGGTTAGGGTTAGGGTTAGCTTTAGGGTACGGCTTAGGGTACGGGTTCGGGTACGGGTTCGGGTACGGCGTAGGGTATGGGTTAGGGTTAGGGTTAGGGTTAGTTTGAGGGTTAGGGCTCGGTTTAGGGTACGGGTTAGGATTAGGGTACGTGTTAGGGTTAGGGTACGCGTTAGGGTTAGGGTAGTTATTTAACCTATCCCACTCTCTAGATACCCCTTAGCACGTCAAGGAATATTATTTGGGTGTCCAGCCATGGAGAAGAGTTTAGACACTAGGAGAAGATAAGGAACACACCCATTATCAAGAAATCACATTAGGATTCATTTTTTAACCTGTTCCTTAATACACTAGTGCTTAAGAAATCTATTGGAGGCAGAAGCAGTCAAGGGTAGCTTAGGGTTAGGGTTAGGGTTAGGGTTAGGTTTAGGGTACGGCTTAGGGTACGGGTTCGGTTACGGGTTCGGGTACGGGTTCGGGTACGGCGTAGGGTATGGGTTAGGGTTAGGGTTAGGGTTAGTTTGAGGGTTAGGGCTCGGTTTAGGGTACGGGTTAGGATTAGTGTACGTGTTAGGGTTAGGGTAGAGGTTAGGGTTAGGGTATGCGTTAGGGTTAGGGTAGTTATTAAACCTATCCCACTCCCTAGATACCCCTTAGCACGTCAAGGAATATTATTTGGGGGGCCAGCCATGGAGAAGAGTTTAGACACTAGGAGAAGATAAGGAACACACCCATTATCAAGAAATCACATTAGGATTCTCTTTTTAACCTGTTCCTTAAAACACTAGTGCTTAGGAAATCTATTGGAGGCAGAAGCAGTCAAGGGTAGCTTAGGGTTAGGGTTAGGGTTATTGTTAGGGTAAGGCTTAGGGTACGGTTTCGGGTACGGCATAGGGTATGGGTTAGGGTTAGGGTTAGGTTTAGTTTGAGGGTTAGGGCTCTGTTTAGGGTACGGGTTAGGAGTAGGGTACGTGTTAGGGTTAGGGTAGGGGTTAGGGTTAGGGTACGCGTTAGGGTTAGGGTGGTTATTAAACCTAACCCACTCCCTAGATACCCCTTAGCACGTCAAGGAATATTATTTGGGTGTCCAGCCATGGAGAAGAGTTTAGACACTAGGAGAAGATAAGGAATACACCCATTATCAAGAAATCACATTAGGATTCTCTCTTTAACCTGTTCCTTAAAACACTAGTGCTTAGGAAATCTATTGGAGGCAGAAGCAGTCAAGGGTAGCTTAGGGTTAGGGTTAGGGTTAGGGTTAGGGTTAGGGTTAGGGTACTGCTTAGGGTACGGGTTCGGGTACGGGTTCGTGTACGCTGTAGGGTATGGGTTAGGGTTAGGGTTAGGGTTAGTTTGAAGGTTAGGGCTCGGTTTAGGGTACGGGTTAGGATTAGGGTTCGTGTTAGGGTTAGGGTAGGGGTTAGGGTTAGGGTACGCATTAGGGTTAGGGTAGTTATTAAACCTATCCCACTCTCTAGATACCCCTTAGCACGTCAAGGAATATTATTTGGGGGTCCAGCCATGGAGAAGAGTTTAGACACTAGGAGAAGATAAGGAACACACCCATTATCAAGAAATCACATTAGGATTCTCTTTTTAACCTGTTCCTTAAAACACTAGTGCTTAGGAAATCTATTGGAGGCAGAAGCAGTCAAGGGTAGCTTAGGGTTAGGGTTTGGGTTAGGGTACGGCTTAGGGTACGGGTTCGGGTACGGGTTCGGGTACGGGTTTGGGTATGGCGTAGGATATGGGTTAGGTTTAGGGTTAGGGTTATTTTGAGGGTTAGGGCTCGGTTTAGGGTACGGGTTAGGATTAGGGTACGTGTTAGGGTGAGGGTAGGGGTTAGGGTTAGGGTACGCGTTAGGGTTAGGGTAGTTATTAAACCTATCCCACTCTCTAGATACCCCTTAGCACGTCAAGGAATATTATTTGGGGGTCCAGCCATGGAGAAAAGTTTAGACACTAGGAGAAGATAAGGAACACACCCATTATCAAGAAATCACGTTAGGATTCTCTTTTTAACCTGTTCCTTAAAACACTAGTGCTTAGGAAATCTATTGGAGGCAGAAGCAGTCAAGGGTAGCTTAGGGTTAGGGTTAGGGTTATTGTTAGGGTAAGGCTTAGGGTACGCGTTCGGGTACGGCATAGGGTATGGGTTAGGGTTAGGGTTAGGGTTAGTTTGAGGGTTAGGGCTCGGTTTAGGGTACGGGTTAGGATTAGGGTACGTGTTAGGGTTAGGGTAGGGGTTAGGGTTAGGGTACGCGTTAGGGTTAGGGTAGTTATTAAACCTATCCCACTCCCTAGATACCCCTTAGCACGTCAAGGAATATTATTTGTGGGACCAGCCATGGAGAAGAGTTTAGACAGTAGGAGAAGATAATGAACACACCCATTATCAAGAAATCACATTAAGATTCTCTTTTTAACCTGTTCCTTAAAACACTAGTGCTTAGGAAATCTATTGGAGGAAGAAGCAGTCAAGGGTAGCTTAGGGTTAGCGTTAGGGTTAGGGCTAGGGTTAGGACACGGCTTAGGGTACGGGTTCGGGTACGGGTTCGTGTACGGCGTAGGGTATGGGTTTGGGTTAGGGTTAGGGTTAGTTTGAAGTTTAGGGCTCGGTTTAGGGTACGGGTTAGGATTAGGGTTCGTGTTAGGGTTAGGGTAGGGGTTAGGGTTAGGGTACGCGTTAGGGTTAGGGTAGTTATTAAACCTATCCCACTCTCTAGATACCCCTTAGCACGTCAAGGAATATTATTTGGGGGTCCAGCCATGGAGAAGAGTTTAGACACTAGGAGAAGATAAGGAACACACCCATTATCCTGAAATCACATTAGGATTCCCTTTTTAACCTGTTCCTTAATACACTAGTGCTTAGGAAATCTATTGGAGGCAGAAGCAGTCAAGGGTAGCTTAGGGTTAGGGTTAGGGTTAGGGTTAGGGTTAGGGTTAGGGTTAGGGTACGGCTTAGGGTACGGGTTCGGGTACGGGTTCGTGTACGCTGTAGGGTATGGGTTAGGGTTAGGGTTAGGGTTAGTTTGAAGGTTAGGGCTCGGTTTAGGGTACGGGTTAGGATTAGGGTTCGTGTTAGGGTTAGGGTAGGGGTTAGGGTTAGGGTACGCATTAGGGTTAGGGTAGTTATTAAACCTATCCCACTCTCTAGATACCCCTTAACACGTCAAGGAATATTATTTGGGGGTCCAGCCATGGAGAAGAGTTTAGACACTAGGAGAAGATAAGGAACACACCCATTATCAAGAAATCACATTAGGATTCTCTTTTTAACCTGTTCCTTAAAACACTAGTGCTTAGGAAATCTATTGGAGGCAGAAGCAGTCAAGGGTAGCTTAGGGTTAGGGTTTGGGTAAGGGTACGGCTTAGGGTACGGGTTCGGGTACGGGTTCGGGTACGGGTTTGGGTATGGCGTAGGATATGGGTTAGGGTTAGGGTTAGGGTTAGTTTGAGGGTTAGGGCTCGGTTTAGGGTACGGGTTAGGATTAGGGTACGTGTTAGGGTGAGGGTAGGGGTTAGGGTTAGGGTACGCGTTAGGGTTAGGGTAGTTATTAAACCTATCCCACTCTCTAGATACCCCTTAGCACGTCAAGGAATATTATTTGGGGGTCCAGCCATGGAGAAAAGTTTAGACACTAGGAGAAGATAAGGAACACACCCATTATCAAGAAATCACATTAGGATTCTCTTTTTAACCTGTTCCTTAAAACACTAGTGCTTAGGAAATCTATTGGAGGCAGAAGCAGTCAAGGGTAGCTTAGGGTTAGGGTTAGGGTTATTGTTAGGGTAAGGCTTAGGGTACGCGTTCGGGTACGGCATAGGGTATGGGTTAGGGTTAGGGTTAGGGTTAGTTTGAGGGTTAGGGCTCAGTTTAGGGTACGGGTTAGGATTAGGGTACGTGTTAGGGTTAGGGTAGGGGTTAGGGTTAGGGTACGCGTTAGGGTTAGGGTAGTTATTAAACCTATCCCACTCCCTAGATACCCCTTAGCACGTCAAGGAATATTATTTGGGGGACCAGCCATGGAGAAGAGTTTAGACAGTAGGAGAAGATAAGGAACACACCCATTATCAAGAAATCACATTAGGATTCTCTTTTTAACCTGTTCCTTAAAACACTAGTGCTTAGGAAATCTATGGAGGAAGAAGCAGTCAAGGGTAGCTTAGGGTTAGCGTTTGGGTTAGGGCTAGGGTTAGGACACGGCTTAGGGTACGGGTTCGGGTACGGGTTCGTGTACGGCGTAGGGTATGGGTTTGGGTTAGGGTTAGGGTTAGTTTGAAGTTTAGGGCTCGGTTTAGGGTACGGGTTAGGATTAGGGTTCGTGTTAGGGTTAGGGTAGGGGTTAGGGTTAGGGTACGCGTTAGGGTTAGGGTAGTTATTAAACCTATCCCACTCTCTAGATACCCCTTAGCACGTCAAGGAATATTATTTGGGGGTCCAGCCATGGAGAAGAGTTTAGACACTAGGAGAAGATAAGGAACACACCCATTATCCTGAAATCACATTAGGATTCCCTTTTTAACCTGTTCCTTAATACACTAGTGCTTAGGAAATCTATTGGAGGCAGAAGCAGTCAAGGGTAGCTTAGGGTTAGGGTTATGGTTAGGGTTAGGGTTAGGGTTATTGTTAGGGTAAGGCTTAGGGTACGGGTTCGGGTACGGCATAGTGTATGGGTTAGGGTTAGGGTTAGGGTTAGTTTGAGGGTTAGGGCTCGGTTTAGGGTACGGGTTAGGAGTAGGGTACGTGTTAGGGTTAGGGTAGGGGTTAGGGTTAGGGTACGCGTTAGGGTTAGGGTAGTTATTAAACCTATCCCACTCCCTAGATACCCCTTAGCACGTCAAGGAATATTATTTGGGGGTCCAGCCATGGAGAAGAGTTTAGACAGTAGGAGAAGATAAGGAACACACCCATTATCAAGAAATCACATTAGGATTCTCTTTTTAACCTGTTCCTTAAAACACTAGTGCTTAGGAAATCTATTGGAGGCAGAAGCAGTCAAGGGTAGCTTAGGGTTAGGTTTAGGGTTAGGGCTAGGGTTAGGATACGGCATAGGGTACGGGTTCGGGTACGGGTTCGTGTACGGCGTAGGATATGGGTTTGGGTTAGGGTTAGGATTAGTTTGAAGGTTAGGGCTCGGTTTAGGGTACGGGTTAGGATTAGGGTTCGTGTTAGGGTTAGGGTAGGGGTTAGGGTTAGGGTACGCGTTAGGGTTAGGGTAGTTATTAAACCTATCCCACTCTCTAGATACCCCTTAGCACGTCAAGGAATATTATTTGGGGGTCCAGCCATGGAGAAGAGTTTAGACACTAGGAGAAGATAAGGAACACACCCATTATCCTGAAATCACATTAGGATTCTCTTTTTAACCTGTTCCTTAATACACTAGTGCTTAGGAAATCTATTGGAGGCAGAAGCAGTCAAGGGTAGCTTAGGGTTAGGGTAACGGTGAGGGTTAGGGTTAGGGTATGGCTTAGGGTACGGGTTCGGGTACGGGTTCGGGTACGGCGTAGGGTATGGGTTAGGGTTAGGGTTAGGGTTAGTTTGAGGGTTAGGGCTCCGTTTAGGGTACGGGTTAGGATTAGGGTACGTGTTAGGGTTAGGGTAGGGGTTAGGGTTAGGGTACGCGTTAGGGTTAGGGTAGTTATTAAACCTATCCCATTCTCTAGATACCCCTTAGCAGGTCAAGGAATATAATTTGGGGGTGCAGCCATGGAGAAGAGTTTAGACACTAGGAGAAGATAAGGAACACACCCATTATCCTGAAATCACATTAGGATTCTCTTTTTAACCTGTTCCTTAATACACTAGTGCTTAGGAAATCTATTGGAGGCAGAAGCAGTCAAGGGTAGCTTAGGGTTAGGGTTACGGTTAGGGTTAGGGTTAGGGTTATTGTTAGGGTAAGGCTTAGGGTACGGGTTCGGGTACGGCATAGGGTATGGGTTAGGGTTAGGGTTAGGGTTAGTTTGTGGGTTAGGGCTCGGTTTAGGGTACGGGTTAGGAGTAGGGTACGTGTTAGGGTTAGGGTAGGGGTTAGGGTTAGGGTACGCGTTAGGGTTAGGATAGTTATTAAACCTATCCCACTCCCTAGATACCCCTTAACACGTCAAGGAATATTATTTGGGGGTCCAGCCATGGAGAAGAGTTTAGACAGTAGGAGAAGATAAGGAACACACCCATTATCAAGAAATCACATTAGGATTCTCTTTTTAACCTGTTCCTTAAAACACTAGTGCTTAGGAAATCTATTGGAGGCAAAGCAGTCAAGGGTAGCTTAGGGTTAGGGTTAGGGTTAGGGTTAGGGTACGGCTTAGGGTACGGGTTCGGGTACGGGTTCGTGTACGCTGTAGGGTATGGGTTAGGGTTAGGGTTAGGGTTAGTTTGAAGGTTAGGGCTCGGTTTAGGGTACGGGTTAGGATTAGGGTTCGTGTTAGGGTTAGGGTAGGGGTTAGGGTTAGGGTACGCGTTAGGGTTAGGGTAGTTATTAAACCTATCCCACTCTCTAGATACCCCTTAGCACGTCAAGGAATATTATTTGGGGGTCCAGCCTTGGAGAAGAGTTTAGACACTAGGAGAAGATAAGGAACACACCCATTATCAAGAAATCACATTAGGATTCTCTTTTTAACCTGTTCCTTAAAACACTAGTGCTTAGGAAATCTATTGGAGGCAGAAGCAGTCAAGGGTAGCTTAGGGTTAGGGTTAGGGTTAGGGCTAGGGTTAGGACACGGCTTAGGGTACGGGTTCGGGTACGGGTTCGTGTTCGGCGTAGGGTATGCGTTTGGGTTAGGGTTAGGATTAGTTTGAAGGTTAGGGCTCGGTTTAGGGTACGGGTTAGGATTAGGGTTCGTGTTAGGGTTAGGGTAGGGGTTAGGGTTAGGGTACGCGTTAGGTTTAGGGTAGTTATTAAACCTATCCCACTCTCTAGATACCCCTTAGCACGTCAAGGAATATTATTTGGGGGTCCAGCCATGGAGAAGAGTTTAGACACTAGGAGAAGATAAGGAACACACCCATTATCCTGAAATCACATTAGGATTCTCTTTTTAAGCTGTTCCTTAATACACTAGTGCTTAGGAAATCTATTGGAGGCAGAAGCAGTCAAGGGTAGCTTAGGGTTAGGGTTAGGGTTAGGGTTAGGGTACGGCTTAGGGTACGGGTTCGGGTACGGGTTCGTGTACGGCGTAGGGTATGGGTTAGGGTTAGGGTTAGGGTTAGTTTGAGGGTTAGGGCTCCGTTTAGGGTACGGGTTAGGATTAGGGTTCGTGTTAGGGTTAGGGTAGGGGTTAGGGTTAGGGTACGCGTTAGGGTTAGGGTAGTTATTAAACCTATCCCACTCTCTAGATACCCCTTAGCACGTCAAGGAATATTAATTGGGGGTCCAGCCATGGAGAAGAGTTTAGACACTAGGAGAATATAAGGAACACACCCATTATCCTGAAATCACATTAGGATTCTCTTTTTAACCTGTTCCTTAATACACTAGTGCTTAGGAAATCTATTGGAGGCAGAAGCAGTCAAGGGTAGCTTAGGGTTAGGGTTACGGTTAGGGTTAGGGTTAGGGTTATTGTTAGGGTAAGGCTTAGGGTACGGGTTCGGGTACGGCATAGGGTATGGGTTAGGGTTAGGGTTAGGGTTAGTTTGAGGGTTAGGGCTCGGTTTAGGGTACGGGTTAGGAGTAGGGTACGGGTTAGGATTAGGGTTCGTGTTAGGGTTAGGGTAGGGGTTAGGGTTAGGGTACGCGTTAGGGTTAGGGTAGTTATTAAACCTATCCCACTCCCTAGATACCCCTTAGCACGTCAAGGAATATTATTTGGGGGTCCAGCCATGGAGAACAGTTTAGACAGTAGGAGAAGATAAGGAACACACCCATTATCAAGAAATCACATTAGGATTCTCTTTTTAACCTGTTCCTTAAAACACTAGTGCTTAGGAAATCTATTGGAGGCAGAAGCAGTCAAGGGTAGCTTAGGGTTAGGGTTAGGGTTAGGGCTAGGGTTAGGATACGGCTTAGGGTACGGGTTCGGGTACGGGTTCGTGTACGGCGTAGGGTATGGGTTTGGGTTAGGGTTAGGATTAGTTTGAAGGTTAGGGCTCGGTTTAGGGTACGGGTTAGGATTAGGGTTCGTGTTAGGGTTAGGGTAGGGGTTAGGGTTAGGGTACGCGTTAGGGTTAGGGTAGTTATTAAACCTATCCCACTCTCTAGATACCCCTTAGCACGTCAAGGAATATTATTTGGGGGTCCAGCCATGGAGAAGAGTTTAGACACTAGGAGAAGATAAGGAACACACCCATTATCAAGAAATCACATTAGGATTCTCTTTTTAACCTGTTCCTTAAAACACTAGTGCTTAGGAAATCTATTGGAGGCAGAAGCAGTCAAGGGTAGCTTAGGGTTAGGGTTAGGGTTAGGGTACGGCTTAGGGTACGGGTTCGGGTAAGGGTTAGGGTACGGGTTCGGGTACGGCGTAGGGTATGGGTTAGGTTTAGGTTTAGGGTTAGTTTGAGGGTTAGGGCTCGGTTTAGGTTACGGGTTAGGATTAGGGTACGTGTTAGGGTTAGGGTAGGGGTTAGGGTTAGGGTACGCGTTAGGGTTAGGGTAGTTATTAAACCTATCCCACTCTCTAGATACCCCTTAGCACGTCAAGGAATATTATTTGGGGGTCCAGCCATGGAGAAAAGTTTAGACACTAGGAGAAGATAAGGAACACACCCATTATCAAGAAATCACATTAGGATTCTCTTTTTAACCTGTTCCTTAAAACACTAGCGCTTAGGAAATCTATTGGAGGCAGAAGCAGTCAAGGGTAGCTTAGGGTTAGGGTTAGGTTTAGGGTTAGGGTTAGGGTTAGGGTTAGGGTTAGGGTACGGCTTAGTGTACGGGTTCGGGTATGGCGTAGGGTATGGGTTAGGGTTAGGGTTAGGGTTAGTTTGAGGGTTAGGGCTCGGTTTAGGTTACGGGTTAGGATTAGGGTACGTCTTAGGGTTAGGGTAGCGGTTAGGGTTAGGGTACGCGTTAGGGTTAGGGTAGTTATTAAACCTATCCCACTCTCTAGATAACCCTTAGCACGTCAAGGAATATTATTTGGGGGTCCAGCCATGGAGAAGAGTTTAGACACTAGGAGAAGATAAGGAACACACCCATTATCAAGAAATCACATTAGGATTCTCTTTTTAACCTGTTCCTTAAAACACTAGTGCTTAGGAAATCTATTGGAGGCAGAAGCAGTCAAGGGTAGCTTAGGGTTAGGGTTAGGGTTAGGGTTAGGGTTAGCTTTAGGGTACGGCTTAGGGTACGGGTTCGGGTACGGGTTCGGGTACGGCGTAGGGTATGGGTTAGGGTTAGGGTTAGGGTTAGTTTGAGGGTTAGGGCTCGGTTTAGGGTACGGGTTAGGATTAGGGTACGTGTTAGGGTTAGGGTACGCGTTAGGGTTAGGGTAGTTATTTAACCTATCCCACACTCTAGATACCCCTTAGCACGTCAAGGAATATTATTTGGGTGTCCAGCCATGGAGAAGAGTTTAGACACTAGGAGAAGATAAGGAACACACCCATTATCAAGAAATCACATTAGGATTCACTTTTTAACCTGTTCCTTAATACACTAGTGCTTAAGAAATCTATTGGAGGCAGAAGCAGTCAAGGGTAGCTTAGGGTTAGGGTTAGGGTTAGGTTTAGGGTACGGCTTAGGGTACGGGTTCGGTTACGGGTTTGGGTACGGGTTCGGGTACGGCGTAGGGTATGGGTTAGGGTTAGGGTTAGGGTTAGTTTGAGGGTTAGGGCTCGGTTTAGGGTACGGGTTAGGATTAGTGTACGTGTTAGGGTTAGGGTAGAGGTTAGGGTTAGGGTATGCGTTAGGGTTAGGGTAGTTATTAAACCTATCCCACTCTCTAGATACCCCTTAGCACGTCAAGGAATATTATTTGGGGGGCCAGCCATGGAGAAGAGTTTAGACACTAGGAGAAGATAAGGAACACACCCATTATCAAGAAATCACATTAGGATTCTCTTTTTAACCTGTTCCTTAAAACACTAGTGCTTAGGAAATCTATTGGAGGCAGAAGCAGTCAAGGGTAGCTTAGGGTTAGGGTTAGGGTTATTGTTAGGGTAAGGCTTAGGGTACGGGTTCGGGTACGGCATAGGGTATGGGTTAGGGTTAGGGTTAGGTTTAGTTTGAGGGTTAGGGCTCGGTTTAAGGTACGGGTTAGGAGTAGGGTACGTGTTAGGGTTAGGGTAGGGGTTAGGGTTAGGGTACGCGTTAGGGTTAGGGTGGTTATTAAACCTAACCCACTCCCTAGATACCCCTTAGCATGTCAAGGAATATTATTTGGGTGTCCAGCCATGGAGAAGAGTTTAGACACTAGGAGAAGATAAGGAATACACCCATTATCAAGAAATCACATTAGGATTCTCTCTTTAACCTGTTCCTTAAAACACTAGTGCTTAGGAAATCTATTGGAGGCAGAAGCAGTCAAGGGTAGCTTAGGGTTAGGGTTAGGTTTAGGGTTAGGGTTAGGGTTAGGGTTAGGGTTAGGGTACGGCTTAGTGTACGGGTTCGGGTATGGCGTAGGGTATGGGTTAGGGTTAGGGTTAGGGTTAGTTTGAGGGTTAGGGCTCGGTTTAGGTTACGGGTTAGGATTAGGGTACGTCTTAGGGTTAGGGTAGCGGTTAGGGTTAGGGTACGCGTTAGGGTTAGGGTAGTTATTAAACCTATCCCACTCTCTAGATAACCCTTAGCACGTCAAGGAATATTATTTGGGGGTCCAGCCATGGAGAAGAGTTTAGACACTAGGAGAAGATAAGGAACACACCCATTATCAAGAAATCACATTAGGATTCTCTTTTTAACCTGTTCCTTAAAACACTAGTGCTTAGGAAATCTATTGGAGGCAGAAGCAGTCAAGGGTAGCTTAGGGTTAGGGTTTGGGTTAGGGTACGGCTTAGGGTACGGGTTCGGGTACGGGTTCGGGTACGGGTTTGGGTATGGCGTAGGATATGGGTTAGGGTTAGGGTTAGGGTTAGTTTGAGGGTTAGGGCTCGGTTTAGGGTACGGGTTAGGATTAGGGTACGTGTTAGGGTGAGGGTAGGGGTTAGGGTTAGGGTACGCGTTAGGGTTAGGGTAGTTATTAAACCTATCCCACTCTCTAGATACCCCTTAGCACGTCAAGGAATATTATTTGGGGGTCCAGCCATGGAGAAGAGTTTAGACACTAGGAGAAGATAAGGAACACACCCATTATCAAGAAATCACATTAGGATTCTCTTTTTAACCTGTTCCTTAAAACACTAGTGCTTAGGAAATCTATTGGAGGCAGAAGCAGTCAAGGGTAGCTTAGGGTTAGGGTTAGGGTTAGGGGTAGGGTTAGGACACGGCTTAGGGTACGGGTTCGGGTACGGGTTCGTGTACGGCGTAGGGTATGCGTTTGGGTTAGGGTTAGGATTAGTTTGAAGGTTAGGGCTCGGTTTAGGTTACGGGTTAGGATTAGGGTTCGTGTTAGGGTTAGGGTAGGGGTTAGGGTTAGGGTACGCGTTAGGTTTAGGGTAGTTATTAAACCTATCCCACTCTCTAGATACCCCTTAGCACGTCAAGGAATATTATTTGGGGGTCCAGCCATGGAGAAGAGTTTAGACACTAGGAGAAGATAAGGAACACACCCATTATCCTGAAATCACATTAGGATTCTCTTTTTAACCTGTTCCTTAATACACTAGTGCTTAGGAAATCTATTGGAGGCAGAAGCAGTCAAGGGTAGCTTAGGGTTAGGGTTAGGGTTACGGTTAGGGTACGGCTTAGGGTACGGGTTCGGGTACGGGTTCGTGTACGGCGTAGGGTATGGGTTAGGGTTAGGGTTAGGGTTAGTTTGAGGGTTAGGGCTCCGTTTAGGGTACGGGTTAGGATTAGGGTTCGTGTTAGGGTTAGGGTAGGGGTTAGGGTTAGGGTACGCGTTAGGGTTAGGGTAGTTATTAAACCTATCCCACTCTCTAGATACCCCTTAGCACGTCAAGGAATATTAATTGGGGGTCCAGCCATGGAGAAGAGTTTAGACACTAGGAGAATATAAGGAACACACCCATTATCCTGAAATCACATTAGGATTCTCTTTTTAACCTGTTCCTTAATACACTAGTGCTTAGGAAATCTATTGGAGGCAGAAGCAGTCAAGGGTAGCTTAGGGTTAGGGTTACGGTTAGGGTTAGGGTTAGGGTTATTGTTAGGGTAAGGCTTAGGGTACGGGTTCGGGTACGGCATAGGGTATGGGTTAGGGTTAGGGTTAGGGTTAGTTTGAGGGTTAGGGCTCGGTTTAGGGTACGGGTTAGGAGTAGGGTACGGGTTAGGATTAGGGTTCGTGTTAGGGTTAGGGTAGGGGTTAGGGTTAGGGTACGCGTTAGGGTTAGGGTAGTTATTAAACCTATCCCACTCCCTAGATACCCCTTATCACGTCAAGGAATATTATTTGGGGGTCCAGCCATGGAGAACAGTTTAGACAGTAGGAGAAGATAAGGAACACACCCATTATCAAGAAATCACATTAGGATTCTCTTTTTAACCTGTTCCTTAAAACACTAGTGCTTAGGAAATCTATTGGAGGCAGAAGCAGTCAAGGGTAGCTTAGGGTTAGGGTTAGGTTTAGGGTTAGGGTTAGGGTTAGGGTTAGGGTTAGGGTACGGCTTAGTGTACGGGTTCGGGTATGGCGTAGGGTATGGGTTAGGGTTAGGGTTAGGATTAGTTTGAGGGTTAGGGCTCGGTTTAGGTTACGGGTTAGGATTAGGGTACGTCTTAGGGTTAGGGTAGCGGTTAGGGTTAGGGTACGCGTTAGGGTTAGGGTAGTTATTAAACCTATCCCACTCTCTAGATAACCCTTAGCACGTCAAGGAATATTATTTGGGGGTCCAGCCATGGAGAAGAGTTTAGACACTAGGAGAAGATAAGGAACACACCCATTATCAAGAAATCACATTAGGATTCTCTTTTTAACCTGTTCCTTAAAACACTAGTGCTTAGGAAATCTATTGGAGGCAGAAGCAGTCAAGGGTAGCTTAGGGTTAGGGTTAGGGTTAGGGTTAGGTTTAGCTTTAGGGTACGGCTTAGGGTACGGGTTCGGGTACGGGTTCGGGTACGGCGTAGGGTATGGGTTAGGGTTAGGGTTAGGGTTAGTTTGAGGGTTAGGGCTCGGTTTAGGGTACGGGTTAGGATTAGGGTACGTGTTAGGGTTAGGGTACGCGTTAGGGTTAGGGTAGTTATTTAACCTATCCCACTCTCTAGATACCCCTTAGCACGTCAAGGAATATTATTTGGGTGTCCAGCCATGGAGAAGAGTTTAGACACTAGGAGAAGATAAGGAACACACCCATTATCAAGAAATCACATTAGGATTCACTTTTTAACCTGTTCCTTAATACACTAGTGCTTAAGAAATCTATTGGAGGCAGAAGCAGTCAAGGGTAGCTTAGGGTTAGGGTTAGGGTTAGGGTTAGGTTTAGGGTATGGCTTAGGGTACGGGTTCGGTTACGGGTTCGGGTACGGGTTCGGGTACGGCGTAGGGTATGGGTTAGGGTTAGGGTTAGGGTTAGTTTGAGGGTTAGGGCTCGGTTTAGGGTACGGGTTAGGATTAGTGTACGTGTTAGGGTTAGGGTAGAGGTTAGGGTTAGGGTATGCGTTAGGGTTAGGGTAGTTATTAAACCTATCCCACTCTCTAGATACCCCTTAGCACGTCAAGGAATATTATTTGGGGGGCCAGCCATGGAGAAGAGTTTAGACACTAGGAGAAGATAAGGAACACACCCATTATCAAGAAATCACATTAGGATTCTCTTTTTAACCTGTTCCTTAAAACACTAGTGCTTAGGAAATCTATTGGAGGCAGAAGCAGTCAAGGGTAGCTTAGGGTTAGGGTTAGGGTTATTGTTAGGGTAAGGCTTAGGGTACGGTTTCGGGTACGGCATAGGGTATGGGTTAGGGTTAGGGTTAGGTTTAGTTTGAGGGTTAGGGCTCGGTTTAGGGTACGGGTTAGGAGTAGGGTACGTGTTAGGGTTAGGGTAGGGGTTAGGGTTAGGGTACGCGTTAGGGTTAGGGTGGTTATTAAACCTAACCCACTCCCTAGATACCCCTTAGCACGTCAAGGAATATTATTTGGGTGTCCAGCCATGGAGAAGAGTTTAGACACTAGGAGAAGATAAGGAATACACCCATTATCAAGAAATCACATTAGGATTCTCTCTTTAACCTGTTCCTTAAAACACTAGTGCTTAGGAAATCTATTGGAGGCAGAAGCAGTCAAGGGTAGCTTAGGGTTAGGGTTAGGGTTAGGGTTAGGGTTAGGGTTAGGGTACTGCTTAGGGTACGGGTTCGGGTACGGGTTCGTGTACGCTGTAGGGTATGGGTTAGGGTTAGGGTTAGGGTTAGTTTGAAGGTTAGGGCTCGGTTTAGGGTACGGGTTAAGATTAGGGTTCGTGTTAGGGTTAGGGTAGGGGTTAGGGTTAGGGTACGCATTAGGGTTAGGGTAGTTATTAAACCTATCCCACTCTCTAGATACCCCTTAGCACGTCAAGGAATATTATTTGGGGGTCCAGCCATGGAGAAGAGTTTAGACACTAGGAGAAGATAAGGAACACACCCATTATCAAGAAATCACATTAGGATTCTCTTTTTAACCTGTTCCTTAAAACACTAGTGCTTAGGAAATCTATTGGAGGCAGAAGCAGTCAAGGGTAGCTTAGGGTTAGGGTTTGGGTTAGGGTACGGCTTAGGGTACGGGTTCGGGTACGGGTTCGGGTACGGGTTTGGGTATGGCGTAGGATATGGGTTAGGGTTAGGGTTAGGGTTAGTTTGAGGGTTAGGGCTCGGTTTAGGGTACGGGTTAGGATTAGGGTACGTGTTAGGGTGAGGGTAGGGGTTAGGGTTAGGGTACGCGTTAGGGTTAGGGTAGTTATTAAACCTATCCCACTCTCTAGATACCCCTTAGCACGTCAAGGAATATTATTTGGGGGTCCAGCCATGGAGAAAAGTTTAGACACTAGGAGAAGATAAGGAACACACCCATTATCAAGAAATCACATTAGGATTCTCTTTTTAACCTGTTCCTTAAAACACTAGTGCTTAGGAAATCTATTGGAGGCAGAAGCAGTCAAGGGTAGCTTAGGGTTAGGGTTAGGGTTATTGTTAGGGTAAGGCTTAGGGTACGCGTTCGGGTACGGCATAGGGTATGGGTTAGGGTTAGGGTTAGGGTTAGTTTGAGGGTTAGGGCTCGGTTTAGGGTACGGGTTAGGATTAGGGTACGTGTTAGGGTTAGGGTAGGGGTTAGGGTTAGGGTACGCGTTAGGGTTAGGGTAGTTATTAAACCTATCCCACTCCCTAGATACCCCTTAGCACGTCAAGGAATATTATTTGTGGGACCAGCCATGGAGAAGAGTTTAGACAGTAGGAGAAGATAATGAACACACCCATTATCAAGAAATCACATTAAGATTCTCTTTTTAACCTGTTCCTTAAAACACTAGTGCTTAGGAAATCTATTGGAGGAAGAAGCAGTCAAGGGTAGCTTAGGGTTAGCGTTAGGGTTAGGGCTAGGGTTAGGACACGGCTTAGGGTACGGGTTCGGGTACGGGTTCGTGTACGGCGTAGGGTATGGGTTTGGGTTAGGGTTAGGGTTAGTTTGAAGTTTAGGGCTCGGTTTAGGGTACGGGTTAGGATTAGGTTTCGTGTTAGGGTTAGGGTAGGGGTTAGGGTTAGGGTACGCGTTAGGGTTAGGGTAGTTATTAAACCTATCCCACTCTCTAGATACCCCTTAGCACGTCAAGGAATATTATTTGGGGGTCCAGCCATGGAGAAGAGTTTAGACACTAGGAGAAGATAAGGAACACACCCATTATCCTGAAATCACATTAGGATTCCCTTTTTAACCTGTTCCTTAATACACTAGTGCTTAGGAAATCTATTGGAGGCAGAAGCAGTCAAGGGTAGCTTAGGGTTAGGGTTAGGGTTAGGGTTAGGGTTAGGGTTAGGGTACGGCTTAGAGTACGGGTTCGGGTACGGGTTCGTGTACGCTGTAGGGTATGGGTTAGGGTTAGGGTTAGGGTTAGTTTGAAGGTTAGGGCTCGGTTTAGGGTACGGGTTAGGATTAGGGTTCGTGTTAGGGTTAGGGTAGGGGTTAGGGTTAGGGTACGCATTAGGGTTAGGGTAGTTATTAAACCTATCCCACTCTCTAGATACCCCTTAGCACGTCAAGGAATATTATTTGGGGGTCCAGCCATGGAGAAGAGTTTAGACACTAGGAGAAGATAAGGAACACACCCATTATCAAGAAATCACATTAGGATTCTCTTTTTAACCTGTTCCTTAAAACACTAGTGCTTAGGAAATCTATTGGAGGCAGAAGCAGTCAAGGGTAGCTTAGGGTTAGGGTTTGGGTTAGGGTACGGCTTAGGGTACGGGTTCGGGTACGGGTTCGGGTACGGGTTTGGGTATGGCGTAGGATATGGGTTAGGGTTAGGGTTAGGGTTAGTTTGAGGGTTAGGGCTCGGTTTAGGGTACGGGTTAGGATTAGGGTACGTGTTAGGGTGAGGGTAGGGGTTAGGGTTAGGGTACGCGTTAGGGTTAGGGTAGTTATTAAACCTATCCCACTCTCTAGATACCCCTTAGCACGTCAAGGAATATTATTTGGGGGTCCAGCCATGGAGAAAAGTTTAGACACTAGGAGAAGATAAGGAACACACCCATTATCAAGAAATCACATTAGGATTCTCTTTTTAACCTGTTCCTTAAAACACTAGTGCTTAGGAAATCTATTGGAGGCAGAAGCAGTCAAGGGTAGCTTAGGGTTAGGGTTAGGGTTATTGTTAGGGTAAGGCTTAGGGTACGCGTTCGGGTACGGCATAGGGTATGGGTTAGGGTTAGGGTTAGGGTTAGTTTGAGTGTTAGGGCTCAGTTTAGGGTACGGGTTAGGATTAGGGTACGTGTTAGGGTTAGGGTAGGGGTTAGGGTTAGGGTACGCGTTAGGGTTAGGGTAGTTATTAAACCTATCCCACTCCCTAGATACCCCTTAGCACGTCAAGGAATATTATTTGGGGGACCAGCCATGGAGAAGAGTTTAGACAGTAGGAGAAGATAAGGAACACACCCATTATCAAGAAATCACATTAGGATTCTCTTTTTAACCTGTTCCTTAAAACACTAGTGCTTAGGAAATCTATGGAGGAAGAAGCAGTCAAGGGTAGCTTAGGGTTAGCGTTAGGGTTAGGGCTAGGGTTAGGACACGGCTTAGGGTACGGGTTCGGGTACGGGTTCGTGTACGGCGTAGGGTATGGGTTTGGGTTAGGGTTAGGGTTAGTTTGAAGTTTAGGGCTCGGTTTAGGGTACGGGTTAGGATTAGGGTTCGTGTTAGGGTTAGGGTAGGGGTTAGGGTTAGGGTACGCGTTAGGGTTAGGGTAGTTATTAAACCTATCCCACTCTCTAGATACCCCTTAGCACGTCAAGGAATATTATTTGGGGGTCCAGCCATGGAGAAGAGTTTAGACACTAGGAGAAGATAAGGAACACACCCATTATCCTGAAATCACATTAGGATTCCCTTTTTAACCTGTTCCTTAATACACTAGTGCTTAGGAAATCTATTGGAGGCAGAAGCAGTCAAGGGTAGCTTAGGGTTAGGGTTATGGTTAGGGTTAGGGTTAGGGTTATTGTTAGGGTAAGGCTTAGGGTACGGGTTCGGGTACGGCATAGTGTATGGGTTAGGGTTAGGGTTAGGGTTAGTTTGAGGGTTAGGGCTCGGTTTAGGGTACGGGTTAGGAGTAGGGTACGTGTTAGGGTTAGGGTAGGGGTTAGGGTTAGGGTACGCGTTAGGGTTAGGGTAGTTATTAAACCTATCCCACTCCCTAGATACCCCTTAGCACGTCAAGGAATATTATTTGGGGGTCCAGCCATGGAGAAGAGTTTAGACAGTAGGAGAAGATAAGGAACACACCCATTATCAAGAAATCACATTAGGATTCTCTTTTTAACCTGTTCCTTAAAACACTAGTGCTTAGGAAATCTATTGGAGGCAGAAGCAGTCAAGGGTAGCTTAGGGTTAGGTTTAGGGTTAGGGCTAGGGTTAGGATACGGCATAGGGTACGGGTTCGGGTACGGGTTCGTGTACGGCGTAGGATATGGGTTTGGGTTAGGGTTAGGATTAGTTTGAAGGTTAGGGCTCGGTTTAGGGTACGGGTTAGGATTAGGGTTCGTGTTAGGGTTAGGGTAGGGGTTAGGGTTAGGGTACGCGTTAGGGTTAGGGTAGTTATTAAACCTATCCCACTCTCTAGATACCCCTTAGCACGTCAAGGAATATTATTTGGGGGTCCAGCCATGGAGAAGAGTTTAGACACTAGGAGAAGATAAGGAACACACCCATTATCCTGAAATCACATTAGGATTCTCTTTTTAACCTGTTCCTTAATACACTAGTGCTTAGGAAATCTATTGGAGGCAGAAGCAGTCAAGGGTAGCTTAGGGTTAGGGTTACGGTGAGGGTTAGGGTTAGGGTATGGCTTAGGGTACGGGTTCGGGTACGGGTTCGGGTACGGCGTAGGGTATGGGTTAGGGTTAGGGTTAGGGTTAGTTTGAGGGTTAGGGCTCCGTTTAGGGTACGGGTTAGGATTAGGGTACGTGTTAGGGTTAGGGTAGGGGTTAGGGTTAGGGTACGCGTTAGGGTTAGGGTAGTTATTAAACCTATCCCATTCTCTAGATACCCCTTAGCACGTCAAGGAATATAATTTGGGGGTGCAGCCATGGAGAAGAGTTTAGACACTAGGAGAAGATAAGGAACACACCCATTATCCTGAAATCACATTAGGATTCTCTTTTTAACCTGTTCCTTAATACACTAGTGCTTAGGAAATCTATTGGAGGCAGAAGCAGTCAAGGGTAGCTTAGGGTTAGGGTTAGGGTTAGGGTTAGGGTACGGCTTAGGGTACGGGTTCGGGTACGGGTTCGTGTACGGCGTAGGGTATGGGTTAGGGTTAGGGTTAGGGTTAGTTTGAGGGTTAGGGCTCCGTTTAGGGTACGGGTTAGGATTAGGGTTCGTGTTAGGGTTAGGGTAGGGGTTAGGGTTAGGGTACGCGTTAGGGTTAGGGTAGTTATTAAACCTATCCCACTCTCTAGATACCCCTTAGCACGTCAAGGAATATTATTTGGGGGTCCAGCCATGGAGAAGAGTTTAGACACTAGGAGAAGATAAGGAACACACCCATTATCAAGAAATCACATTAGGATTCCCTTTTTAACCTGTTCCTTAAAACACTAGTGCTTAGGAAATCTATTGGAGGCAGAAGCAGTCAAGGGTAGCTTAGGGTTAGGGTTAGGGTTAGGGTACGGCTTAGGGTACGGGTTCGGGTAAGGGTTAGGGTACGGGTTCGGGTACGGCGTAGGGTATGGGTTAGGTTTAGGGTTAGGGTTAGTTTGAGGGTTAGGGCTCGGTTTAGGTTACGGGTTAGGATTAGGGTACGTGTTAGGGTTAGGGTAGGGGTTAGGGTTAGGGTACGCGTTAGGGTTAGGGTAGTTATTAAACCTATCCCACTCTCTAGATACCCCTTAGCACGTCAAGGAATATTATTTGGGGGTCCAGCCATGGAGAAAAGTTTAGACACTAGGAGAAGATAAGGAACACACCCATTATCAAGAAATCACATTAGGATTCTCTTTTTAACCTGTTCCTTAAAACACTAGTGCTTAGGAAATCTATTGGAGGCAGAAGCAGTCAAGGGTAGCTTAGGGTTAGTGTTAGGTTTAGAGTTAGGGTTAGGGTTAGGGTTAGGGTTAGGGTACGGCTTAGTGTACGGGTTCGGGTATGGCGTAGGGTATGGGTTAGGGTTAGGGTTAGGATTAGTTTGAGGGTTAGGGCTCGGTTTAGGTTACGGGTTAGGATTAGGGTACGTCTTAGGGTTAGGGTAGCGGTTAGGGTTAGGGTACGCGTTAGGGTTAGGGTAGTTATTAAACCTATCCCACTCTCTAGATAACCCTTAGCACGTCAAGGAATATTATTTGGGGGTCCAGCCATGGAGAAGAGTTTAGACACTAGGAGAAGATAAGGAACACACCCATTATCAAGAAATCACATTAGGATTCTCTTTTTAACCTGTTCCTTAAAACACTAGTGCTTAGGAAATCTATTGGAGGCAGAAGCAGTCAAGGGTAGCTTAGGGTTAGGGTTAGGGTTAGGGTTAGGGTTAGCTTTAGGGTACGGCTTAGGGTACGGGTTCGGGTACGGGTTCGGGTACGGCGTAGGGTATGGGTTAGGGTTAGGGTTAGGGTTAGTTTGAGGGTTAGGGCTCGGTTTAGGGTACGGGTTAGGATTAGGGTACGTGTTAGGGTTAGGGTACGCGTTAGGGTTAGGGTAGTTATTTAACCTATCCCACTCTCTAGATACCCCTTAGCACGTCAAGGAATATTATTTGGGTGTCCAGCCATGGAGAAGAGTTTAGACACTAGGAGAAGATAAGGAACACACCCATTATTAAGAAATCACATTAGGATTCACTTTTTAACCTGTTCCTTAATACACTAGTGCTTAAGAAATCTATTGGAGGCAGAAGCAGTCAAGGGTAGCTTAGGGTTAGGGTTAGGGTTAGGGTTAGGTTTAGGGTACGGCTTAGGGTACGGGTTCGGTTACGGGTTCGGGTACGGGTTCGGGTACGGCGTAGGGTATGGGTTAGGGTTAGGGTTAGGGTTAGTTTGAGGGTTAGGGCTCGGTTTAGGGTACGGGTTAGGATTAGTGTACGTGTTAGGGTTAGGGTAGAGGTTAGGGTTAGGGTATGCGTTAGGGTTAGGGTAGTTATTAAACCTATCCCACTCTCTAGATACCCCTTAGCACGTCAAGGAATATTATTTGGGGGGCCAGCCATGGAGAAGAGTTTAGACACTAGGAGAAGATAAGGAACACACCCATTATCAAGAAATCACATTAGGATTCTCTTTTTAACCTGTTCCTTAAAACACTAGTGCTTAGGAAATCTATTGGAGGCAGAAGCAGTCAAGGGTAGCTTAGGGTTAGGGTTAGGGTTATTGTTAGGGTAAGGCTTAGGGTACGGTTTCGGGTACGGCATAGGGTATGGGTTAGGGTTAGGGTTAGGTTTAGTTTGAGGGTTAGGGCTCGGTTTAGGGTACGAGTTAGGAGTAGGGTACGTGTTAGGGTTAGGGTAGGGGTTAGGGTTAGGGTACGCGTTAGGGTTAGGGTGGTTATTAAACCTAACCCACTCCCTAGATACCCCTTAGCACGTCAAGGAATATTATTTGGGTGTCCAGCCATGGAGAAGAGTTTAGACACTAGGAGAAGATAAGGAATACACCCATTATCAAGAAATCACATTAGGATTCTCTCTTTAACCTGTTCCTTAAAACACTAGTGCTTAGGAAATCTATTGGAGGCAGAAGCAGTCAAGGGTAGCTTAGGGTTAGGGTTAGGGTTAGGGTTAGGGTACTGCTTAGGGTACGGGTTCGGGTACGGGTTCGTGTACGCTGTAGGGTATGGGTTAGGGTTAGGGTTAGGGTTAGTTTGAAGGTTAGGGCTCGGTTTAGGGTACGGGTTAGGATTAGGGTTCGTGTTAGGGTTAGGGTAGGGGTTAGGGTTAGGGTACGCATTAGGGTTAGGGTAGTTATTAAACCTATCCCACTCTCTAGATACCCCTTAGCACGTCAAGGAATATTATTTGGGGGTCCAGCCATGGAGAAGAGTTTAGACACTAGGAGAAGATAAGGAACACACCCATTATCAAGAAATCACATTAGGATTCTCTTTTTAACCTGTTCCGTAAAACACTAGTGCTTAGGAAATCTATTGGAGGCAGAAGCAGTCAAGGGTAGCTTAGGGTTAGGGTTTGGGTTAGGGTACGGCTTAGGGTACGGGTTCGGGTACGGGTTCGGGTACGGGTTTGGGTATGGCGTAGGATATGGGTTAGGGTTAGGGTTAGGGTTAGTTTGAGGGTTAGGGCTCGGTTTAGGGTACGGGTTAGGATTAGGGTACGTGTTAGGGTGAGGGTAGGGGTTTGGGTTAGGGTACGCGTTAGGGTTAAGGTAGTTATTAAACCTATCCCACTCTCTAGATACCCCTTAGCACGTCAAGGAATATTATTTGGGGGTCCAGCCATGGAGAAAAGTTTAGACACTAGGAGAAGATAAGGAACACACCCATTATCAAGAAATCACATTAGGATTCTCTTTTTAACCTGTTCCTTAAAACACTAGTGCTTAGGAAATCTATTGGAGGCAGAAGCAGTCAAGGGTAGCTTAGGGTTAGGGTTAGGGTTATTGTTAGGGTAAGGCTTAGGGTACGCGTTCGGGTACGGCATCGGGTATGGGTTAGGGTTAGGGTTAGGGTTAGTTTGAGGGTTAGGGCTCGGTTTAGGGTACGGGTTAGGATTAGGGTACGTGTTAGGGTTAGGGTAGGGGTTAGGGTTAGGGTACGCGTTAGGGTTAGGGTAGTTATTAAACCTATCCCACTCCCTAGATACCCCTTAGCACGTCAAGGAATATTATTTGTGGGACCAGCCATGGAGAAGAGTTTAGACAGTAGGAGAAGATAATGAACACACCCATTATCAAGAAATCACATTAAGATTCTCTTTTTAACCTGTTCCTTAAAACACTAGTGCTTAGGAAATCTATTGGAGGAAGAAGCAGTCAAGGGTAGCTTAGGGTTAGCGTTAGGGTTAGGGCTAGGGTTAGGACATGGCTTAGGGTACGGGTTCGGGTACGGGTTCGTGTACGGCGTAGGGTATGGGTTTGGGTTAGGGTTAGGGTTAGTTTGAAGTTTAGGGCTCGGTTTAGGGTACGGGTTAGGATTAGGGTTCGTGTTAGGGTTAGGGTAGGGGTTAGGGTTAGGGTACGCGTTAGGGTTAGGGTAGTTATTAAACCTATCCCACTCTCTAGATACCCCTTAGCACGTCAAGGAATATTATTTGGGGGTCCAGCCATGGAGAAGAGTTTAGACACTAGGAGAAGATAAGGAACACACCCATTATCCTGAAATCACATTAGGATTCCCTTTTTAACCTGTTCCTTAATACACTAGTGCTTAGGAAATCTATTGGAGGCAGAAGCAGTCAAGGGTAGCTTAGGGTTAGGGTTAGGGTTAGGGTTAGGGTTAGGGTTAGGGTACGGCTTAGGGTACGGGTTCGGGTACGGGTTCGTGTACGCTGTAGGGTATGGGTTAGGGTTAGGGTTAGGGTTAGTTTGAAGGTTAGGGCTCGGTTTAGGGTACGGGTTAGGATTAGGGTTCGTGTTAGGGTTAGGGTAGGGGTTAGGGTTAGGGTACGCATTAGGGTTAGGGTAGTTATTAAACCTATCCCACTCTCTAGATACCCCTTAGCACGTCAAGGAATATTATTTGGGGGTCCAGCCATGGAGAAGAGTTTAGACACTAGGAGAAGATAAGGAACACACCCATTATCAAGAAATCACATTAGGATTCTCTTTTTAACCTGTTCCTTAAAACACTAGTGCTTAGGAAATCTATTGGAGGCAGAAGCAGTCAAGGGTAGCTTAGGGTTAGGGTTTGGGTTAGGGTACGGCTTAGGGTACGGGTTCGGGTACGGGTTCGGGTACGGGTTTGGGTATGGCGTAGGATATGGGTTAGGGTTAGGGTTAGGGTTCGTTTGAGGGTTAGGGCTCGGTTTAGGGTACGGGTTAGGATTAGGGTACGTGTTAGGGTGAGGGTAGGGGTTAGGGTTAGGGTACGCGTTAGGGTTAGGGTAGTTATTAAACCTATCCCACTCTCTAGATACCCCTTAGCACGTCAAGGAATATTATTTGGGGGTCCAGCCATGGAGAAAAGTTTAGACACTAGGAGAAGATAAGGAACACACCCATTATCAAGAAATCACATTAGGATTCTCTTTTTAACCTGTTCCTTAAAACACTAGTGCTTAGGAAATCTATTGGAGGCAGAAGCAGTCAAGGGTAGCTTAGGGTTAGGGTTAGGGTTATTGTTAGGGTAAGGCTTAGGGTACGGGTTCGGGTACGGCATAGTGTATGGGTTAGGGTTAGGGTTAGGGTTAGTTTGAGGGTTAGGGCTCGGTTTAGGGTACGGGTTAGGAGTAGGGTACGTGTTAGGGTTAGGGTAGGGGTTAGGGTTAGGGTACGCGTTAGGGTTAGGGTAGTTATTAAACCTATCCCACTCCCTAGATACCCCTTAGCACGTCAAGGAATATTATTTGGGGGTCCAGCCATGGAGAAGAGTTTAGACAGTAGGAGAAGATAAGGAACACACCCATTATCAAGAAATCACATTAGGATTCTCTTTTTAACCTGTTCCTTAAAACACTAGTGCTTAGGAAATCTATTGGAGGCAGAAGCAGTCAAGGGTAGCTTAGGGTTAGGTTTAGGGTTAGGGCTAGGGTTAGGATACGGCATAGGGTACGGGTTCGGGTACGGGTTCGTGTACGGCGTAGGATATGGGTTTGGGTTAGGGTTAGGATTAGTTTGAAGGTTAGGGCTCGGTTTAGGGTACGGGTTAGGATTAGGGTTCGTGTTAGGGTTAGGGTAGGGGTTAGGGTTAGGGTACGCGTTAGGTTTAGGGTAGTTATTAAACCTATCCCACTCTCTAGATACCCCTTAGCACGTCAAGGAATATTATTTGGGGGTCCAGCCATGGAGAAGAGTTTAGACACTAGGAGAAGATAAGGAACACACCCATTATCAAGAAATCACATTAGGATTCTCTTTTTAACCTGTTCCTTAAAACACTAGTGCTTAGGAAATCTATTGGAGGCAGAAGCAGTCAAGGGTAGCTTAGGGTTAGGGTTAGGGTTAGGGCTAGGGTTAGGACACGGCTTAGGGTACGGGTTCGGGTACGGGTTCGTGTTCGGTGTAGGGTATGCGTTTGGGTTAGGGTTAGGATTAGTTTGAAGGTTAGGGCTCGGTTTAGGGTACGGGTTAGGATTAGGGTTCGTGTTAGGGTTAGGGTAGGGGTTAGGGTTAGGGTACGCGTTAGGTTTAGGGTAGTTATTAAACCTATCCCACTCTCTAGATACCCCTTAGCACGTCAAGGAATATTATTTGGGGGTCCAGCCATGGAGAAGAGTTTAGACACTAGGAGAAGATAAGGAACACACCCATTATCCTGAAATCACATTAGGATTCTCTTTTTAACCTGTTCCTTAATACACTAGTGCTTAGGAAATCTATTGGAGGCAGAAGCAGTCAAGGGTAGCTTAGGGTTAGGGTTAGGGTTAGGGTTAGGGTACGGCTTAGGGTACGGGTTCGGGTACGGGTTCGTGTACGGCGTAGGGTATGGGTTAGGGTTAGGGTTAGGGTTAGTTTGAGGGTTAGGGCTCCGTTTAGGGTACGGGTTAGGATTAGGGTTCGTGTTAGGGTTAGGGTAGGGGTTAGGGTTAGGGTACGCGTTAGGGTTAGGGTAGTTATTAAACCTATCCCACTCTCTAGATACCCCTTAGCACGTCAAGGAATATTAATTGGGGGTCCAGCCATGGAGAAGAGTTTAGACACTAGGAGAATATAAGGAACACACCCATTATCCTGAAATCACATTAGGATTCTCTTTTTAACCTGTTCCTTAATACACTAGTGCTTAGGAAATCTATTGGAGGCAGAAGCAGTCAAGGGTAGCTTAGGGTTAGTGTTACGGTTAGGGTTAGGGTTAGGGTTATTGTTAGGGTAAGGCTTAGGGTACGGGTTCGGGTACGGCATAGGGTATGGGTTGGGGTTAGGGTTAGGGTTAGTTTGAGGGTTAGGGCTCGGTTTAGGGTACGGGTTAGGAGTAGGGTACGGGTTAGGATTAGGGTTCGTGTTAGGGTTAGGGTAGGGGTTAGGGTTAGGGTACGCGTTAGGGTTAGGGTAGTTATTAAACCTATCCCACTCCCTAGATACCCCTTAGCACGTCAAGGAATATTATTTGGGGGTCCAGCCATGGAGAACAGTTTAGACAGTAGGAGAAGATAAGGAACACACCCATTATCAAGAAATCACATTAGGATTCTCTTTTTAACCTGTTCCTTAAAACACTAGTGCTTAGGAAATCTATTGGAGGCAGAAGCAGTCAAGGGTAGCTTAGGGTTAGGGTTAGGGTTAGGGCTAGGGTTAGGATACGGCTTAGGGTACGGGTTCGGGTACGGGTTCGTGTACGGCGTAGGGTATGGGTTTGGGTTAGGGTTAGGATTAGTTTGAAGGTTAGGGCTCGGTTTAGGGTACGGGTTAGGATTAGGGTTCGTGTTAGGGTTAGGGTAGGGGTTAGGGTTAGGGTACGCGTTAGGGTTAGGGTAGTTATTAAACCTATCCCACTCTCTAGATACCCCTTAGCACGTCAAGGAATATTATTTGGGGGTCCAGCCATGGAGAAGAGTTTAGACACTAGGAGAAGATAAGGAACACACCCATTATCAAGAAATCACATTAGGATTCTCTTTTTAACCTGTTCCTTAAAACACTAGTGCTTAGGAAATCTATTGGAGGCAGAAGCAGTCAAGGGTAGCTTAGGGTTAGGGTTAGGGTTAGGGTACGGCTTAGGGTACGGGTTCGGGTAAGGGTTAGGGTACGGGTTCGGGTACGGCGTAGGGTATGGGTTAGGTTTAGGGTTAGGGTTAGTTTGAGGGTTAGGGCTCGGTTTAGGTTACGGGTTAGGATTAGGGTACGTGTTAGGGTTAGGGTAGGGGTTAGGGTTAGGGTACGCGTTAGGGTTAGGGTAGTTATTAAACCTATCCCACTCTCTAGATACCCCTTAGCACGTCAAGGAATATTATTTGGGGGTCCAGCCATGGAGAAAAGTTTAGACACTAGGAGAAGATAAGGAACACACCCATTATCAAGAAATCACATTAGGATTCTCTTTTTAACCTGTTCCTTAAAACACTAGTGCTTAGGAAATCTATTGGAGGCAGAAGCAGTCAAGGGTAGCTTAGGGTTAGGGTTAGGTTTAGGGTTAGGGTTAGGGTTAGGGTTAGGGTTAGGGTACGGCTTAGTGTACGGGTTCGGGTATGGCGTAGGGTATGGGTTAGGGTTAGGGTTAGGGTTAGTTTGAGGGTTAGGGCTCGGTTTAGGTTACGGGTTAGGATTAGGGTACGTCTTAGGGTTAGGGTAGCGGTTAGGGTTAGGGTACGCGTTAGGGTTAGGGTAGTTATTAAACCTATCCCACTCTCTAGATAACCCTTAGCACGTCAAGGAATATTATTTGGGGGTCCAGCCATGGAGAAGAGTTTAGACACTAGGAGAAGATAAGGAACACACCCATTATCAAGAAATCACATTAGGATTCTCTTTTTAACCTGTTCCTTAAAACACTAGTGCTTAGGAAATCTATTGGAGGCAGAAGCAGTCAAGGGTAGCTTAGGGTTAGGGTTAGGGTTAGGGTTAGGGTTAGCTTTAGGGTACGGCTTAGGGTACGGGTTCGGGTACGGGTTCGGGTACGGCGTAGGGTATGGGTTAGGGTTAGGGTTAGGGTTAGTTTGAGGGTTAGGGCTCGGTTTAGGGTACGGGTTAGGATTAGTGTACGTGTTAGGGTTAGGGTACGCGTTAGGGTTAGGGTAGTTATTTAACCTATCCCACTCTCTAGATACCCCTTAGCACGTCAAGGAATATTATTTGGGTGTCCAGCCATGGAGAAGAGTTTAGACACTAGGAGAAGATAAGGAACACACCCATTATCAAGAAATCACATTAGGATTCACTTTTTAACCTGTTCCTTAATACACTAGTGCTTAAGAAATCTATTGGAGGCAGAAGCAGTCAAGGGTAGCTTAGGGTTAGGGTTAGGGTTAGGGTTAGGTTTAGGGTACGGCTTAGGGTACGGGTTCGGTTACGGGTTCGGGTACGGGTTCGGGTACGGCGTAGGGTATGGGTTAGGGTTAGGGTTAGGGTTAGTTTGAGGGATAGGGCTCGGTTTAGGGTACGGGTTAGGATTAGTGTACGTGTTAGGGTTAGGGTAGAGGTTAGGGTTAGGGTATGCGTTAGGGTTAGGGTAGTTATTAAACCTATCCCACTCTCTAGATACCCCTTAGCACGTCAAGGAATATTATTTGGGGGGCCAGCCATGGAGAAGAGTTTAGACACTAGGAGAAGATAAGGAACACACCCATTATCAAGAAATCACATTAGGATTCTCTTTTTAACCTGTTCCTTAAAACACTAGTGCTTAGGAAATCTATTGGAGGCAGAAGCAGTCAAGGGTAGCTTAGGGTTAGGGTTAGGGTTATTGTTAGGGTAAGGCTTAGGGTACGGGTTCGGGTACGGCATAGGGTATGGGTTAGGGTTAGGGTTAGGTTTAGTTTGAGGGTTAGGGCTCGGTTTAGGGTACGGGTTAGGAGTAGAGTACGTGTTAGGGTTAGGGTAGGGGTTAGGGTTAGGGTACGCGTTAGGGTTAGGGTGGTTATTAAACCTAACCCACTCCCTAGATACCCCTTAGCACGTCAAGGAATATTATTTGGGTGTCCAGCCATGGAGAAGAGTTTAGACACTAGGAGAAGATAAGGAATACACCCATTATCAAGAAATCACATTAGGATTCTCTCTTTAACCTGTTCCTTAAAACACTAGTGCTTAGGAAATCTATTGGAGGCAGAAGCAGTCAAGGGTAGCTTAGGGTTAGGGTTAGGGTTAGGGTTAGGGTTAGGGTTAGGGTACTGCTTAGGGTACGGGTTCTGGTACGGGTTCGTGTACGCTGTAGGGTATGGGTTAGGGTTAGGGTTAGGGTTAGTTTGAAGGTTAGGGCTCGGTTTAGGGTACGGGTTAGGATTAGGGTTCGTGTTAGGGTTAGGGTAGGGATTAGGGTTAGGGTACGCATTAGGGTTAGGGTAGTTATTAAACCTATCCCACTCTCTAGATACCCCTTAGCACGTCAAGGAATATTATTTGGGGGTCCAGCCATGGAGAAGAGTTTAGACACTAGGAGAAGATAAGGAACACACCCATTATCAAGAAATCACATTAGGATTCTCTTTTTAACCTGTTCCTTAAAACACTAGTGCTTAGGAAATCTATTGGAGGCAGAAGCAGTCAAGGGTAGCTTAGGGTTAGGGTTTGGGTTAGGGTACGGCTTAGGGTACGGGTTCGGGTACGGGTTCGGGTACGGGTTTGGGTATGGCGTAGGATATGGGTTAGGGTTAGGGTTAGGGTTAGTTTGAGGGTTAGGGCTCGGTTTAGGGTACGGGTTAGGATTAGGGTACGTGTTAGGGTGAGGGTAGGGGTTAGGGTTAGGGTACGCGTTAGGGTTAGGGTAGTTATTAAACCTATCCCACTCTCTAGATACCCCTTAGCACGTCAAGGAATATTATTTGGGGGTCCAGCCATGGAGAAGAGTTTAGACACTAGGAGAAGATAAGGAACACACCCATTATCAAGAAATCACATTAGGATTCTCTTTTTAACCTGTTCCTTAAAACACTAGTGCTTAGGAAATCTATTGGAGGCAGAAGCAGTCAAGGGTAGCTTAGGGTTAGGGTTAGGGTTAGGGCTAGGGTTAGGACACGGCTTAGGGTACGGGTTCGGGTACGGGTTCGTGTACGGCGTAGGGTATGCGTTTGGGTTAGGGTTAGGATTAGTTTGAAGGTTAGGGCTCGGTTTAGGGTACGGGTTAGGATTAGGGTTCGTGTTAGGGTTAGGGTAGGGGTTAGGGTTAGGGTACGCGTTAGGTTTAGGGTAGTTATTAAACCTATCCCACTCTCTAGATACCCCTTAGCACGTCAAGGAATATTATTTGGGGGTCCAGCGATGGAGAAGAGTTTAGACACTAGGAGAAGATAAGGAACACACCCATTATCCTGAAATCACATTAGGATTCTCTTTTTAACCTGTTCCTTAATACACTAGTGCTTAGGAAATCTATTGGAGGCAGAAGCAGTCAAGGGTAGCTTAGGGTTAGGGTTAGGGTTAGGGTTAGGGTACGGCTTAGGGTACGGGTTCGGGTACGGGTTCGTGTACGGCGTAGGGTATGGGTTAGGGTTAGGGTTAGGGTTAGTTTGAGGGTTAGGGCTCCGTTTAGGGTACGGGTTAGGATTAGGGTTCGTGTTAGGGTTAGGGTAGGGGTTAGGGTTAGGGTACGCGTTAGGGTTAGGGTAGTTATTAAACCTATCCCACTCTCTAGATACCCCTTAGCACGTCAAGGAATATTAATTGGGGGTCCAGCCATGGAGAAGAGTTTAGACACTAGGAGAATATAAGGAACACACCCATTATCCTGAAATCACATTAGGATTCTCTTTTTAACCTGTTCCTTAATACACTAGTGCTTAGGAAATCTATTGGAGGCAGAAGCAGTCAAGGGTAGCTTAGGGTTAGGGTTACGGTTAGGGTTAGGGTTAGGGTTATTGTTAGGGTAAGGCTTAGGGTACGGGTTCGGGTACGGCATAGGGTATGGGTTAGGGTTAGGGTTAGGGTTAGTTTGAGGGTTAGGGCTCGGTTTAGGGTACGGGTTAGGAGTAGGGTACGGGTTAGGATTAGGGTTCGTGTTAGGGTTAGGGTAGGGGTTAGGGTTAGGGTACGCGTTAGGGTTAGGGTAGTTATTAAACCTATCCCACTCCCTAGATACCCCTTAGCACGTCAAGGAATATTATTTGGGGGTCCAGCCATGGAGAAGAGTTTAGACAGTAGGAGAAGATAAGGAACACACCCATTATCAAGAAATCACATTAGGATTCTCTTTTTAACCTGTTCCTTAAAACACTAGTGCTTAGGAAATCTATTGGAGGCAGAAGCAGTCAAGGGTAGCTTAGGGTTAGGGTTAGGGTTAGGGCTAGGGTTAGGATACGGCTTAGGGTACGGGTTCGGGTACGGGTTCGTGTACGGCGTAGGGTATGGGTTTGGGTTAGGGTTAGGATTAGTTTGAAGGTTAGGGCTCGGTTTAGGGTACGGGTTAGGATTAGGGTTCGTGTTAGGGTTAGGGTAGGGGTTAGGGTTAGGGTACGCGTTAGGGTTAGGGTAGTTATTAAACCTATCCCACTCTCTAGATACCCCTTAGCACGTCAAGGAATATTATTTGGGGGTCCAGCCATGGAGAAGAGTTTAGACACTAGGAGAAGATAAGGAACACACCCATTATCAAGAAATCACATTAGGATTCTCTTTTTAACCTGTTCCTTAAAACACTAGTGCTTAGGAAATCTATTGGAGGCAGAAGCAGTCAAGGGTAGCTTAGGGTTAGGGTTAGGGTTAGGGTACGGCTTAGGGTACGGGTTCGGGTAAGGGTTAGGGTACGGGTTCGGGTACGGCGTAGGGTATGGGTTAGGTTTAGGGTTAGGGTTAGTTTGAGGGTTAAGGCTCGGTTTAGGTTACGGGTTAGGATTAGGGTACGTGTTAGGGTTAGGGTAGGGGTTAGGGTTAGGGTACGCGTTAGGGTTAGGGTAGTTATTAAACCTATCCCACTCTCTAGATACCCCTTAGCACGTCAAGGAATATTATTTGGGGGTCCAGCCATGGAGAAAAGTTTAGACACTAGGAGAAGATAAGGAACACACCCATTATCAAGAAATCACATTAGGATTCTCTTTTTAACCTGTTCCTTAAAACACTAGTGCTTAGGAAATCTATTGGAGGCAGAAGCAGTCAAGGGTAGCTTAGGGTTAGGGTTAGGTTTAGGGTTAGGGTTAGGGTTAGGGTTAGGGTTAGGGTACGGCTTAGTGTACGGGTTCGGGTATGGCGTAGGGTATGGGTTAGGGTTAGGGTTAGGATTAGTTTGAGGGTTAGGGCTCGGTTTAGGTTACGGGTTAGGATTAGGGTACGTCTTAGGGTTAGGGTAGCGGTTAGGGTTAGGGTACGCGTTAGGGTTAGGGTAGTTATTAAACCTATCCCACTCTCTAGATAACCCTTAGCACGTCAAGGAATATTATTTGGGGGTCCAGCCATGGAGAAGAGTTTAGACACTAGGAGAAGATAATGAACACACCCATTATCAAGAAATCACATTAGGATTCTCTTTTTAACCTGTTCCTTAAAACACTAGTGCTTAGGAAATCTATTGGAGGCAGAAGCAGTCAAGGGTAGCTTAGGGTTAGGGTTAGGGTTAGGGTTAGGGTTAGCTTTAGGGTACGGCTTAGGGTACGGGTTCGGGTACGGGTTCGGGTACGGCGTAGGGTATGGGTTAGGGTTAGGGTTAGGGTTAGTTTGAGGGTTAGGGCTCGGTTTAGGGTACGGGTTAGGATTAGTGTACGTGTTAGGGTTAGGGTAGAGGTTAGGGTTAGGGTATGCGTTAGGGTTAGGGTAGTTATTAAACCTATCCCACTCTCTAGATACCCCTTAGCACGTCAAGGAATATTATTTGGGGGGCCAGCCATGGAGAAGAGTTTAGACACTAGGAGAAGATAAGGAACACACCCATTATCAAGAAATCACATTAGGATTCTCTTTTTAACCTGTTCCTTAAAACACTAGTGCTTAGGAAATCTATTGGAGGCAGAAGCAGTCAAGGGTAGCTTAGGGTTAGGGTTAGGGTTATTGTTAGGGTAAGGCTTAGGGTACGGTTTCGGGTACGGCATAGGGTATGGGTTAGGGTTAGGGTTAGGTTAAGTTTGAGGGTTAGGGCTCGGTTTAGGGTACGGGTTAGGAGTAGGGTACGTGTTAGGGTTAGGGTAGGGGTTAGGGTTAGGGTACGCGTTAGGGTTAGGGTGGTTATTAAACCTAACCCACTCCCTAGATACCCCTTAGCACGTCAAGGAATATTATTTGGGTGTCCAGCCATGGAGAAGAGTTTAGACAGTAGGAGAAGATAATGAACACACCCATTATCAAGAAATCACATTAGGATTCTCTCTTTAACCTGTTCCTTAAAACACTAGTGCTTAGGAAATCTATTGGAGGCAGAAGCAGTCAAGGGTAGCTTAGGGTTAGGGTTAGGGTTAGGGTTAGGGTTAGGGTTAGGGTACTGCTTAGGGTACGGGTTCGGGTACGGGTTCGTGTACGCTGTAGGGTATGGGTTAGGGTTAGGGTTAGGGTTAGTTTGAAGGTTAGGGCTCGGTTTAGGGTACGGGTTAGGATTAGGGTTCGTGTTAGGGTTAGGGTAGGGGTTAGGGTTAGGGTACGCATTAGGGTTAGGGTAGTTATTAAACCTATCCCACTCTCTAGATACCCCTTAGCACGTCAAGGAATATTATTTGGGGGTCCAGCCATGGAGAAGAGTTTAGACACTAGGAGAAGATAAGGAACACACCCATTATCAAGAAATCACATTAGGATTCTCTTTTTAACCTGTTCCTTAAAACACTAGTGCTTAGGAAATCTATTGGAGGCAGAAGCAGTCAAGGGTAGCTTAGGGTTAGGGTTTGGGTTAGGGTACGGCTTAGGGTACGGGTTCGGGTACGGGTTCGGGTACGGGTTTGGGTATGGCGTAGGATATGGGTTAGGGTTAGGGTTAGGGTTAGTTTGAGGGTTAGGGCTCGGTTTAGGGTACGGGTTAGGATTAGGGTACGTGTTAGGGTGAGGGTAGGGGTTAGGGTTAGGGTACGCGTTAGGGTTAGGGTAGTTATTAAACCTATCCCACTCTCTAGATACCCCTTAGCACGTCAAGGAATATTATTTGGGGGTCCAGCCATGGAGAAAAGTTTAGACACTAGGAGAAGATAAGGAACACACCCATTCTCAAGAAATCACATTAGGATTCTCTTTTTAACCTGTTCCTTAAAACACTAGTGCTTAGGAAATCTATTGGAGGCAGAAGCAGTCAAGGGTAGCTTAGGGTTAGGGTTAGGGTTATTGTTAGGGTAAGGCTTAGGGTACGCGTTCGGGTACGGCATAGGGTATGGGTTAGGGTTAGGGTTAGGGTTAGTTTGAGGGTTAGGGCTCGGTTTAGGGTACGGGTTAGGATTAGGGTACGTGTTAGGGTTAGGGTAGGGGTTAGGGTTAGGGTACGCGTTAGGGTTAGGGTAGTTATTAAACCTATCCCACTCCCTAGATACCCCTTAGCACGTCAAGGAATATTATTTGTGGGACCAGCCATGGAGAAGAGTTTAGACAGTAGGAGAAGATAATGAACACACCCATTATCAAGAAATCACATTAAGATTCTCTTTTTAACCTGTTCCTTAAAACACTAGTGCTTAGGAAATCTATTGGAGGAAGAAGCAGTCAAGGGTAGCTTAGGGTTAGCGTTAGGGTTAGGGCTAGGGTTAGGACACGGCTTAGGGTACGGGTTCGGGTACGGGTTCGTGTACGGCGTAGGGTATGGGTTTGGGTTAGGGTTAGGGTTAGTTTGAAGTTTAGGGCTCGGTTTAGGGTACGGGTTAGGATTAGGGTTCGTGTTAGGGTTAGGGTAGGGGTTAGGGTTAGGGTACGCGTTAGGGTTAGGGTAGTTATTAAACCTATCCCACTCTCTAGATACCCCTTAGCACGTCAAGGAATATTATTTGGGGGTCCAGCCATGGAGAAGAGTTTAGACACTAGGAGAAGATAAGGAACACACCCATTATCCTGAAATCACATTAGGATTCCCTTTTTAACCTGTTCCTTAATACACTAGTGCTTAGGAAATCTATTGGAGGCAGAAGCAGTCAAGGGTAGCTTAGGGTTAGGGTTAGGGTTAGGGTTAGGGTTAGGGTTAGGGTACGGCTTAGGGTACGGGTTCGGGTACGGGTTCGTGTACGCTGTAGGGTATGGGTTAGGGTTAGGGTTAGGGTTAGTTTGAAGGTTAGGGCTCGGTTTAGGGTACGGGTTAGGATTAGGGTTCGTGTTAGGGTTAGGGTAGGGGTTAGGGTTAGGGTACGCATTAGGGTTAGGGTAGTTATTAAACCTATCCCACTCTCTAGATACCCCTTAGCACGTCAAGGAATATTATTTGGGGGTCCAGCCATGGAGAAGAGTTTAGACACTAGGAGAAGATAAGGAACACACCCATTATCAAGAAATCACATTAGGATTCTCTTTTTAACCTGTTCCTTAAAACACTAGTGCTTAGGAAATCTATTGGAGGCAGAAGCAGTCAAGGGTAGCTTAGGGTTAGGGTTTGGGTTAGGGTACGGCTTAGGGTACGGGTTCGGGTACGGGTTCGGGTACGGGTTTGGGTATGGCGTAGGATATGGGTTAGGGTTAGGGTTAGGGTTAGTTTGAGGGTTAGGGCTCGGTTTAGGGTACGGGTTAGGATTAGGGTACGTGTTAGGGTGAGGGTAGGGGTTAGGGTTAGGGTACGCGTTAGGGTTAGGGTAGTTATTAAACCTATCCCACTCTCTAGATACCCCTTAGCACGTCAAGGAATATTATTTGGGGGTCCAGCCATGGAGAAAAGTTTAGACACTAGGAGAAGATAAGGAACACACCCATTATCAAGAAATCACATTAGGATTCTCTTTTTAACCTGTTCCTTAAAACACTAGTGCTTAGGAAATCTATTGGAGGCAGAAGCAGTCAAGGGTAGCTTAGGGTTAGGGTTAGGGTTATTGTTAGGGTAAGGCTTAGGGTACGCGTTCGGGTACGGCATAGGGTATGGGTTAGGGTTAGGGTTAGGGTTAGTTTGAGGGTTAGGGCTCAGTTTAGGGTACGGGTTAGGATTAGGGTACGTGTTAGGGTTAGGGTAGGGGTTAGGGTTAGGGTACGCGTTAGGGTTAGGGTAGTTATTAAACCTATCCCACTCCCTAGATACCCCTTAGCACGTCAAGGAATATTATTTGGGGGACCAGCCATGGAGAAGAGTTTAGACAGTAGGAGAAGATAAGGAACACACCCATTATCAAGAAATCACATTAGGATTCTCTTTTTAACCTGTTCCTTAAAACACTAGTGCTTAGGAAATCTATGGAGGAAGAAGCAGTCAAGGGTAGCTTAGGGTTAGCGTTAGGGTTAGGGCTAGGGTTAGGACACGGCTTAGGGTACGGGTTCGGGTACGGGTTCGTGTACGGCGTAGGGTATGGGTTTGGGTTAGGGTTAGGGTTAGTTTGAAGTTTAGGGCTCGGTTTAGGGTACGGGTTAGGATTAGGGTTCGTGTTAGGGTTAGGGTAGGGGTTAGGGTTAGGGTACGCGTTAGGGTTAGGGTAGTTATTAAACCTATCCCACTCTCTAGATACCCCTTAGCACGTCAAGGAATATTATTTGGGGGTCCAGCCATGGAGAAGAGTTTAGACACTAGGAGAAGATAAGGAACACACCCATTATCCTGAAATCACATTAGGATTCCCTTTTTAACCTGTTCCTTAATACACTAGTGCTTAGGAAATCTATTGGAGGCAGAAGCAGTCAAGGGTAGCTTAGGGTTAGGGTTATGGTTAGGGTTAGGGTTAGGGTTATTGTTAGGGTAAGGCTTAGGGTACGGGTTCGGGTACGGCATAGTGTATGGGTTAGGGTTAGGGTTAGGGTTAGTTTGAGGGTTAGGGCTCGGTTTAGGGTACGGGTTAGGAGTAGGGTACGTGTTAGGGTTAGGGTAGGGGTTAGGGTTAGGGTACGCGTTAGGGTTAGGGTAGTTATTAAACCTATCCCACTCCCTAGATACCCCTTAGCACGTCAAGGAATATTATTTGGGGGTCCAGCCATGGAGAAGAGTTTAGACAGTAGGAGAAGATAAGGAACACACCCATTATCAAGAAATCACATTAGGATTCTCTTTTTAACCTGTTCCTTAAAACACTAGTGCTTAGGAAATCTATTGGAGGCAGAAGCAGTCAAGGGTAGCTTAGGGTTAGGTTTAGGGTTAGGGCTAGGGTTAGGATACGGCATAGGGTACGGGTTCGGGTACGGGTTCGTGTACGGCGTAGGATATGGGTTTGGGTTAGGGTTAGGATTAGTTTGAAGGTTAGGGCTCGGTTTAGGGTACGGGTTAGGATTAGGGTTCGTGTTAGGGTTAGGGTAGGGGTTAGGGTTAGGGTACGCGTTAGGGTTAGGGTAGTTATTAAACCTATCCCACTCTCTAGATACCCCTTAGCACGTCAAGGAATATTATTTGGGGGTCCAGCCATGGAGAAGAGTTTAGACACTAGGAGAAGATAAGGAACACACCCATTATCCTGAAATCACATTAGGATTCTCTTTTTAACCTGTTCCTTAATACACTAGTGCTTAGGAAATCTATTGGAGGCAGAAGCAGTCAAGGGTAGCTTAGGGTTAGGGTTACGGTGAGGGTTAGGGTTAGGGTATGGCTTAGGGTACGGGTTCGGGTACGGGTTCGGGTACGGCGTAGGGTATGGGTTAGGGTTAGGGTTAGGGTTAGTTTGAGGGTTAGGGCTCCGTTTAGGGTACGGGTTAGGATTAGGGTACGTGTTAGGGTTAGGGTAGGGGTTAGGGTTAGGGTACGCGTTAGGGTTAGGGTAGTTATTAAACCTATCCCATTCTCTAGATACCCCTTAGCACGTCAAGGAATATAATTTGGGGGTGCAGCCATGGAGAAGAGTTTAGACACTAGGAGAAGATAAGGAACACACCCATTATCCTGAAATCACATTAGGATTCTCTTTTTAACCTGTTCCTTAATACACTAGTGCTTAGGAAATCTATTGGAGGCAGAAGCAGTCAAGGGTAGCTTAGGGTTAGGGTTACGGTTAGGGTTAGGGTTAGGGTTATTGTTAGGGTAAGGCTTAGGGTACGGGTTCGGGTACGGCATAGGGTATGGGTTAGGGTTAGGGTTAGGGTTAGTTTGTGGGTTAGGGCTCGGTTTAGGGTACGGGTTAGGAGTAGGGTACGTGTTAGGGTTAGGGTAGGGGTTAGGGTTAGGGTACGCGTTAGGGTTAGGGTAGTTATTAAACCTATCCCACTCCCTAGATACCCCTTAGCACGTCAAGGAATATTATTTGGGGGTCCAGCCATGGAGAAGAGTTTAGACAGTAGGAGAAGATAAGGAACACACCCATTATCAAGAAATCACATTAGGATTCTCTTTTTAACCTGTTCCTTAAAACACTAGTGCTTAGGAAATCTATTGGAGGCAAAGCAGTCAAGGGTAGCTTAGGGTTAGGGTTAGGGTTAGGGTTAGGGTACGGCTTAGGGTACGGGTTCGGGTACGGGTTCGTGTACGCTGTAGGGTATGGGTTAGGGTTAGGGTTAGGGTTAGTTTGAAGGTTAGGGCTCGGTTTAGGGTACGGGTTAGGATTAGGGTTCGTGTTAGGGTTAGGGTAGGGGTTAGGGTTAGGGTACGCGTTAGGGTTAGGGTAGTTATTAAACCTATCCCACTCTCTAGATACCCCTTAGCACGTCAAGGAATATTATTTGGGGGTCCAGCCATGGAGAAGAGTTTAGACACTAGGAGAAGATAAGGAACACACCCATTATCAAGAAATCACATTAGGATTCTCTTTTTAACCTGTTCCTTAAAACACTAGTGCTTAGGAAATCTATTGGAGGCAGAAGCAGTCAAGGGTAGCTTAGGGTTAGGGTTAGGGTTAGGGTACGGCTTAGGGTACGGGTTCGGGTAAGGGTTAGGGTACGGGTTCGGGTACGGCGTAGGGTATGGGTTAGGTTTAGGGTTAGGGTTAGTTTGAGGGTTAGGGCTCGGTTTAGGTTACGGGTTAGGATTAGGGTACGTGTTAGGGTTAGGGTAGGGGTTAGGGTTAGGGTACGCGTTAGGGTTAGGGTAGTTATTAAACCTATCCCACTCTCTAGATACCCCTTAGCACGTCAAGGAATATTATTTGGGGGTCCAGCCATGGAGAAAAGTTTAGACACTAGGAGAAGATTAGGAACACACCCATTATCAAGAAATCACATTAGGATTCTCTTTTTAACATGTTCCTTAAAACACTAGTGCTTAGGAAATCTATTGGAGGCAGAAGCAGTCAAGGGTAGCTTAGGGTTAGGGTTAGGTTTAGGGTTAGGGTTAGGGTTAGGGTTAGGGTTAGGGTACGGCTTAGTGTACGGGTTCGGGTATGGCGTAGGGTATGGGTTAGGGTTAGGGTTAGGGTTAGTTTGAGGGTTAGGGCTCGGTTTAGGTTACGGGTTAGGATTAGGGTACGTCTTAGGGTTAGGGTAGCGGTTAGGGTTAGGGTACGCGTTAGGGTTAGGGTAGTTATTAAACCTATCCCACTCTCTAGATAACCCTTAGCACGTCAAGGAATATTATTTGGGGGTCCAGCCATGGAGAAGAGTTTAGACACTAGGAGAAGATAAGGAACACACCCATTATCAAGAAATCACATTAGGATTCTCTTTTTAACCTGTTCCTTAAAACACTAGTGCTTAGGAAATCTATTGGAGGCAGAAGCAGTCAAGGGTAGCTTAGGGTTAGGGTTAGGGTTAGGGTTAGGGTTAGCTTTAGGGTACGGCTTAGGGTACGGGTTCGGGTACGGGTTCGGGTACGGCGTAGGGTATGGGTTAGGGTTAGGGTTAGGGTTAGTTTGAGGGTTAGGGCTCGGTTTAGGGTACGGGTTAGGATTAGGGTACGTGTTAGGGTTAGGGTACGCGTTAGGGTTAGGGTAGTTATTTAACCTATCCCACTCTCTAGATACCCCTTAGCACGTCAAGGAATATTATTTGGGTGTCCAGCCATGGAGAAGAGTTTAGACACTAGGAGAAGATAAGGAACACACCCATTATCAAGAAATCACATTAGGATTCACTTTTTAACCTGTTCCTTAATACACTAGTGCTTAAGAAATCTATTGGAGGCAGAAGCAGTCAAGGGTAGCTTAGGGTTAGGGTTAGGGTTAGGGTTAGGTTTAGGGTACGGCTTAGGGTACGGGTTCGGTTACGGGTTCGTGTACGGGTTCGGGTACGGCGTAGGGTATGGGTTAGGGTTAGGGTTAGGGTTAGTTTGAGGGTTAGGGCTCGGTTTAGGGTACGGGTTAGGATTAGTGTACGTGTTAGGGTTAGGGTAGAGGTTAGGGTTAGGGTATGCGTTAGGGTTAGGGTAGTTATTAAACCTATCCCACTCTCTAGATACCCCTTAGCACGTCAAGGAATATTATTTGGGGGGCCAGCCATGGAGAAGAGTTTAGACACTAGGAGAAGATAAGGAACACACCCATTATCAAGAAATCACATTAGGATTCTCTTTTTAACCTGTTCCTTAAAACACTAGTGCTTAGGAAATCTATTGGAGGCAGAAGCAGTCAAGGGTAGCTTAGGGTTAGGGTTAGGGTTATTGTTAGGGTAAGGCTTAGGGTACGGGTTCGGGTACGGCATAGGGTATGGGTTAGGGTTAGGGTTAGGTTTAGTTTGAGGGTTAGGGCTCGGTTTAGGGTACGGGTTAGGAGTAGGGTACGTGTTAGGGTTAGGGTAGGGGTTAGGGTTAGGGTACGCGTTAGGGTTAGGGTGGTTATTAAACCTAACCCACTCCCTAGATACCCCTTAGCACGTCAAGGAATATTATTTGGGTGTCCAGCCATGGAGAAGAGTTTAGACACTAGGAGAAGATAAGGAATACACCCATTATCAAGAAATCACATTAGGATTCTCTCTTTAACCTGTTCCTTAAAACACTAGTGCTTAGGAAATCTATTGGAGGCAGAAGCAGTCAAGGGTAGCTTAGGGTTAGGGTTAGGGTTAGGGTTAGGGTTAGGGTTAGGGTTAGGGTACTGCTTAGGGTACGGGTTCGGGTACGGGTTCGTGTACGCTGTAGGGTATGGGTTAGGGTTAGGGTTAGGGTTAGTTTGAAGGTTAGGGCTCGGTTTAGGGTACGGGTTAGGATTAGGGTTCGTGTTAGGGTTAGGGTAGGGGTTAGGGTTAGGGTACGCATTAGGGTTAGGGTAGTTATTAAACCTATCCCACTCTCTAGATACCCCTTAGCACGTCAAGGAATATTATTTGGGGGTCCAGCCATGGAGAAGAGTTTAGACACTAGGAGAAGATAAGGAACACACCCATTATCAAGAAATCACATTAGGATTCTCTTTTTAACCTGTTCCTTAAAACACTAGTGCTTAGGAAATCTATTGGAGGCAGAAGCAGTCAAGGGTAGCTTAGGGTTAGGGTTTGGGTTAGGGTACGGCTTAGGGTACGGGTTCGGGTACGGGTTCGGGTACGGGTTTGGGTATGGCGTAGGATATGGGTTAGGGTTAGGGTTAGGGTTAGTTTGAGGGTTAGGGCTCGGTTTAGGGTACGGGTTAGGATTAGGGTACGTGTTAGGGTGAGGGTAGGGGTTAGGGTTAGGGTACGCGTTAGGGTTAGGGTAGTTATTAAACCTATCCCACTCTCTAGATACCCCTTAGCACGTCAAGGAATATTATTTGGGGGTCCAGCCATGGAGAAAAGTTTAGACACTAGGAGAAGATAAGGAACACACCCATTATCAAGAAATCACATTAGGATTCTCTTTTTAACCTGTTCCTTAAAACACTAGTGCTTAGGAAATCTATTGGAGGCAGAAGCAGTCAAGGGTAGCTTAGGGTTAGGGTTAGGGTTATTGTTAGGGTAAGGCTTAGGGTACGCGTTCGGGTACGGCATAGGGTATGGGTTAGGGTTAGGGTTAGGGTTAGTTTGAGGGTTAGGGCTCGGTTTAGGGTACGGGTTAGGATTAGGGTACGTGTTAGGGTTAGGGTAGGGGTTAGGGTTAGGGTACGCGTTAGGGTTAGGGTAGTTATTAAACCTATCCCACTCCCTAGATACCCCTTAGCACGTCAAGGAATATTATTTGTGGGACCAGCCATGGAGAAGAGTTTAGACAGTAGGAGAAGATAATGAACACACCCATTATCAAGAAATCACATTAAGATTCTCTTTTTAACCTGTTCCTTAAAACACTAGTGCTTAGGAAATCTATTGGAGGAAGAAGCAGTCAAGGGTAGCTTAGGGTTAGCGTTAGGGTTAGGGCTAGGGTTAGGACACGGCTTAGGGTACGGGTTCGGGTACGGGTTCGTGTACGGCGTAGGGTATGGGTTTGGGTTAGGGTTAGGGTTAGTTTGAAGTTTAGGGCTCGGTTTAGGGTACGGGTTAGGATTAGGGTTCGTGTTAGGGTTAGGGTAGGTGTTAGGGTTAGGGTACGCGTTAGGGTTAGGGTAGTTATTAAACCTATCCCACTCTCTAGATACCCCTTAGCACGTCAAGGAATATTATTTGGGGGTCCAGCCATGGAGAAGAGTTTAGACACTAGGAGAAGATAAGGAACACACCCATTATCCTGAAATCACATTAGGATTCCCTTTTTAACCTGTTCCTTAATACACTAGTGCTTAGGAAATCTATTGGAGGCAGAAGCAGTCAAGGGTAGCTTAGGGTTAGGGTTAGGGTTAGGGTTAGGGTTAGGGTTAGGGTACGGCTTAGGGTACGGGTTCGGGTACGGGTTCGTGTACGGGTTCGGGTACGGCGTAGGGTATGGGTTAGGGTTAGGGTTAGGGTTAGTTTGAGGGTTAGGGCTCGGTTTAGGGTACGGGTTAGGATTAGTGTACGTGTTAGGGTTAGGGTAGAGGTTAGGGTTAGGGTATGCGTTAGGGTTAGGGTAGTTATTAAACCTATCCCACTCTCTAGATACCCCTTAGCACGTCAAGGAATATTATTTGGGGGGCCAGCCATGGAGAAGAGTTTAGACACTAGGAGAAGATAAGGAACACACCCATTATCAAGAAATCACATTAGGATTCTCTTTTTAACCTGTTCCTTAAAACACTAGTGCTTAGGAAATCTATTGGAGGCAGAAGCAGTCAAGGGTAGCTTAGGGTTAGGGTTAGGGTTATTGTTAGGGTAAGGCTTAGGGTACGGGTTCGGGTACGGCATAGGGTATGGGTTAGGGTTAGGGTTAGGTTTAGTTTGAGGGTTAGGGCTCGGTTTAGGGTACGGGTTAGGAGTAGGGTACGTGTTAGGGTAAGGGTAGGGGTTAGGGTTAGGGTACGCGTTAGGGTTAGGGTGGTTATTAAACCTAACCCACTCCCTAGATACCCCTTAGCACGTCAAGGAATATTATTTGGGTGTCCAGCCATGGAGAAGAGTTTAGACACTAGGAGAAGATAAGGAATACACCCATTATCAAGAAATCACATTAGGATTCTCTCTTTAACCTGTTCCTTAAAACACTAGTGCTTAGGAAATCTATTGGAGGCAGAAGCAGTCAAGGGTAGCTTAGGGTTAGGGTTAGGGTTAGGGTTAGGGTTAGGGTTAGGGTACTGCTTAGGGTACGGGTTCGGGTACGGGTTCGTGTACGCTGTAGGGTATGGGTTAGGGTTAGGGTTAGGGTTAGTTTGAAGGTTAGGGCTCGGTTTAGGGTACGGGTTAGGATTAGGGTTCGTGTTAGGGTTAGGGTAGGGGTTAGGGTTAGGGTACGCATTAGGGTTAGGGTAGTTATTAAACCTATCCCACTCTCTAGATACCCCTTAGCACGTCAAGGAATATTATTTGGGGGTCCAGCCATGGAGAAGAGTTTAGACACTAGGAGAAGATAAGGAACACACCCATTATCAAGAAATCACATTAGGATTCTCTTTTTAACCTGTTCCTTAAAACACTAGTGCTTAGGAAATCTATTGGAGGCAGAAGCAGTCAAGGGTAGCTTAGGGTTAGGGTTTGGGTTAGGGTACGGCTTAGGGTACGGGTTCGGGTACGGGTTCGGGTACGGGTTTGGGTATGGCGTAGGATATGGGTTAGGGTTAGGGTTAGGGTTAGTTTGAGGGTTAGGGCTCGGTTTAGGGTACGGGTTAGGATTAGGGTACGTGTTAGGGTGAGGGTAGGGGTTAGGGTTAGGGTACGCGTTAGGGTTAGGGTAGTTATTAAACCTATCCCACTCTCTAGATACCCCTTAGCACGTCAAGGAATATTATTTGGGGGTCCAGCCATGGAGAAAAGTTTAGACACTAGGAGAAGATAAGGAACACACCCATTATCAAGAAATCACATTAGGATTCTCTTTTTAACCTGTTCCTTAAAACACTAGTGCTTAGGAAATCTATTGGAGGCAGAAGCAGTCAAGGGTAGCTTAGGGTTAGGGTTAGGGTTATTGTTAGGGTAATGCTTAGGGTACGCGTTCGGGTACGGCATAGGGTATGGGTTAGGGTTAGGGTTAGGGTTAGTTTGAGGGTTAGGGCTCGGTTTAGGGTACGGGTTAGGATTAGGGTACGTGTTAGGGTTAGGGTAGGGGTTAGGGTTAGGGTACGCGTTAGGGTTAGGGTAGTTATTAAACCTATCCCACTCCCTAGATACCCCTTAGCACGTCAAGGAATATTATTTGTGGGACCAGCCATGGAGAAGAGTTTAGACAGTAGGAGAAGATAATGAACACACCCATTATCAAGAAATCACATTAAGATTCTCTTTTTAACCTGTTCCTTAAAACACTAGTGCTTAGGAAATCTATTGGAGGAAGAAGCAGTCAAGGGTAGCTTAGGGTTAGCGTTAGGGTTAGGGCTAGGGTTAGGACACGGCTTAGGGTACGGGTTCGGGTACGGGTTCGTGTACGGCGTAGGGTATGGGTTTGGGTTAGGGTTAGGGTTAGTTTGAAGTTTAGGGCTCGGTTTAGGGTACGGGTTAGGATTAGGGTTCGTGTTAGGGTTAGGGTAGGTGTTAGGGTTAGGGTACGCGTTAGGGTTAGGGTAGTTATTAAACCTATCCCACTCTCTAGATACCCCTTAGCACGTCAAGGAATATTATTTGGGGGTCCAGCCATGGAGAAGAGTTTAGACACTAGGAGAAGATAAGGAACACACCCATTATCCTGAAATCACATTAGGATTCCCTTTTTAACCTGTTCCTTAATACACTAGTGCTTAGGAAATCTATTGGAGGCAGAAGCAGTCAAGGGTAGCTTAGGGTTAGGGTTAGGGTTAGGGTTAGGGTTAGGGTTAGGGTACGGCTTAGGGTACGGGTTCGGGTACGGGTTCGTGTACGCTGTAGGGTATGGGTTAGGGTTAGGGTTAGGGTTAGTTTGAAGGTTAGGGCTCGGTTTAGGGTACGGGTTAGGATTAGGGTTCGTGTTAGGGTTAGGGTAGGGGTTAGGGTTAGGGTACGCATTAGGGTTAGGGTAGTTATTAAACCTATCCCACTCTCTAGATACCCCTTAGCACGTCAAGGAATATTATTTGGGGGTCCAGCCATGGAGAAGAGTTTAGACACTAGGAGAAGATAAGGAACACACCCATTATCAAGAAATCACATTAGGATTCTCTTTTTAACCTGTTCCTTAAAACACTAGTGCTTAGGAAATCTATTGGAGGCAGAAGCAGTCAAGGGTAGCTTAGGGTTAGGGTTTGGGTTAGGGTACGGCTTAGGGTACGGGTTCGGGTACGGGTTCGGGTACGGGTTTGGGTATGGCGTAGGATATGGGTTAGGGTTAGGGTTAGGGTTAGTTTGAGGGTTAGGGCTCGGTTTAGGGTACGGGTTAGGATTAGGGTACGTGTTAGGGTGAGGGTAGGGGTTAGGGTTAGGGTACGCGTTAGGGTTAGGGTAGTTATTAAACCTATCCCACTCTCTAGATACCCCTTAGCACGTCAAGGAATATTATTTGGGGGTCCAGCCATGGAGAAAAGTTTAGACACTAGGAGAAGATAAGGAACACACCCATTATCAAGAAATCACATTAGGATTCTCTTTTTAACCTGTTCCTTAAAACACTAGTGCTTAGGAAATCTATTGGAGGCAGAAGCAGTCAAGGGTAGCTTAGGGTTAGGGTTAGGGTTATTGTTAGGGTAAGGCTTAGGGTACGCGTTCGGGTACGGCATAGGGTATGGGTTAGGGTTAGGGTTAGGGTTAGTTTGAGGGTTAGGGCTCAGTTTAGGGTACGGGTTAGGATTAGGGTACGTGTTAGGGTTAGGGTAGGGGTTAGGGTTAGGGTACGCGTTAGGGTTAGGGTAGTTATTAAACCTATCCCACTCCCTAGATACCCCTTAGCACGTCAAGGAATATTATTTGGGGGACCAGCCATGGAGAAGAGTTTAGACAGTAGGAGAAGATAAGGAACACACCCATTATCAAGAAATCACATTAGGATTCTCTTTTTAACCTGTTCCTTAAAACACTAGTGCTTAGGAAATCTATGGAGGAAGAAGCAGTCAAGGGTAGCTTAGGGTTAGCGTTAGGGTTAGGGCTAGGGTTAGGACACGGCTTAGGGTACGGGTTCGGGTACGGGTTCGTGTACGGCGTAGGGTATGGGTTTGGGTTAGGGTTAGGGTTAGTTTGAAGTTTAGGGCTCGGTTTAGGGTACGGGTTAGGATTAGGGTTCGTGTTAGGGTTAGGGTAGGGGTTAGGGTTAGGGTACGCGTTAGGGTTAGGGTAGTTATTAAACCTATCCCACTCTCTAGATACCCCTTAGCACGTCAAGGAATATTATTTGGGGGTCCAGCCATGGAGAAGAGTTTAGACACTAGGAGAAGATAAGGAACACACCCATTATCCTGAAATCACATTAGGATTCCCTTTTTAACCTGTTCCTTAATACACTAGTGCTTAGGAAATCTATTGGAGGCAGAAGCAGTCAAGGGTAGCTTAGGTTTAGGGTTATGGTTAGGGTTAGGGTTAGGGTTATTGTTAGGGTAAGGCTTAGGGTACGGGTTCGGGTACGGCATAGTGTATGGGTTAGGGTTAGGGTTAGGGTTAGTTTGAGGGTTAGGGCTCGGTTTAGGGTACGGGTTAGGAGTAGGGTACGTGTTAGGGTTAGGGTAGGGGTTAGGGTTAGGGTACGCGTTAGGGTTAGGGTAGTTATTAAACCTATCCCACTCCCTAGATACCCCTTAGCACGTCAAGGAATATTATTTGGGGGTCCAGCCATGGAGAAGAGTTTAGACAGTAGGAGAAGATAAGGAACACACCCATTATCAAGAAATCACATTAGGATTCTCTTTTTAACCTGTTCCTTAAAACACTAGTGCTTAGGAAATCTATTGGAGGCAGAAGCAGTCAAGGGTAGCTTAGGGTTAGGTTTAGGGTTAGGGCTAGGGTTAGGATACGGCATAGGGTACGGGTTCGGGTACGGGTTCGTGTACGGCGTAGGATATGGGTTTGGGTTAGGGTTAGGATTAGTTTGAAGGTTAGGGCTCGGTTTAGGGTACGGGTTAGGATTAGGGTTCGTGTTAGGGTTAGGGTAGGGGTTAGGGTTAGGGTACGCGTTAGGGTTAGGGTAGTTATTAAACCTATCCCACTCTCTAGATACCCCTTAGCACGTCAAGGAATATTATTTGGGGGTCCAGCCATGGAGAAGAGTTTAGACACTAGGAGAAGATAAGGAACACACCCATTATCCTGAAATCACATTAGGATTCTCTTTTTAACCTGTTCCTTAATACACTAGTGCTTAGGAAATCTATTGGAGGCAGAAGCAGTCAAGGGTAGCTTAGGGTTAGGGTTACGGTGAGGGTTAGGGTTAGGGTATGGCTTAGGGTACGGGTTCGGGTACGGGTTCGGGTACGGCGTAGGGTATGGGTTAGCGTTAGGGTTAGGGTTAGTTTGAGGGTTAGGGCTCCGTTTAGGGTACGGGTTAGGATTAGGGTACGTGTTAGGGTTAGGGTAGGGGTTAGGGTTAGGGTACGCGTTAGGGTTAGGGTAGTTATTAAACCTATCCCATTCTCTAGATACCCCTTAGCACGTCAAGGAATATAATTTGGGGGTGCAGCCATGGAGAAGAGTTTAGACACTAGGAGAAGATAAGGAACACACCCATTATCCTGAAATCACATTAGGATTCTCTTTTTAACCTGTTCCTTAATACACTAGTGCTTAGGAAATCTATTGGAGGCAGAAGCAGTCAAGGGTAGCTTAGGGTTAGGGTTACGGTTAGGGTTAGGGTTAGGGTTATTGTTAGGGTAAGGCTTAGGGTACGGGTTCGGGTACGGCATAGGGTATGGGTTAGGGTTAGGGTTAGGGTTAGTTTGTGGGTTAGGGCTCGGTTTAGGGTACGGGTTAGGAGTAGGGTACGTGTTAGCGTTAGGGTAGGGGTTAGGGTTAGGGTACGCGTTAGGGTTAGGATAGTTATTAAACCTATCCCACTCCCTAGATACCCCTTAGCACGTCAAGGAATATTATTTGGGGGTCCAGCCATGGAGAAGAGTTTAGACAGTAGGAGAAGATAAGGAACACACCCATTATCAAGAAATCACATTAGGATTCTCTTTTTAACCTGTTCCTTAAAACACTAGTGCTTAGGAAATCTATTGGAGGCAAAGCAGTCAAGGGTAGCTTAGGGTTAGGGTTAGGGTTAGGGTTAGGGTACGGCTTAGGGTACGGGTTCGGGTACGGGTTCGTGTACGGCGTAGGGTATGCGTTTGGGTTAGGGTTAGGATTAGTTTGAAGGTTAGGGCTCGGTTTAGGGTACGGGTTAGGATTAGGGTTCGTGTTAGGGTTAGGGTAGGGGTTAGGGTTAGGGTACGCGTTAGGTTTAGGGTAGTTATTAAACCTATCCCACTCTCTAGATACCCCTTAGCACGTCAAGGAATATTATTTGGGGGTCCAGCCATGGAGAAGAGTTTAGACACTAGGAGAAGATAAGGAACACACCCATTATCCTGAAATCACATTAGGATTCTCTTTTTAACCTGTTCCTTAATACACTAGTGCTTAGGAAATCTATTGGAGGCAGAAGCAGTCAAGGGTAGCTTAGGGTTAGGGTTAGGGTTAGGGTTAGGGTACGGCTTAGGGTACGGGTTCGGGTACGGGTTCGTGTACGGCGTAGGGTATGGGTTAGGGTTAGGGTTAGGGTTAGTTTGAGGGTTAGGGCTCGGTTTAGGGTACGGGTTAGGATTAGGGTACGTGTTAGGGTGAGGGTAGGGGTTAGGGTTAGGGTACGCGTTAGGGTTAGGGTAGTTATTAAACCTATCCCACTCTCTAGATACCCCTTAGCACGTCAAGGAATATTATTTGGGGGTCCAGCCATGGAGAAAAGTTTAGACACTAGGAGAAGATAAGGAACACACCCATTATCAAGAAATCACATTAGGATTCTCTTTTTAACCTGTTCCTTAAAACACTAGTGCTTAGGAAATCTATTGGAGGCAGAAGCAGTCAAGGGTAGCTTAGGGTTAGGGTTAGGGTTATTGTTAGGGTAATGCTTAGGGTACGCGTTCGGGTACGGCATAGGGTATGGGTTAGGGTTAGGGTTAGGGTTAGTTTGAGGGTTAGGGCTCGGTTTAGGGTACGGGTTAGGATTAGGGTACGTGTTAGGGTTAGGGTAGGGGTTAGGGTTAGGGTACGCGTTAGGGTTAGGGTAGTTATTAAACCTATCCCACTCCCTAGATACCCCTTAGCACGTCAAGGAATATTATTTGTGGGACCAGCCATGGAGAAGAGTTTAGACAGTAGGAGAAGATAATGAACACACCCATTATCAAGAAATCACATTAAGATTCTCTTTTTAACCTGTTCCTTAAAACACTAGTGCTTAGGAAATCTATTGGAGGAAGAAGCAGTCAAGGGTAGCTTAGGGTTAGCGTTAGGGTTAGGGCTAGGGTTAGGACACGGCTTAGGGTACGGGTTCGGGTACGGGTTCGTGTACGGCGTAGGGTATGGGTTTGGGTTAGGGTTAGGGTTAGTTTGAAGTTTAGGGCTCGGTTTAGGGTACGGGTTAGGATTAGGGTTCGTGTTAGGGTTAGGGTAGGTGTTAGGGTTAGGGTACGCGTTAGGGTTAGGGTAGTTATTAAACCTATCCCACTCTCTAGATACCCCTTAGCACGTCAAGGAATATTATTTGGGGGTCCAGCCATGGAGAAGAGTTTAGACACTAGGAGAAGATAAGGAACACACCCATTATCCTGAAATCACATTAGGATTCCCTTTTTAACCTGTTCCTTAATACACTAGTGCTTAGGAAATCTATTGGAGGCAGAAGCAGTCAAGGGTAGCTTAGGGTTAGGGTTAGGGTTAGGGTTAGGGTTAGGGTTAGGGTACGGCTTAGGGTACGGGTTCGGGTACGGGTTCGTGTACGCTGTAGGGTATGGGTTAGGGTTAGGGTTAGGGTTAGTTTGAAGGTTAGGGCTCGGTTTAGGGTACGGGTTAGGATTAGGGTTCGTGTTAGGGTTAGGGTAGGGGTTAGGGTTAGGGTACGCATTAGGGTTAGGGTAGTTATTAAACCTATCCCACTCTCTAGATACCCCTTAGCACGTCAAGGAATATTATTTGGGGGTCCAGCCATGGAGAAGAGTTTAGACACTAGGAGAAGATAAGGAACACACCCATTATCAAGAAATCACATTAGGATTCTCTTTTTAACCTGTTCCTTAAAACACTAGTGCTTAGGAAATCTATTGGAGGCAGAAGCAGTCAAGGGTAGCTTAGGGTTAGGGTTTGGGTTAGGGTACGGCTTAGGGTACGGGTTCGGGTACGGGTTCGGGTACGGGTTTGGGTATGGCGTAGGATATGGGTTAGGGTTAGGGTTAGGGTTAGTTTGAGGGTTAGGGCTCGGTTTAGGGTACGGGTTAGGATTAGGGTACGTGTTAGGGTGAGGGTAGGGGTTAGGGTTAGGGTACGCGTTAGGGTTAGGGTAGTTATTAAACCTATCCCACTCTCTAGATACCCCTTAGCACGTCAAGGAATATTATTTGGGGGTCCAGCCATGGAGAAAAGTTTAGACACTAGGAGAAGATAAGGAACACACCCATTATCAAGAAATCACATTAGGATTCTCTTTTTAACCTGTTCCTTAAAACACTAGTGCTTAGGAAATCTATTGGAGGCAGAAGCAGTCAAGGGTAGCTTAGGGTTAGGGTTAGGGTTATTGTTAGGGTAAGGCTTAGGGTACGCGTTCGGGTACGGCATAGGGTATGGGTTAGGGTTAGGGTTAGGGTTAGTTTGAGGGTTAGGGCTCAGTTTAGGGTACGGGTTAGGATTAGGGTACGTGTTAGGGTTAGGGTAGGGGTTAGGGTTAGGGTACGCGTTAGGGTTAGGGTAGTTATTAAACCTATCCCACTCCCTAGATACCCCTTAGCACGTCAAGGAATATTATTTGGGGGACCAGCCATGGAGAAGAGTTTAGACAGTAGGAGAAGATAAGGAACACACCCATTATCAAGAAATCACATTAGGATTCTCTTTTTAACCTGTTCCTTAAAACACTAGTGCTTAGGAAATCTATGGAGGAAGAAGCAGTCAAGGGTAGCTTAGGGTTAGCGTTAGGGTTAGGGCTAGGGTTAGGACACGGCTTAGGGTACGGGTTCGGGTACGGGTTCGTGTACGGCGTAGGGTATGGGTTTGGGTTAGGGTTAGGGTTAGTTTGAAGTTTAGGGCTCGGTTTAGGGTACGGGTTAGGATTAGGGTTCGTGTTAGGGTTAGGGTAGGGGTTAGGGTTAGGGTACGCGTTAGGGTTAGGGTAGTTATTAAACCTATCCCACTCTCTAGATACCCCTTAGCACGTCAAGGAATATTATTTGGGGGTCCAGCCATGGAGAAGAGTTTAGACACTAGGAGAAGATAAGGAACACACCCATTATCCTGAAATCACATTAGGATTCCCTTTTTAACCTGTTCCTTAATACACTAGTGCTTAGGAAATCTATTGGAGGCAGAAGCAGTCAAGGGTAGCTTAGGTTTAGGGTTATGGTTAGGGTTAGGGTTAGGGTTATTGTTAGGGTAAGGCTTAGGGTACGGGTTCGGGTACGGCATAGTGTATGGGTTAGGGTTAGGGTTAGGGTTAGTTTGAGGGTTAGGGCTCGGTTTAGGGTACGGGTTAGGAGTAGGGTACGTGTTAGGGTTAGGGTAGGGGTTAGGGTTAGGGTACGCGTTAGGGTTAGGGTAGTTATTAAACCTATCCCACTCCCTAGATACCCCTTAGCACGTCAAGGAATATTATTTGGGGGTCCAGCCATGGAGAAGAGTTTAGACAGTAGGAGAAGATAAGGAACACACCCATTATCAAGAAATCACATTAGGATTCTCTTTTTAACCTGTTCCTTAAAACACTAGTGCTTAGGAAATCTATTGGAGGCAGAAGCAGTCAAGGGTAGCTTAGGGTTAGGTTTAGGGTTAGGGCTAGGGTTAGGATACGGCATAGGGTACGGGTTCGGGTACGGGTTCGTGTACGGCGTAGGATATGGGTTTGGGTTAGGGTTAGGATTAGTTTGAAGGTTAGGGCTCGGTTTAGGGTACGGGTTAGGATTAGGGTTCGTGTTAGGGTTAGGGTAGGGGTTAGGGTTAGGGTACGCGTTAGGGTTAGGGTAGTTATTAAACCTATCCCACTCTCTAGATACCCCTTAGCACGTCAAGGAATATTATTTGGGGGTCCAGCCATGGAGAAGAGTTTAGACACTAGGAGAAGATAAGGAACACACCCATTATCCTGAAATCACATTAGGATTCTCTTTTTAACCTGTTCCTTAATACACTAGTGCTTAGGAAATCTATTGGAGGCAGAAGCAGTCAAGGGTAGCTTAGGGTTAGGGTTACGGTGAGGGTTAGGGTTAGGGTATGGCTTAGGGTACGGGTTCGGGTACGGGTTCGGGTACGGCGTAGGGTATGGGTTAGCGTTAGGGTTAGGGTTAGTTTGAGGGTTAGGGCTCCGTTTAGGGTACGGGTTAGGATTAGGGTACGTGTTAGGGTTAGGGTAGGGGTTAGGGTTAGGGTACGCGTTAGGGTTAGGGTAGTTATTAAACCTATCCCATTCTCTAGATACCCCTTAGCACGTCAAGGAATATAATTTGGGGGTGCAGCCATGGAGAAGAGTTTAGACACTAGGAGAAGATAAGGAACACACCCATTATCCTGAAATCACATTAGGATTCTCTTTTTAACCTGTTCCTTAATACACTAGTGCTTAGGAAATCTATTGGAGGCAGAAGCAGTCAAGGGTAGCTTAGGGTTAGGGTTACGGTTAGGGTTAGGGTTAGGGTTATTGTTAGGGTAAGGCTTAGGGTACGGGTTCGGGTACGGCATAGGGTATGGGTTAGGGTTAGGGTTAGGGTTAGTTTGTGGGTTAGGGCTCGGTTTAGGGTACGGGTTAGGAGTAGGGTACGTGTTAGCGTTAGGGTAGGGGTTAGGGTTAGGGTACGCGTTAGGGTTAGGATAGTTATTAAACCTATCCCACTCCCTAGATACCCCTTAGCACGTCAAGGAATATTATTTGGGGGTCCAGCCATGGAGAAGAGTTTAGACAGTAGGAGAAGATAAGGAACACACCCATTATCAAGAAATCACATTAGGATTCTCTTTTTAACCTGTTCCTTAAAACACTAGTGCTTAGGAAATCTATTGGAGGCAAAGCAGTCAAGGGTAGCTTAGGGTTAGGGTTAGGGTTAGGGTTAGGGTACGGCTTAGGGTACGGGTTCGGGTACGGGTTCGTGTACGGCGTAGGGTATGCGTTTGGGTTAGGGTTAGGATTAGTTTGAAGGTTAGGGCTCGGTTTAGGGTACGGGTTAGGATTAGGGTTCGTGTTAGGGTTAGGGTAGGGGTTAGGGTTAGGGTACGCGTTAGGTTTAGGGTAGTTATTAAACCTATCCCACTCTCTAGATACCCCTTAGCACGTCAAGGAATATTATTTGGGGGTCCAGCCATGGAGAAGAGTTTAGACACTAGGAGAAGATAAGGAACACACCCATTATCCTGAAATCACATTAGGATTCTCTTTTTAACCTGTTCCTTAATACACTAGTGCTTAGGAAATCTATTGGAGGCAGAAGCAGTCAAGGGTAGCTTAGGGTTAGGGTTAGGGTTAGGGTTAGGGTACGGCTTAGGGTACGGGTTCGGGTACGGGTTCGTGTACGGCGTAGGGTATGGGTTAGGGTTAGGGTTAGGGTTAGTTTGAGGGTTAGGGCTCCGTTTAGGGTACGGGTTAGGATTAGGGTTCGTGTTAGGGTTAGGGTAGGGGTTAGGGTTAGGGTACGCGTTAGGGTTAGGGTAGTTATTAAACCTATCCCACTCTCTAGATACCCCTTAGCACGTCAAGGAATATTAATTGGGGGTCCAGCCATGGAGAAGAGTTTAGACACTAGGAGAATATAAGGAACACACCCATTATCCTGAAATCACATTAGGATTCTCTTTTTAACCTGTTCCTTAATACACTAGTGCTTAGGAAATCTATTGGAGGCAGAAGCAGTCAAGGGTAGCTTAGGGTTAGGGTTACGGTTAGGGTTAGGGTTAGGGTTATTGTTAGGGTAAGGCTTAGGGTACGGGTTCGGGTACGGCATAGGGTATGGGTTAGGGTTAGGGTTAGGGTTAGTTTGAGGGTTAGGGCTCGGTTTAGGGTACGGGTTAGGAGTAGGGTACGGGTTAGGATTAGGGTTCGTGTTAGGGTTAGGGTAGGGGTTAGGGTTAGGGTACGCGTTAGGGTTAGGGTAGTTATTAAACCTATCCCACTCCCTAGATACCCCTTAGCACGTCAAGGAATATTATTTGGGGGTCCAGCCATGGAGAACAGTTTAGACAGTAGGAGAAGATAAGGAACACACCCATTATCAAGAAATCACATTAGGATTCTCTTTTTAACCTGTTCCTTAAAACACTAGTGCTTAGGAAATCTATTGGAGGCAGAAGCAGTCAAGGGTAGCTTAGGGTTAGGGTTAGGGTTAGGGCTAGGGTTAGGATACGGCTTAGGGTACGGGTTCGGGTACGGGTTCGTGTACGGCGTAGGGTATGGGTTTGGGTTAGGGTTAGGATTAGTTTGAAGGTTAGGGCTCGGTTTAGGGTACGGGTTAGGATTAGGGTTCGTGTTAGGGTTAGGGTAGGGGTTAGGGTTAGGGTACGCGTTAGGGTTAGGGTAGTTATTAAACCTATCCCACTCTCTAGATACCCCTTAGCACGTCAAGGAATATTATTTGGGGGTCCAGCCATGGAGAAGAGTTTAGACACTAGGAGAAGATAAGGAACACACCCATTATCAAGAAATCACATTAGGATTCTCTTTTTAACCTGTTCCTTAAAACACTAGTGCTTAGGAAATCTATTGGAGGCAGAAGCAGTCAAGGGTAGCTTAGGGTTAGGGTTAGGGTTAGGGTACGGCTTAGGGTACGGGTTCGGGTAAGGGTTAGGGTACGGGTTCGGGTACGGCGTAGGGTATGGGTTAGGTTTAGGGTTAGGGTTAGTTTGAGGGTTAGGGCTCGGTTTAGGTTACGGGTTAGGATTAGGGTACGTGTTAGGGTTAGGGTAGGGGTTAGGGTTAGGGTACGCGTTAGGGTTAGGGTAGTTATTAAACCTATCCCACTCTCTAGATACCCCTTAGCACGTCAAGGAATATTATTTGGGGGTCCAGCCATGGAGAAAAGTTTAGACACTAGGAGAACATAAGGAACACACCCATTATCAAGAAATCACATTAGGATTCTCTTTTTAACATGTTCCTTAAAACACTAGTGCTTAGGAAATCTATTGGAGGCAGAAGCAGTCAAGGGTAGCTTAGGGTTAGGGTTAGGTTTAGGGTTAGGGTTAGGGTTAGGGTTAGGGTTAGGGTACGGCTTAGTGTACGGGTTCGGGTATGGCGTAGGGTATGGGTTAGAGTTAGGGTTAGGGTTAGTTTGAGGGTTAGGGCTCGGTTTAGGTTACGGGTTAGGATTAGGGTACGTCTTAGGGTTAGGGTAGCGGTTAGGGTTAGGGTACGCGTTAGGGTTAGGGTAGTTATTAAACCTATCCCACTCTCTAGATAACCCTTAGCACGTCAAGGAATATTATTTGGGGGTCCAGCCATGGAGAAGAGTTTAGACACTAGGAGAAGATAAGGAACACACCCATTATCAAGAAATCACATTAGGATTCTCTTTTTAACCTGTTCCTTAAAACACTAGTGCTTAGGAAATCTATTGGAGGCAGAAGCAGTCAAGGGTAGCTTAGGGTTAGGGTTAGGGTTAGGGTTAGGGTTAGCTTTAGGGTACGGCTTAGGGTACGGGTTCGGGTACGGGTTCGGGTACGGCGTAGGGTATGGGTTAGGGTTAGGGTTAGGGTTAGTTTGAGGGTTAGGGCTCGGTTTAGGGTACGGGTTAGGATTAGGGTACGTGTTAGGGTTAGGGTACGCGTTAGGGTTAGGGTAGTTATTTAACCTATCCCACTCTCTAGATACCCCTTAGCACGTCAAGGAATATTATTTGGGTGTCCAGCCATGGAGAAGAGTTTAGACACTAGGAGAAGATAAGGAACACACCCATTATCAAGAAATCACATTAGGATTCTCTTTTTAACCTGTTCCTTAATACACTAGTGCTTAAGAAATCTATTGGAGGCAGAAGCAGTCAAGGGTAGCTTAGGGTTAGGGTTAGGGTTAGGGTTAGGTTTAGGGTACGGCTTAGGGTACGGGTTCGGTTACGGGTTCGGGTACGGCGTAGGGTATGGGTTAGGGTTAGGGTTAGGGTTAGTTTGAGGGTTAGGGCTCGGTTTAGGGTACGGGTTAGGATTAGTGTACGTGTTAGGGTTAGGGTAGAGGTTAGGGTTAGGGTATGCGTTAGGGTTAGGGTAGTTATTAAACCTATCCCACTCTCTAGATACCCCTTAGCACGTCAAGGAATATTATTTGGGGGGCCAGCCATGGAGAAGAGTTTAGACACTAGGAGAAGATAAGGAACACACCCATTATCAAGAAATCACATTAGGATTCTCTTTTTAACCTGTTCCTTAAAACACTAGTGCTTAGGAAATCTATTGGAGGCAGAAGCAGTCAAGGGTAGCTTAGGGTTAGGGTTAGGGTTATTGTTAGGGTAAGGCTTAGGGTACGGGTTCGGGTACGGCATAGGGTATGGGTTAGGGTTAGGGTTAGGTTTAGTTTGAGGGTTAGGGCTCGGTTTAGGGTACGGGTTAGGAGTAGGGTACGTGTTAGGGTTAGGGTAGGGGTTAGGGTTAGGGTACACGTTAGGGTTAGGGTGGTTATTAAACCTAACCCACTCCCTAGATACCCCTTAGCACGTCAAGGAATATTATTTGGGTGTCCAGCCATGGAGAAGAGTTTAGACACTAGGAGAAGATAAGGAATACACCCATTATCAAGAAATCACATTAGGATTCTCTCTTTAACCTGTTCCTTAAAACACTAGTGCTTAGGAAATCTATTGGAGGCAGAAGCAGTCAAGGGTAGCTTAGGGTTAGGGTTAGGGTTAGGGTTAGGGTTAGGGTTAGGGTACTGCTTAGGGTACGGGTTCGGGTACGGGTTCGTGTACGCTGTAGGGTATGGGTTAGGGTTAGGGTTAGGGTTAGTTTGAAGGTTAGGGCTCGGTTTAGGGTACGGGTTAGGATTAGGGTTCGTGTTAGGGTTAGGGTAGGGATTAGGGTTAGGGTACGCATTAGGGTTAGGGTAGTTATTAAACCTATCCCACTCTCTAGATACCCCTTAGCACGTCAAGGAATATTATTTGGGGGTCCAGCCATGGAGAAGAGTTTAGACACTAGGAGAAGATAAGGAACACACCCATTATCAAGAAATCACATTAGGATTCTCTTTTTAACCTGTTCCTTAAAACACTAGTGCTTAGGAAATCTATTGGAGGCAGAAGCAGTCAAGGGTAGCTTAGGGTTAGGGTTTGGGTTAGGGTACGGCTTAGGGTACGGGTTCGGGTACGGGTTCGGGTACGGGTTTGGGTATGGCGTAGGATATGGGGTAGGGTTAGGGTTAGGGTTAGTTTGAGGGTTAGGGCTCGGTTTAGGGTACGGGTTAGGATTAGGGTACGTGTTAGGGTGAGGGTAGGGGTTAGGGTTAGGGTACGCGTTAGGGTTAGGGTAGTTATTAAACCTATCCCACTCTCTAGATACCCCTTAGCACGTCAAGGAATATTATTTGGGGGTCCAGCCATGGAGAAAAGTTTAGACACTAGGAGAAGATAAGGAACACACCCATTATCAAGAAATCACATTAGGATTCTCTTTTTAACCTGTTCCTTAAAACACTAGTGCTTAGGAAATCCATTGGAGGCAGAAGCAGTCAAGGGTAGCTTAGGGTTAGGGTTAGGGTTATTGTTAGGGTAAGGCTTAGGGTACGCGTTCGGGTACGGCATAGGGTATGGGTTAGGGTTAGGGTTAGGGTTAGTTTGAGGGTTAGGGCTCGGTTTAGGGTACGGGTTAGGATTAGGGTACGTGTTAGGGTTAGGGTAGGGGTTAGGGTTAGGGTACGCGTTAGGGTTAGGGTAGTTATTAAACCTATCCCACTCCCTAGATACCCCTTAGCACGTCAAGGAATATTATTTGTGGGACCAGCCATGGAGGAGAGTTTAGACAGTAGGAGAAGATAATGAACACACCCATTATCAAGAAATCACATTAAGATTCTCTTTTTAACCTGTTCCTTAAAACACTAGTGCTTAGGAAATCTATTGGAGGCAGAAGCAGTCAAGGGTAGCTTAGGGTTAGGGCTAGGGTTAGGACACGGCTTAGGGTACGGGTTCGGGTACGGGTTCGTGTACGGCGTAGGGTATGGGTTTGGGTTAGGGTTAGGGTTAGTTTGAAGTTTAGGGCTCGGTTTAGGGTACGGGTTAGGATTAGGGTTCGTGTTAGGGTTAGGGTAGGGGTTAGGGTTAGGGTACGCGTTAGGGTTAGGGTAGTTATTAAACCTATCCCACTCTCTAGATACCCCTTAGCACGTCAAGGAATATTATTTGGGGGTCCAGCCATGGAGAAGAGTTTAGACACTAGGAGAAGATAAGGAACACACCCATTATCCTGAAATCACATTAGGATTCCCTTTTTAACCTGTTCCTTAATACACTAGTGCTTAGGAAATCTATTGGAGGCAGAAGCAGTCAAGGGTAGCTTAGGGTTAGGGTTACGGTTAGGGTTAGGGTTAGGGTTATTGTTAGGGTAAGGCTTAGGGTACGGGTTCGGGTACGGCATAGTGTATGGGTTAGGGTTAGGGTTAGGGTTAGTTTGAGGGTTAGGGCTCGGTTTAGGGTACGGGTTAGGAGTAGGGTACGTGTTAGGGTTAGGGTAGGGGTTAGGGTTAGGGTACGCGTTAGGGTTAGGGTAGTTATTAAACCTATCCCACTCCCTAGATACCCCTTAGCACGTCAAGGAATATTATTTGGGGGTCCAGCCATGGAGAAGAGTTTAGACAGTAGGAGAAGATAAGGAACACACCCATTATCAAGAAATCACATTAGGATTCTCTTTTTAACCTGTTCCTTAAAACACTAGTGCTTAGGAAATCTATTGGAGGCAGAAGCAGTCAAGGGTAGCTTAGGGTTAGGGTTAGGGTTAGGGCTAGGGTTAGGATACGGCTTAGGGTACGGGTTCGGGTACGGGTTCGTGTACGGCGTAGGGTATGGGTTTGGGTTAGGGTTAGGATTAGTTTGAAGGTTAGGGCTCGGTTTAGGGTACGGGTTAGGATTAGGGTTCGTGTTAGGGTTAGGGTAGGGGTTAGGGTTAGGGTACGCGTTAGGGTTAGGGTAGTTATTAAACCTATCCCACTCTCTAGATACCCCTTAGCACGTCAAGGAATATTATTTGGGGGTCCAGCCATGGAGAAGAGTTTAGACACTAGGAGAAGATAAGGAACACACCCATTATCCTGAAATCACATTAGGATTTTCTTTTTAACCTGTTCCTTAATACACTAGTGCTTAGGAAATCTATTGGAGGCAGAAGCAGTCAAGGGTAGCTTAGGGTTACGGTTACGGTGAGGGTTAGGGTTAGGGTATGGCTTAGGGTACGGGTTCGGGTACGGGTTCGGGTACGGCGTATGGTATGGGTTAGGGTTAGGGTTAGGGTTAGTTTGAGGGTTAGGGCTCCGTTTAGGGTACGGGTTAGGATTAGGGTACGTGTTAGGGTTAGGGTAGGGGTTAGGGTTAGGGTACGCGTTAGGGTTAGGGTAGTTATTAAACCTATCCCACTCTCTAGATACCCCTTAGCACGTCAAGGAATATTATTTGGGGGTCCAGCCATGGAGAAGAGTTTAGACACTAGGAGAAGATAAGAACACACCCATTATCAAGAAATCACATTAGGATTCTCTTTTTAACCTGTTCCTTAAAACACTAGTGCTTAGGAAATCTATTGGAGGCAGAAGCAGTCAAGGGTAGCTTAGGGTTAGGGTTAGGGTTAGGGCTAGGGTTAGGACACGGCTTAGGTTACGGGTTCGGGTACGGGTTCATGTACGGCGTAGGGTATGGGTTTGGGTTAGGGTTAGGGTTAGTTTGAAGGTTAGGGCTCGGTTTAGGGTACGGGTTAGGATTAGGGTTCGTGTTAGGGTTAGGGTAGGGGTTAGGGTTAGGGTACGCGTTAGGGTTAGGGTAGTTATTAAACCTATCCCACTCTCTAGATACCCCTTAGCACGTCAAGGAATATTAATTGGGGGTCCAGCCATGGAGAAGAGTTTAGACAGTAGGAGAAGATAAGGAACACACCCATTATCCTGAAATCACATTAGGATTCTCTTTTTAACCTGTTCCTTAATACACTAGTGCTTAGGAAATCTATTGGAGGCAGAAGCAGTCAAGGGTAGCTTAGGGTTAGGGTTACGGTTAGGGTTAGGGTTAGGGTTATTGTTAGGGTAAGGCTTAGGGTACGGGTTCGGGTACGGCATAGGGTATGGGTTAGGGTTAGGGTTAGGGTTAGTTTGTGGGTTAGGGCTCGGTTTAGGGTACGGGTTAGGAGTAGGGTACGTGTTAGGGTTAGGGTAGGGGTTAGGGTTAGGGTACGCGTTAGGGTTAGGATAGTTATTAAACCTATCCCACTCCCTAGATACCCCTTAGCACGTCAAGGAATATTATTTGGGGGTCCAGCCATGGAGAAGAGTTTAGACAGTAGGAGAAGATAAGGAACACACCCATTATCAAGAAATCACATTAGGATTCTCTTTTTAACCTGTTCCTTAAAACACTAGTGCTTAGGAAATCTATTGGAGGCAAAGCAGTCAAGGGTAGCTTAGGGTTAGGGTTAGGGTTAGGGTTAGGGTACGGCTTAGGGTACGGGTTCGGGTACGGGTTCGTGTACGCTGTAGGGTATGGGTTAGCGTTAGGGTTAGGGTTAGTTTGAAGGTTAGGGCTCGGTTTAGGGTACGGGTTAGGATTAGGGTTCGTGTTAGGGTTAGGGTAGGGGTTAGGGTTAGGGTACGCGTTAGGGTTAGGGTAGTTATTAAACCTATCCCACTCTCTAGATACCCCTTAGCACGTCAAGGAATATTATTTGGGGGTCCAGCCATGGAGAAGAGTTTAGACACTAGGAGAAGATAAGGAACACACCCATTATCAAGAAATCACATTAGGATTCTCTTTTTAACCTGTTCCTTAAAACACTAGTGCTTAGGAAATCTATTGGAGGCAGAAGCAGTCAAGGGTAGCTTAGGGTTAGGGTTAGGGTTAGGGCTACGGTTAGGACACGGCTTAGGGTACGGGTTCGGGTACGGGTTCGTGTACGGCGTAGGGTATGCGTTTGGGTTAGGGTTAGGATTAGTTTGAAGGTTAGGGCTCGGTTTAGGGTACGGGTTAGGATTAGGGTTCGTGTTAGGGTTAGGGTAGGGGTTAGGGTTAGGGTACGCGTTAGGTTTAGGGTAGTTATTAAACCTATCCCACTCTCTAGATACCCCTTAGCACGTCAAGGAATATTATTTGGGGGTCCAGCCATGGAGAAGAGTTTAGACACTAGGAGAAGATAAGGAACACACCCATTATCCTGAAATCACATTAGGATTCTCTTTTTAACCTGTTCCTTAATACACTAGTGCTTAGGAAATCTATTGGAGGCAGAAGCAGTCAAGGGTAGCTTAGGGTTAGGGTTAGGGTTAGGGTTAGGGTACGGCTTAGGGTACGGGTTCGGGTACGGGTTCGTGTACGGCGTAGGGTATGGGTTAGGGTTAGGGTTAGGGTTAGTTTGAGGGTTAGGGCTCCGTTTAGGGTACGGGTTAGGATTAGGGTTCGTGTTAGGGTTAGGGTAGGGGTTAGGGTTAGGGTACGCGTTAGGGTTAGGGTAGTTATTAAACCTATCCCACTCTCTAGATACCCCTTAGCACGTCAAGGAATATTATTTGGGGGTCCAGCCATGGAGAAGAGTTTAGACACTAGGAGAAAATAAGGAACACACCCATTATCAAGAAATCACATTAGGATTCTCTTTTTAACCTGTTCCTTAAAACACTAGTGCTTAGGAAATCTATTGGAGGCAGAAGCAGTCAAGGGTAGCTTAGGGTTAGGGTTAGGGTTAGGGTACGGCTTAGGGTACGGGTTCGGGTAAGGGTTAGGGTACGGGTTCGGGTACGGCGTAGGGTATGGGTTAGGTTTAGGGTTAGGGTTAGTTTGAGGGTTAGGGCTCGGTTTAGGTTACGGGTTAGGATTAGGGTACGTGTTAGGGTTAGGGTAGGGGTTAGGGTTAGGGTACGCGTTAGGGTTAGGGTAGTTATTAAACCTATCCCACTCCCTAGATACCCCTTAGCACGTCAAGGAATATTATTTGGGGGACCAGCCATGGAGAAGAGTTTAGACAGTAGGAGAAGATAAGGAACACACCCATTATCAAGAAATCACATTAGGATTCTCTTTTTAACCTGTTCCTTAAAACAATAGTGCTTAGGAAATCTATGGAGGAAGAAGCAGTCAAGGGTAGCTTAGGGTTAGCGTTAGGGTTAGGGCTAGGGTTAGGACACGGCTTAGGGTACGGGTTCGGGTACGGGTTCGTGTACGGCGTAGGGTATGGGTTTGGGTTAGGGTTAGGGTTAGTTTGAAGTTTAGGGCTCGGTTTAGGGTACGGGTTAGGATTAGGGTTCGTGTTAGGGTTAGGGTAGGGGTTAGGGTTAGGGTACGCGTTAGGGTTAGGGTAGTTATTAAACCTATCCCACTCTCTAGATACCCCTTAGCACGTCAAGGAATATTATTTGGGGGTCCAGCCATGGAGAAGAGTTTAGACACTAGGAGAAGATAAGGAACACACCCATTATCCTGAAATCACATTAGGATTCCCTTTTTAACCTGTTCCTTAATACACTAGTGCTTAGGAAATCTATTGGAGGCAGAAGCAGTCAAGGGTAGCTTAGGGTTAGGGTTATGGTTAGGGTTAGGGTTAGGGTTATTGTTAGGGTAAGGCTTAGGGTACGGGTTCGGGTACGGCATAGTGTATGGGTTAGGGTTAGGGTTAGGGTTAGTTTGAGGGTTAGGGCTCGGTTTAGGGTACGGGTTAGGAGTAGGGTACGTGTTAGGGTTAGGGTAGGGGTTAGGGTTAGGGTACGCGTTAGGGTTAGGGTAGTTATTAAACCTATCCCACTCCCTAGATACCCCTTAGCACGTCAAGGAATATTATTTGGGGGTCCAGCCATGGAGAAGAGTTTAGACAGTAGGAGAAGATAAGGAACACACCCATTATCAAGAAATCACATTAGGATTCTCTTTTTAACCTGTTCCTTAAAACACTAGTGCTTAGGAAATCTATTGGAGGCAGAAGCAGTCAAGGGTAGCTTAGGGTTAGGGTTAGGGTTAGGGCTAGGGTTAGGATACGGCATAGGGTACGGGTTCGGGTACGGGTTCGTGTACGGCGTAGGATATGGGTTTGGGTTAGGGTTAGGATTAGTTTGAAGGTTAGGGCTCGGTTTAGGGTACGGGTTAGGATTAGGGTTCGTGTTAGGGTTAGGGTAGGGGTTAGGGTTAGGGTACGCGTTAGGGTTAGGGTAGTTATTAAACCTATCCCACTCTCTAGATACCCCTTAGCACGTCAAGGAATATTATTTGGGGGTCCAGCCATGGAGAAGAGTTTAGACACTAGGAGAAGATAAGGAACACACCCATTATCCTGAAATCACATTAGGATTCTCTTTTTAACCTGTTCCTTAATACACTAGTGCTTAGGAAATCTATTGGAGGCAGAAGCAGTCAAGGGTAGCTTAGGGTTAGGGTTACGGTGAGGGTTAGGGTTAGGGTATGGCTTAGGGTACGGGTTCGGGTACGGGTTCGGGTACGGCGTAGGGTATGGGTTAGGGTTAGGGTTAGGGTTAGTTTGAGGGTTAGGGCTCCGTTTAGGGTACGGGTTAGGATTAGGGTACGTGTTAGGGTTAGGGTAGGGGTTAGGGTTAGGGTACGCGTTAGGGTTAGGGTAGTTATTAAACCTATCCCATTCTCTAGATACCCCTTAGCACGTCAAGGAATATAATTTGGGGGTGCAGCCATGGAGAAGAGTTTAGACACTAGGAGAAGATAAGGAACACACCCATTATCCTGAAATCACATTAGGATTCTCTTTTTAACCTGTTCCTTAATACACTAGTGCTTAGGAAATCTATTGGAGGCAGAAGCAGTCAAGGGTAGCTTAGGGTTAGGGTTACGGTTAGGGTTAGGGTTAGGGTTATTGTTAGGGTAAGGCTTAGGGTACGGGTTCGGGTACGGCATAGGGTATGGGTTAGGGTTAGGGTTAGGGTTAGTTTGTGAGTTAGGGCTCGGTTTAGGGTACGGGTTAGGAGTAGGGTACGTGTTAGGGTTAGGGTAGGGGTTAGGGTTAGGGTACGCGTTAGGGTTAGGATAGTTATTAAACCTATCCCACTCTCTAGATACCCCTTAGCACGTCAAGGAATATTATTTGGGGGTCCAGCCATGGAGAAGAGTTTAGACAGTAGGAGAAGATAAGGAACACACCCATTATCAAGAAATCACATTAGGATTCTCTTTTTAACCTGTTCCTTAAAACACTAGTGCTTAGGAAATCTATTGGAGGCAGAAGCAGTCAAGGGTAGCTTAGGGTTAGGGTTAGGGTTAGGGCTAGGGTTAGGACACGGCTTAGGGTACGGGTTCGGGTACGGGTTCGTGTACGGCGTAGGGTATGCGTTTGGGTTAGGGTTAGGATTAGTTTGAAGGTTAGGGCTCGGTTTAGGGTACGGGTTAGGATTAGGGTTCGTGTTAGGGTTAGGATAGGGGTTAGGGTTAGGGTACGCGTTAGGTTTAGGGTAGTTATTAAACCTATCCCACTCTCTAGATACCCCTTAGCACGTCAAGGAATATTATTTGGGGGTCCAGCCATGGAGAAGAGTTTAGACACTAGGAGAAGATAAGGAACACACCCATTATCCTGAAATCACATTAGGATTCTCTTTTTAACCTGTTCCTTAATACACTAGTGCTTAGGAAATATATTGGAGGCAGAAGCAGTCAAGGGTAGCTTAGGGTTAGGGTTAGGGTTAGGGTTAGGGTACGGCTTAGGGTACGGGTTCGGGTACGGGTTCGTGTACGGCGTAGGGTATGGGTTAGGGTTAGGGTTAGGGTTAGTTTGAGGGTTAGGGCTCCGTTTAGGGTACGGGTTAGGATTAGGGTTCGTGTTAGGGTTAGGGTAGGGGTTAGGGTTAGGGTACGCGTTAGGGTTAGGGTAGTTATTAAACCTATCCCACTCTCTAGATACCCCTTAGCACGTCAAGGAATATTATTTGGGGGTCCAGCCATGGAGAAGAGTTTAGACACTAGGAGAAGATAAGGAACACACCCATTATCAAGAAATCACATTAGGATTCTCTTTTTAACCTGTTCCTTAAAACACTAGTGCTTAGGAAATCTATTGGAGGCAGAAGCAGTCAAGGGTAGCTTAGGGTTAGGGTTAGGGTTAGGGTACGGCTTAGGGTACGGGTTCGGGTAAGGGTTAGGGTACGGGTTCGGGTACGGCGTAGGGTATGGGTTAGGTTTAGGGTTAGGGTTAGTTTGAGGGTTAGGGCTCGGTTTAGGTTACGGGTTAGGATTAGGGTACGTGTTAGGGTTAGGGTAGGGGTTAGGGTTAGGGTACGCGTTAGGGTTAGGGTAGTTATTAAACCTATCCCACTCCCTAGATACCCCTTAGCACGTCAAGGAATATTATTTGGGGGACCAGCCATGGAGAAGAGTTTAGACAGTAGGAGAAGATAAGGAACACACCCATTATCAAGAAATCACATTAGGATTCTCTTTTTAACCTGTTCCTTAAAACACTAGTGCTTAGGAAATCTATGGAGGAAGAAGCAGTCAAGGGTAGCTTAGGGTTAGCGTTAGGGTTAGGGCTAGGGTTAGGACACGGCTTAGGGTACGGGTTCGGGTACGGGTTCGTGTACGGCGTAGGGTATGGGTTTGGGTTAGGGTTAGGGTTAGTTTGAAGTTTAGGGCTCGGTTTAGGGTACGGGTTAGGATTAGGTTTCGTGTTAGGGTTAGGGTAGGGGTTAGGGTTAGGGTACGCGTTAGGGTTAGGGTAGTTATTAAACCTATCCCACTCTCTAGATACCCCTTAGCACGTCAAGGAATATTATTTGGGGGTCCAGCCATGGAGAAGAGTTTAGACACTAGGAGAAGATAAGGAACACACCCATTATCCTGAAATCACATTAGGATTCCCTTTTTAACCTGTTCCTTAATACACTAGTGCTTAGGAAATCTATTGGAGGCAGAAGCAGTCAAGGGTAGCTTAGGGTTAGGGTTATGGTTAGGGTTAGGGTTAGGGTTATTGTTAGGGTAAGGCTTAGGGTACGGGTTCGGGTACGGCATAGTGTATGGGTTAGGGTTAGGGTTAGGGTTAGTTTGAGGGTTAGGGCTCGGTTTAGGGTACGGGTTAGGAGTAGGGTACGTGTTAGGGTTAGGGTAGGGGTTAGGGTTAGGGTACGCGTTAGGGTTAGGGTAGTTATTAAACCTATCCCACTCCCTAGATACCCCTTAGCACGTCAAGGAATATTATTTGGGGGTCCAGCCATGGAGAAGAGTTTAGACAGTAGGAGAAGATAAGGAACACACCCATTATCAAGTAATCACATTAGGATTCTCTTTTTAACCTGTTCCTTAAAACACTAGTGCTTAGGAAATCTATTGGAGGCAGAAGCAGTCAAGGGTAGCTTAGGGTTAGGTTTAGGGTTAGGGCTAGGGTTAGGATACGGCATAGGGTACGGGTTCGGGTACGGGTTCGTGTACGGCGTAGGATATGGGTTTGGGTTAGGGTTAGGATTAGTTTGAAGGTTAGGGCTCGGTTTAGGGTACGGGTTAGGATTAGGGTTCGTGTTAGGGTTAGGGTAGGGGTTAGGGTTAGGGTACGCGTTAGGGTTAGGGTAGTTATTAAACCTATCCCACTCTCTAGATACCCCTTAGCACGTCAAGGAATATTATTTGGGGGTCCAGCCATGGAGAAGAGTTTAGACACTAGGAGAAGATAAGGAACACACCCATTATCCTGAAATCACATTAGGATTCTCTTTTTAACCTGTTCCTTAATACACTAGTGCTTAGGAAATCTATTGGAGGCAGAAGCAGTCAAGGGTAGCTTAGGGTTAGGGTTAGGGTTAGGGTTAGGGTACGGCTTAGGGTACGGGTTCGGGTACGGGTTCATGTACGGCGTAGGGTATGGGTTAGGGTTAGGGTTAGGGTTAGTTTGAGGGTTAGGGCTCCGTTTAGGGTACGGGTTAGGATTAGGGTTCGTGTTAGGGTTAGGGTAGGGGTTAGGGTTAGGGTACGCGTTAGGGTTAGGGTAGTTATTAAACCTATCCCACTCTCTAGATACCCCTTAGCACGTCAAGGAATATTATTTGGGGGTCCAGCCATGGAGAAGAGTTTAGACACTAGGAGAAGATAAGGAACACACCCATTATCAAGAAATCACATTAGGATTCTCTTTTTAACCTGTTCCTTAAAACACTAGTGCTTAGGAAATCTATTGGAGGCAGAAGCAGTCAAGGGTAGCTTAGGGTTAGGGTTAGGGTTAGGGTTAGGGTTAGGGTTAGGGTACGGCTTAGTGTACGGGTTCGGGTATGGCGTAGGGTATGGGTTAGGGTTAGGGTTAGGATTAGTTTGAGGGTTAGGGCTCGGTTTAGGTTACGGGTTAGGATTAGGGTACGTCTTAGGGTTAGGGTAGCGGTTAGGGTTAGGGTACGCGTTAGGGTTAGGGTAGTTATTAAACCTATCCCACTCTCTAGATAACCCTTAGCACGTCAAGGAATATTATTTGGGGGTCCAGCCATGGAGAAGAGTTTAGACACTAGGAGAAGATAAGGAACACACCCATTATCAAGAAATCACATTAGGATTCTCTTTTTAACCTGTTCCTTAAAACACTAGTGCTTAGGAAATCTATTGGAGGCAGAAGCAGTCAAGGGTAGCTTAGGGTTAGGGTTAGGGTTAGGGTTAGGGTTAGCTTTAGGGTACGGCTTAGGGTACGGGTTCGGGTACGGGTTCGGGTACGGCGTAGGGTATGGGTTAGGGTTAGGGTTAGGGTTAGTTTGAGGGTTAGGGCTCGGTTTAGGGTACGGGTTAGGATTAGGGTACGTGTTAGGGTTAGGGTACGCGTTAGGGTTAGGGTAGTTATTTAACCTATCCCACTCTCTAGATACCCCTTAGCACGTCAAGGAATATTATTTGGGTGTCCAGCCATGGAGAAGAGTTTAGACACTAGGAGAAGATAAGGAACACACCCATTATCAAGAAATCACATTAGGATTCATTTTTTAACCTGTTCCTTAATACACTAGTGCTTAAGAAATCTATTGGAGGCAGAAGCAGTCAAGGGTAGCTTAGGGTTAGGGTTAGGGTTAGGGTTAGGTTTAGGGTACGGCTTAGGGTACGGGTTCGGTTACGGGTTCGGGTACGGGTTCGGGTACGGCGTAGGGTATGGGTTAGGGTTAGGGTTAGGGTTAGTTTGAGGGTTAGGGCTCGGTTTAGGGTACGGGTTAGGATTAGTGTACGTGTTAGGGTTAGGGTAGAGGTTAGGGTTAGGGTATGCGTTAGGGTTAGGGTAGTTATTAAACCTATCCCACTCCCTAGATACCCCTTAGCACGTCAAGGAATATTATTTGGGGGGCCAGCCATGGAGAAGAGTTTAGACACTAGGAGAAGATAAGGAACACACCCATTATCAAGAAATCACATTAGGATTCTCTTTTTAACCTGTTCCTTAAAACACTAGTGCTTAGGAAATCTATTGGAGGCAGAAGCAGTCAAGGGTAGCTTAGGGTTAGGGTTAGGGTTATTGTTAGGGTAAGGCTTAGGGTACGGTTTCGGGTACGGCATAGGGTATGGGTTAGGGTTAGGGTTAGGTTTAGTTTGAGGGTTAGGGCTCTGTTTAGGGTACGGGTTAGGAGTAGGGTACGTGTTAGGGTTAGGGTAGGGGTTAGGGTTAGGGTACGCGTTAGGGTTAGGGTGGTTATTAAACCTAACCCACTCCCTAGATACCCCTTAGCACGTCAAGGAATATTATTTGGGTGTCCAGCCATGGAGAAGAGTTTAGACACTAGGAGAAGATAAGGAATACACCCATTATCAAGAAATCACATTAGGATTCTCTCTTTAACCTGTTCCTTAAAACACTAGTGCTTAGGAAATCTATTGGAGGCAGAAGCAGTCAAGGGTAGCTTAGGGTTAGGGTTAGGGTTAGGGTTAGGGTTAGGGTTAGGGTACTGCTTAGGGTACGGGTTCGGGTACGGGTTCGTGTACGCTGTAGGGTATGGGTTAGGGTTAGGGTTAGGGTTAGTTTGAAGGTTAGGGCTCGGTTTAGGGTACGGGTTAGGATTAGGGTTCGTGTTAGGGTTAGGGTAGGGGTTAGGGTTAGGGTACGCATTAGGGTTAGGGTAGTTATTAAACCTATCCCACTCTCTAGATACCCCTTAGCACGTCAAGGAATATTATTTGGGGGTCCAGCCATGGAGAAGAGTTTAGACACTAGGAGAAGATAAGGAACACACCCATTATCAAGAAATCACATTAGGATTCTCTTTTTAACCTGTTCCTTAAAACACTAGTGCTTAGGAAATCTATTGGAGGCAGAAGCAGTCAAGGGTAGCTTAGGGTTAGGGTTTGGGTTAGGGTACGGCTTAGGGTACGGGTTCGGGTACGGGTTCGGGTACGGGTTTGGGTATGGCGTAGGATATGGGTTAGGTTTAGGGTTAGGGTTATTTTGAGGGTTAGGGCTCGGTTTAGGGTACGGGTTAGGATTAGGGTACGTGTTAGGGTGAGGGTAGGGGTTAGGGTTAGGGTACGCGTTAGGGTTAGGGTAGTTATTAAACCTATCCCACTCTCTAGATACCCCTTAGCACGTCAAGGAATATTATTTGGGGGTCCAGCCATGGAGAAAAGTTTAGACACTAGGAGAAGATAAGGAACACACCCATTATCAAGAAATCACGTTAGGATTCTCTTTTTAACCTGTTCCTTAAAACACTAGTGCTTAGGAAATCTATTGGAGGCAGAAGCAGTCAAGGGTAGCTTAGGGTTAGGGTTAGGGTTATTGTTAGGGTAAGGCTTAGGGTACGCGTTCGGGTACGGCATAGGGTATGGGTTAGGGTTAGGGTTAGGGTTAGTTTGAGGGTTAGGGCTCGGTTTAGGGTACGGGTTAGGATTAGGGTACGTGTTAGGGTTAGGGTAGGGGTTAGGGTTAGGGTACGCGTTAGGGTTAGGGTAGTTATTAAACCTATCCCACTCCCTAGATACCCCTTAGCACGTCAAGGAATATTATTTGTGGGACCAGCCATGGAGAAGAGTTTAGACAGTAGGAGAAGATAATGAACACACCCATTATCAAGAAATCACATTAAGATTCTCTTTTTAACCTGTTCCTTAAAACACTAGTGCTTAGGAAATCTATTGGAGGAAGAAGCAGTCAAGGGTAGCTTAGGGTTAGCGTTAGGGTTAGGGCTAGGGTTAGGACACGGCTTAGGGTACGGGTTCGGGTACGGGTTCGTGTACGGCGTAGGGTATGGGTTTGGGTTAGGGTTAGGGTTAGTTTGAAGTTTAGGGCTCGGTTTAGGGTACGGGTTAGGATTAGGGTTCGTGTTAGGGTTAGGGTAGGGGTTAGGGTTAGGGTACGCGTTAGGGTTAGGGTAGTTATTAAACCTATCCCACTCTCTAGATACCCCTTAGCACGTCAAGGAATATTATTTGGGGGTCCAGCCATGGAGAAGAGTTTAGACACTAGGAGAAGATAAGGAACACACCCATTATCCTGAAATCACATTAGGATTCCCTTTTTAACCTGTTCCTTAATACACTAGTGCTTAGGAAATCTATTGGAGGCAGAAGCAGTCAAGGGTAGCTTAGGGTTAGGGTTAGGGTTAGGGTTAGGGTTAGGGTTAGGGTTAGGGTACGGCTTAGGGTACGGGTTCGGGTACGGGTTCGGGTACGCTGTAGGGTATGGGTTAGGGTTAGGGTTAGGGTTAGTTTGAAGGTTAGGGCTCGGTTTAGGGTACGGGTTAGGATTAGGGTTCGTGTTAGGGTTAGGGTAGGGGTTAGGGTTAGGGTACGCATTAGGGTTAGGGTAGTTATTAAACCTATCCCACTCTCTAGATACCCCTTAACACGTCAAGGAATATTATTTGGGGGTCCAGCCATGGAGAAGAGTTTAGACACTAGGAGAAGATAAGGAACACACCCATTATCAAGAAATCACATTAGGATTCTCTTTTTAACCTGTTCCTTAAAACACTAGTGCTTAGGAAATCTATTGGAGGCAGAAGCAGTCAAGGGTAGCTTAGGGTTAGGGTTTGGGTAAGGGTACGGCTTAGGGTACGGGTTCGGGTACGGGTTCGGGTACGGGTTTGGGTATGGCGTAGGATATGGGTTAGGGTTAGGGTTAGGGTTAGTTTGAGGGTTAGGGCTCGGTTTAGGGTACGGGTTAGGATTAGGGTACGTGTTAGGGTGAGGGTAGGGGTTAGGGTTAGGGTACGCGTTAGGGTTAGGGTAGTTATTAAACCTATCCCACTCTCTAGATACCCCTTAGCACGTCAAGGAATATTATTTGGGGGTCCAGCCATGGAGAAAAGTTTAGACACTAGGAGAAGATAAGGAACACACCCATTATCAAGAAATCACATTAGGATTCTCTTTTTAACCTGTTCCTTAAAACACTAGTGCTTAGGAAATCTATTGGAGGCAGAAGCAGTCAAGGGTAGCTTAGGGTTAGGGTTAGGGTTATTGTTAGGGTAAGGCTTAGGGTACGCGTTCGGGTACGGCATAGGGTATGGGTTAGGGTTAGGGTTAGGGTTAGTTTGAGGGTTAGGGCTCAGTTTAGGGTACGGGTTAGGATTAGGGTACGTGTTAGGGTTAGGGTAGGGGTTAGGGTTAGGGTACGCGTTAGGGTTAGGGTAGTTATTAAACCTATCCCACTCCCTAGATACCCCTTAGCACGTCAAGGAATATTATTTGGGGGACCAGCCATGGAGAAGAGTTTAGACAGTAGGAGAAGATAAGGAACACACCCATTATCAAGAAATCACATTAGGATTCTCTTTTTAACCTGTTCCTTAAAACACTAGTGCTTAGGAAATCTATGGAGGAAGAAGCAGTCAAGGGTAGCTTAGGGTTAGCGTTTGGGTTAGGGCTAGGGTTAGGACACGGCTTAGGGTACGGGTTCGGGTACGGGTTCGTGTACGGCGTAGGGTATGGGTTTGGGTTAGGGTTAGGGTTAGTTTGAAGTTTAGGGCTCGGTTTAGGGTACGGGTTAGGATTAGGGTTCGTGTTAGGGTTAGGGTAGGGGTTAGGGTTAGGGTACGCGTTAGGGTTAGGGTAGTTATTAAACCTATCCCACTCTCTAGATACCCCTTAGCACGTCAAGGAATATTATTTGGGGGTCCAGCCATGGAGAAGAGTTTAGACACTAGGAGAAGATAAGGAACACACCCATTATCCTGAAATCACATTAGGATTCCCTTTTTAACCTGTTCCTTAATACACTAGTGCTTAGGAAATCTATTGGAGGCAGAAGCAGTCAAGGGTAGCTTAGGGTTAGGGTTATGGTTAGGGTTAGGGTTAGGGTTATTGTTAGGGTAAGGCTTAGGGTACGGGTTCGGGTACGGCATAGTGTATGGGTTAGGGTTAGGGTTAGGGTTAGTTTGAGGGTTAGGGCTCGGTTTAGGGTACGGGTTAGGAGTAGGGTACGTGTTAGGGTTAGGGTAGGGGTTAGGGTTAGGGTACGCGTTAGGGTTAGGGTAGTTATTAAACCTATCCCACTCCCTAGATACCCCTTAGCACGTCAAGGAATATTATTTGGGGGTCCAGCCATGGAGAAGAGTTTAGACAGTAGGAGAAGATAAGGAACACACCCATTATCAAGAAATCACATTAGGATTCTCTTTTTAACCTGTTCCTTAAAACACTAGTGCTTAGGAAATCTATTGGAGGCAGAAGCAGTCAAGGGTAGCTTAGGGTTAGGTTTAGGGTTAGGGCTAGGGTTAGGATACGGCATAGGGTACGGGTTCGGGTACGGGTTCGTGTACGGCGTAGGATATGGGTTTGGGTTAGGGTTAGGATTAGTTTGAAGGTTAGGGCTCGGTTTAGGGTACGGGTTAGGATTAGGGTTCGTGTTAGGGTTAGGGTAGGGGTTAGGGTTAGGGTACGCGTTAGGGTTAGGGTAGTTATTAAACCTATCCCACTCTCTAGATACCCCTTAGCACGTCAAGGAATATTATTTGGGGGTCCAGCCATGGAGAAGAGTTTAGACACTAGGAGAAGATAAGGAACACACCCATTATCCTGAAATCACATTAGGATTCTCTTTTTAACCTGTTCCTTAATACACTAGTGCTTAGGAAATCTATTGGAGGCAGAAGCAGTCAAGGGTAGCTTAGGGTTAGGGTAACGGTGAGGGTTAGGGTTAGGGTATGGCTTAGGGTACGGGTTCGGGTACGGGTTCGGGTACGGCGTAGGGTATGGGTTAGGGTTAGGGTTAGGGTTAGTTTGAGGGTTAGGGCTCCGTTTAGGGTACGGGTTAGGATTAGGGTACGTGTTAGGGTTAGGGTAGGGGTTAGGGTTAGGGTACGCGTTAGGGTTAGGGTAGTTATTAAACCTATCCCATTCTCTAGATACCCCTTAGCAGGTCAAGGAATATAATTTGGGGGTGCAGCCATGGAGAAGAGTTTAGACACTAGGAGAAGATAAGGAACACACCCATTATCCTGAAATCACATTAGGATTCTCTTTTTAACCTGTTCCTTAATACACTAGTGCTTAGGAAATCTATTGGAGGCAGAAGCAGTCAAGGGTAGCTTAGGGTTAGGGTTACGGTTAGGGTTAGGGTTAGGGTTATTGTTAGGGTAAGGCTTAGGGTACGGGTTCGGGTACGGCATAGGGTATGGGTTAGGGTTAGGGTTAGGGTTAGTTTGTGGGTTAGGGCTCGGTTTAGGGTACGGGTTAGGAGTAGGGTACGTGTTAGGGTTAGGGTAGGGGTTAGGGTTAGGGTACGCGTTAGGGTTAGGATAGTTATTAAACCTATCCCACTCCCTAGATACCCCTTAACACGTCAAGGAATATTATTTGGGGGTCCAGCCATGGAGAAGAGTTTAGACAGTAGGAGAAGATAAGGAACACACCCATTATCAAGAAATCACATTAGGATTCTCTTTTTAACCTGTTCCTTAAAACACTAGTGCTTAGGAAATCTATTGGAGGCAAAGCAGTCAAGGGTAGCTTAGGGTTAGGGTTAGGGTTAGGGTTAGGGTACGGCTTAGGGTACGGGTTCGGGTACGGGTTCGTGTACGCTGTAGGGTATGGGTTAGGGTTAGGGTTAGGGTTAGTTTGAAGGTTAGGGCTCGGTTTAGGGTACGGGTTAGGATTAGGGTTCGTGTTAGGGTTAGGGTAGGAGTTAGGGTTAGGGTACGCGTTAGGGTTAGGGTAGTTATTAAACCTATCCCACTCTCTAGATACCCCTTAGCACGTCAAGGAATATTATTTGGGGGTCCAGCCTTGGAGAAGAGTTTAGACACTAGGAGAAGATAAGGAACACACCCATTATCAAGAAATCACATTAGGATTCTCTTTTTAACCTGTTCCTTAAAACACTAGTGCTTAGGAAATCTATTGGAGGCAGAAGCAGTCAAGGGTAGCTTAGGGTTAGGGTTAGGGTTAGGGCTAGGGTTAGGACACGGCTTAGGGTACGGGTTCGTGTTCGGCGTAGGGTATGCGTTTGGGTTAGGGTTAGGATTAGTTTGAAGGTTAGGGCTCGGTTTAGGGTACGGGTTAGGATTAGGGTTCGTGTTAGGGTTAGGGTAGGGGTTAGGGTTAGGGTACGCGTTAGGTTTAGGGTAGTTATTAAACCTATCCCACTCTCTAGATACCCCTTAGCACGTCAAGGAATATTATTTGGGGGTCCAGCCATGGAGAAGAGTTTAGACACTAGGAGAAGATAAGGAACACACCCATTATCCTGAAATCACATTAGGATTCTCTTTTTAAGCTGTTCCTTAATACACTAGTGCTTAGGAAATCTATTGGAGGCAGAAGCAGTCAAGGGTAGCTTAGGGTTAGGGTTAGGGTTAGGGTTAGGGTACGGCTTAGGGTACGGGTTCGGGTACGGGTTCGTGTACGGCGTAGGGTATGGGTTAGGGTTAGGGTTAGGGTTAGTTTGAGGGTTAGGGCTCCGTTTAGGGTACGGGTTAGGATTAGGGTTCGTGTTAGGGTTAGGGTAGGGGTTAGGGTTAGGGTACGCGTTAGGGTTAGGGTAGTTATTAAACCTATCCCACTCTCTAGATACCCCTTAGCACGTCAAGGAATATTAATTGGGGGTCCAGCCATGGAGAAGAGTTTAGACACTAGGAGAATATAAGGAACACACCCATTATCCTGAAATCACATTAGGATTCTCTTTTTAACCTGTTCCTTAATACACTAGTGCTTAGGAAATCTATTGGAGGCAGAAGCAGTCAAGGGTAGCTTAGGGTTAGGGTTACGGTTAGGGTTAGGGTTAGGGTTATTGTTAGGGTAAGGCTTAGGGTACGGGTTCGGGTACGGCATAGGGTATGGGTTAGGGTTAGGGTTAGGGTTAGTTTGAGGGTTAGGGCTCGGTTTAGGGTACGGGTTAGGAGTAGGGTACGGGTTAGGATTAGGGTTCGTGTTAGGGTTAGGGTAGGGGTTAGGGTTAGGGTACGCGTTAGGGTTAGGGTAGTTATTAAACCTATCCCACTCCCTAGATACCCCTTAGCACGTCAAGGAATATTATTTGGGGGTCCAGCCATGGAGAACAGTTTAGACAGTAGGAGAAGATAAGGAACACACCCATTATCAAGAAATCACATTAGGATTCTCTTTTTAACCTGTTCCTTAAAACACTAGTGCTTAGGAAATCTATTGGAGGCAGAAGCAGTCAAGGGTAGCTTAGGGTTAGGGTTAGGGTTAGGGCTAGGGTTAGGATACGGCTTAGGGTACGGGTTCGGGTACGGGTTCGTGTACGGCGTAGGGTATGGGTTTGGGTTAGGGTTAGGATTAGTTTGAAGGTTAGGGCTCGGTTTAGGGTACGGGTTAGGATTAGGGTTCGTGTTAGGGTTAGGGTAGGGGTTAGGGTTAGGGTACGCGTTAGGGTTAGGGTAGTTATTAAACCTATCCCACTCTCTAGATACCCCTTAGCACGTCAAGGAATATTATTTGGGGGTCCAGCCATGGAGAAGAGTTTAGACACTAGGAGAAGATAAGGAACACACCCATTATCAAGAAATCACATTAGGATTCTCTTTTTAACCTGTTCCTTAAAACACTAGTGCTTAGGAAATCTATTGGAGGCAGAAGCAGTCAAGGGTAGCTTAGGGTTAGGGTTAGGGTTAGGGTACGGCTTAGGGTACGGGTTCGGGTAAGGGTTAGGGTACGGGTTCGGGTACGGCGTAGGGTATGGGTTAGGTTTAGGTTTAGGGTTAGTTTGAGGGTTAGGGCTCGGTTTAGGTTACGGGTTAGGATTAGGGTACGTGTTAGGGTTAGGGTAGGGGTTAGGGTTAGGGTACGCGTTAGGGTTAGGGTAGTTATTAAACCTATCCCACTCCCTAGATACCCCTTAGCACGTCAAGGAATATTATTTGGGGGACCAGCCATGGAGAAGAGTTTAGACAGTAGGAGAAGATAAGGAACACACCCATTATCAAGAAATCACATTAGGATTCTCTTTTTAACCTGTTCCTTAAAACACTAGTGCTTAGGAAATCTATGGAGGAAGAAGCAGTCAAGGGTAGCTTAGGGTTAGCGTTAGGGTTAGGGCTAGGGTTAGGACACGGCTTAGGGTACGGGTTCGGGTACGGGTTCGTGTACGGCGTAGGGTATGGGTTTGGGTTAGGGTTAGGGTTAGTTTGAAGTTTAGGGCTCGGTTTAGGGTACGGGTTAGGATTAGGTTTCGTGTTAGGGTTAGGGTAGGGGTTAGGGTTAGGGTACGCGTTAGGGTTAGGGTAGTTATTAAACCTATCCCACTCTCTAGATACCCCTTAGCACGTCAAGGAATATTATTTGGGGGTCCAGCCATGGAGAAGAGTTTAGACACTAGGAGAAGATAAGGAACACACCCATTATCCTGAAATCACATTAGGATTCCCTTTTTAACCTGTTCCTTAATACACTAGTGCTTAGGAAATCTATTGGAGGCAGAAGCAGTCAAGGGTAGCTTAGGGTTAGGGTTATGGTTAGGGTTAGGGTTAGGGTTATTGTTAGGGTAAGGCTTAGGGTACGGGTTCGGGTACGGCATAGTGTATGGGTTAGGGTTAGGGTTAGGGTTAGTTTGAGGGTTAGGGCTCGGTTTAGGGTACGGGTTAGGAGTAGGGTACGTGTTAGGGTTAGGGTAGGGGTTAGGGTTAGGGTACGCGTTAGGGTTAGGGTAGTTATTAAACCTATCCCACTCCCTAGATACCCCTTAGCACGTCAAGGAATATTATTTGGGGGTCCAGCCATGGAGAAGAGTTTAGACAGTAGGAGAAGATAAGGAACACACCCATTATCAAGTAATCACATTAGGATTCTCTTTTTAACCTGTTCCTTAAAACACTAGTGCTTAGGAAATCTATTGGAGGCAGAAGCAGTCAAGGGTAGCTTAGGGTTAGGTTTAGGGTTAGGGCTAGGGTTAGGATACGGCATAGGGTACGGGTTCGGGTACGGGTTCGTGTACGGCGTAGGATATGGGTTTGGGTTAGGGTTAGGATTAGTTTGAAGGTTAGGGCTCGGTTTAGGGTACGGGTTAGGATTAGGGTTCGTGTTAGGGTTAGGGTAGGGGTTAGGGTTAGGGTACGCGTTAGGGTTAGGGTAGTTATTAAACCTATCCCACTCTCTAGATACCCCTTAGCACGTCAAGGAATATTATTTGGGGGTCCAGCCATGGAGAAGAGTTTAGACACTAGGAGAAGATAAGGAACACACCCATTATCCTGAAATCACATTAGGATTCTCTTTTTAACCTGTTCCTTAATACACTAGTGCTTAGGAAATCTATTGGAGGCAGAAGCAGTCAAGGGTAGCTTAGGGTTAGGGTTAGGGTTAGGGTTAGGGTACGGCTTAGGGTACGGGTTCGGGTACGGGTTCATGTACGGCGTAGGGTATGGGTTAGGGTTAGGGTTAGGGTTAGTTTGAGGGTTAGGGCTCCGTTTAGGGTACGGGTTAGGATTAGGGTTCGTGTTAGGGTTAGGGTAGGGGTTAGGGTTAGGGTACGCGTTAGGGTTAGGGTAGTTATTAAACCTATCCCACTCTCTAGATACCCCTTAGCACGTCAAGGAATATTATTTGGGGGTCCAGCCATGGAGAAGAGTTTAGACACTAGGAGAAGATAAGGAACACACCCATTATCAAGAAATCACATTAGGATTCTCTTTTTAACCTGTTCCTTAAAACACTAGTGCTTAGGAAATCTATTGGAGGCAGAAGCAGTCAAGGGTAGCTTAGGGTTAGGGTTAGGGTTAGGGTTAGGGTTAGGGTTAGGGTACGGCTTAGTGTACGGGTTCGGGTATGGCGTAGGGTATGGGTTAGGGTTAGGGTTAGGATTAGTTTGAGGGTTAGGGCTCGGTTTAGGTTACGGGTTAGGATTAGGGTACGTCTTAGGGTTAGGGTAGCGGTTAGGGTTAGGGTACGCGTTAGGGTTAGGGTAGTTATTAAACCTATCCCACTCTCTAGATAACCCTTAGCACGTCAAGGAATATTATTTGGGGGTCCAGCCATGGAGAAGAGTTTAGACACTAGGAGAAGATAAGGAACACACCCATTATCAAGAAATCACATTAGGATTCTCTTTTTAACCTGTTCCTTAAAACACTAGTGCTTAGGAAATCTATTGGAGGCAGAAGCAGTCAAGGGTAGCTTAGGGTTAGGGTTAGGGTTAGGGTTAGGGTTAGCTTTAGGGTACGGCTTAGGGTACGGGTTCGGGTACGGGTTCGGGTACGGCGTAGGGTATGGGTTAGGGTTAGGGTTAGGGTTAGTTTGAGGGTTAGGGCTCGGTTTAGGGTACGGGTTAGGATTAGGGTACGTGTTAGGGTTAGGGTACGCGTTAGGGTTAGGGTAGTTATTTAACCTATCCCACTCTCTAGATACCCCTTAGCACGTCAAGGAATATTATTTGGGTGTCCAGCCATGGAGAAGAGTTTAGACACTAGGAGAAGATAAGGAACACACCCATTATCAAGAAATCACATTAGGATTCATTTTTTAACCTGTTCCTTGATACACTAGTGCTTAAGAAATCTATTGGAGGCAGAAGCAGTCAAGGGTAGCTTAGGGTTAGGGTTAGGGTTAGGGTTAGGTTTAGGGTACGGCTTAGGGTACGGGTTCGGTTACGGGTTCGGGTACGGGTTCGGGTACGGCGTAGGGTATGGGTTAGGGTTAGGGTTAGGGTTAGTTTGAGGGTTAGGGCTCGGTTTAGGGTACGGGTTAGGATTAGTGTACGTGTTAGGGTTAGGGTAGAGGTTAGGGTTAGGGTATGCGTTAGGGTTAGGGTAGTTATTAAACCTATCCCACTCCCTAGATACCCCTTAGCACGTCAAGGAATATTATTTGGGGGGCCAGCCATGGAGAAGAGTTTAGACACTAGGAGAAGATAAGGAACACACCCATTATCAAGAAATCACATTAGGATTCTCTTTTTAACCTGTTCCTTAAAACACTAGTGCTTAGGAAATCTATTGGAGGCAGAAGCAGTCAAGGGTAGCTTAGGGTTAGGGTTAGGGTTATTGTTAGGGTAAGGCTTAGGGTACGGTTTCGGGTACGGCATAGGGTATGGGTTAGGGTTAGGGTTAGGTTTAGTTTGAGGGTTAGGGCTCTGTTTAGGGTACGGGTTAGGAGTAGGGTACGTGTTAGGGTTAGGGTAGGGGTTAGGGTTAGGGTACGCGTTAGGGTTAGGGTGGTTATTAAACCTAACCCACTCCCTAGATACCCCTTAGCACGTCAAGGAATATTATTTGGGTGTCCAGCCATGGAGAAGAGTTTAGACACTAGGAGAAGATAAGGAATACACCCATTATCAAGAAATCACATTAGGATTCTCTCTTTAACCTGTTCCTTAAAACACTAGTGCTTAGGAAATCTATTGGAGGCAGAAGCAGTCAAGGGTAGCTTAGGGTTAGGGTTAGGGTTAGGGTTAGGGTTAGGGTTAGGGTACTGCTTAGGGTACGGGTTCGGGTACGGGTTCGTGTACGCTGTAGGGTATGGGTTAGGGTTAGGGTTAGGGTTAGTTTGAAGGTTAGGGCTCGGTTTAGGGTACGGGTTAGGATTAGGGTTCGTGTTAGGGTTAGGGTAGGGGTTAGGGTTAGGGTACGCATTAGGGTTAGGGTAGTTATTAAACCTATCCCACTCTCTAGATACCCCTTAGCACGTCAAGGAATATTATTTGGGGGTCCAGCCATGGAGAAGAGTTTAGACACTAGGAGAAGATAAGGAACACACCCATTATCAAGAAATCACATTAGGATTCTCTTTTTAACCTGTTCCTTAAAACACTAGTGCTTAGGAAATCTATTGGAGGCAGAAGCAGTCAAGGGTAGCTTAGGGTTAGGGTTTGGGTTAGGGTACGGCTTAGGGTACGGGTTCGGGTACGGGTTCGGGTACGGGTTTGGGTATGGCGTAGGATATGGGTTAGGTTTAGGGTTAGGGTTATTTTGAGGGTTAGGGCTCGGTTTAGGGTACGGGTTAGGATTAGGGTACGTGTTAGGGTGAGGGTAGGGGTTAGGGTTAGGGTACGCGTTAGGGTTAGGGTAGTTATTAAACCTATCCCACTCTCTAGATACCCCTTAGCACGTCAAGGAATATTATTTGGGGGTCCAGCCATGGAGAAAAGTTTAGACACTAGGAGAAGATAAGGAACACACCCATTATCAAGAAATCACGTTAGGATTCTCTTTTTAACCTGTTCCTTAAAACACTAGTGCTTAGGAAATCTATTGGAGGCAGAAGCAGTCAAGGGTAGCTTAGGGTTAGGGTTAGGGTTATTGTTAGGGTAAGGCTTAGGGTACGCGTTCGGGTACGGCATAGGGTATGGGTTAGGGTTAGGGTTAGGGTTAGTTTGAGGGTTAGGGCTCGGTTTAGGGTACGGGTTAGGATTAGGGTACGTGTTAGGGTTAGGGTAGGGGTTAGGGTTAGGGTACGCGTTAGGGTTAGGGTAGTTATTAAACCTATCCCACTCCCTAGATACCCCTTAGCACGTCAAGGAATATTATTTGTGGGACCAGCCATGGAGAAGAGTTTAGACAGTAGGAGAAGATAATGAACACACCCATTATCAAGAAATCACATTAAGATTCTCTTTTTAACCTGTTCCTTAAAACACTAGTGCTTAGGAAATCTATTGGAGGAAGAAGCAGTCAAGGGTAGCTTAGGGTTAGCGTTAGGGTTAGGGCTAGGGTTAGGACACGGCTTAGGGTACGGGTTCGGGTACGGGTTCGTGTACGGCGTAGGGTATGGGTTTGGGTTAGGGTTAGGGTTAGTTTGAAGTTTAGGGCTCGGTTTAGGGTACGGGTTAGGATTAGGGTTCGTGTTAGGGTTAGGGTAGGGGTTAGGGTTAGGGTACGCGTTAGGGTTAGGGTAGTTATTAAACCTATCCCACTCTCTAGATACCCCTTAGCACGTCAAGGAATATTATTTGGGGGTCCAGCCATGGAGAAGAGTTTAGACACTAGGAGAAGATAAGGAACACACCCATTATCCTGAAATCACATTAGGATTCCCTTTTTAACCTGTTCCTTAATACACTAGTGCTTAGGAAATCTATTGGAGGCAGAAGCAGTCAAGGGTAGCTTAGGGTTAGGGTTAGGGTTAGGGTTAGGGTTAGGGTTAGGGTTAGGGTACGGCTTAGGGTACGGGTTCGGGTACGGGTTCGTGTACGCTGTAGGGTATGGGTTAGGGTTAGGGTTAGGGTTAGTTTGAAGGTTAGGGCTCGGTTTAGGGTACGGGTTAGGATTAGGGTTCGTGTTAGGGTTAGGGTAGGGGTTAGGGTTAGGGTACGCATTAGGGTTAGGGTAGTTATTAAACCTATCCCACTCTCTAGATACCCCTTAACACGTCAAGGAATATTATTTGGGGGTCCAGCCATGGAGAAGAGTTTAGACACTAGGAGAAGATAAGGAACACACCCATTATCAAGAAATCACATTAGGATTCTCTTTTTAACCTGTTCCTTAAAACACTAGTGCTTAGGAAATCTATTGGAGGCAGAAGCAGTCAAGGGTAGCTTAGGGTTAGGGTTTGGGTAAGGGTACGGCTTAGGGTACGGGTTCGGGTACGGGTTCGGGTACGGGTTTGGGTATGGCGTAGGATATGGGTTAGGGTTAGGGTTAGGGTTAGTTTGAGGGTTAGGGCTCGGTTTAGGGTACGGGTTAGGATTAGGGTACGTGTTAGGGTGAGGGTAGGGGTTAGGGTTAGGGTACGCGTTAGGGTTAGGGTAGTTATTAAACCTATCCCACTCTCTAGATACCCCTTAGCACGTCAAGGAATATTATTTGGGGGTCCAGCCATGGAGAAAAGTTTAGACACTAGGAGAAGATAAGGAACACACCCATTATCAAGAAATCACATTAGGATTCTCTTTTTAACCTGTTCCTTAAAACACTAGTGCTTAGGAAATCTATTGGAGGCAGAAGCAGTCAAGGGTAGCTTAGGGTTAGGGTTAGGGTTATTGTTAGGGTAAGGCTTAGGGTACGCGTTCGGGTACGGCATAGGGTATGGGTTAGGGTTAGGGTTAGGGTTAGTTTGAGGGTTAGGGCTCAGTTTAGGGTACGGGTTAGGATTAGGGTACGTGTTAGGGTTAGGGTAGGGGTTAGGGTTAGGGTACGCGTTAGGGTTAGGGTAGTTATTAAACCTATCCCACTCCCTAGATACCCCTTAGCACGTCAAGGAATATTATTTGGGGGACCAGCCATGGAGAAGAGTTTAGACAGTAGGAGAAGATAAGGAACACACCCATTATCAAGAAATCACATTAGGATTCTCTTTTTAACCTGTTCCTTAAAACACTAGTGCTTAGGAAATCTATGGAGGAAGAAGCAGTCAAGGGTAGCTTAGGGTTAGCGTTTGGGTTAGGGCTAGGGTTAGGACACGGCTTAGGGTACGGGTTCGGGTACGGGTTCGTGTACGGCGTAGGGTATGGGTTTGGGTTAGGGTTAGGGTTAGTTTGAAGTTTAGGGCTCGGTTTAGGGTACGGGTTAGGATTAGGGTTCGTGTTAGGGTTAGGGTAGGGGTTAGGGTTAGGGTACGCGTTAGGGTTAGGGTAGTTATTAAACCTATCCCACTCTCTAGATACCCCTTAGCACGTCAAGGAATATTATTTGGGGGTCCAGCCATGGAGAAGAGTTTAGACACTAGGAGAAGATAAGGAACACACCCATTATCCTGAAATCACATTAGGATTCCCTTTTTAACCTGTTCCTTAATACACTAGTGCTTAGGAAATCTATTGGAGGCAGAAGCAGTCAAGGGTAGCTTAGGGTTAGGGTTATGGTTAGGGTTAGGGTTAGGGTTATTGTTAGGGTAAGGCTTAGGGTACGGGTTCGGGTACGGCATAGTGTATGGGTTAGGGTTAGGGTTAGGGTTAGTTTGAGGGTTAGGGCTCGGTTTAGGGTACGGGTTAGGAGTAGGGTACGTGTTAGGGTTAGGGTAGGGGTTAGGGTTAGGGTACGCGTTAGGGTTAGGGTAGTTATTAAACCTATCCCACTCCCTAGATACCCCTTAGCACGTCAAGGAATATTATTTGGGGGTCCAGCCATGGAGAAGAGTTTAGACAGTAGGAGAAGATAAGGAACACACCCATTATCAAGAAATCACATTAGGATTCTCTTTTTAACCTGTTCCTTAAAACACTAGTGCTTAGGAAATCTATTGGAGGCAGAAGCAGTCAAGGGTAGCTTAGGGTTAGGTTTAGGGTTAGGGCTAGGGTTAGGATACGGCATAGGGTACGGGTTCGGGTACGGGTTCGTGTACGGCGTAGGATATGGGTTTGGGTTAGGGTTAGGATTAGTTTGAAGGTTAGGGCTCGGTTTAGGGTACGGGTTAGGATTAGGGTTCGTGTTAGGGTTAGGGTAGGGGTTAGGGTTAGGGTACGCGTTAGGGTTAGGGTAGTTATTAAACCTATCCCACTCTCTAGATACCCCTTAGCACGTCAAGGAATATTATTTGGGGGTCCAGCCATGGAGAAGAGTTTAGACACTAGGAGAAGATAAGGAACACACCCATTATCCTGAAATCACATTAGGATTCTCTTTTTAACCTGTTCCTTAATACACTAGTGCTTAGGAAATCTATTGGAGGCAGAAGCAGTCAAGGGTAGCTTAGGGTTAGGGTAACGGTGAGGGTTAGGGTTAGGGTATGGCTTAGGGTACGGGTTCGGGTACGGGTTCGGGTACGGCGTAGGGTATGGGTTAGGGTTAGGGTTAGGGTTAGTTTGAGGGTTAGGGCTCCGTTTAGGGTACGGGTTAGGATTAGGGTACGTGTTAGGGTTAGGGTAGGGGTTAGGGTTAGGGTACGCGTTAGGGTTAGGGTAGTTATTAAACCTATCCCATTCTCTAGATACCCCTTAGCAGGTCAAGGAATATAATTTGGGGGTGCAGCCATGGAGAAGAGTTTAGACACTAGGAGAAGATAAGGAACACACCCATTATCCTGAAATCACATTAGGATTCTCTTTTTAACCTGTTCCTTAATACACTAGTGCTTAGGAAATCTATTGGAGGCAGAAGCAGTCAAGGGTAGCTTAGGGTTAGGGTTACGGTTAGGGTTAGGGTTAGGGTTATTGTTAGGGTAAGGCTTAGGGTACGGGTTCGGGTACGGCATAGGGTATGGGTTAGGGTTAGGGTTAGGGTTAGTTTGTGGGTTAGGGCTCGGTTTAGGGTACGGGTTAGGAGTAGGGTACGTGTTAGGGTTAGGGTAGGGGTTAGGGTTAGGGTACGCGTTAGGGTTAGGATAGTTATTAAACCTATCCCACTCCCTAGATACCCCTTAACACGTCAAGGAATATTATTTGGGGGTCCAGCCATGGAGAAGAGTTTAGACAGTAGGAGAAGATAAGGAACACACCCATTATCAAGAAATCACATTAGGATTCTCTTTTTAACCTGTTCCTTAAAACACTAGTGCTTAGGAAATCTATTGGAGGCAAAGCAGTCAAGGGTAGCTTAGGGTTAGGGTTAGGGTTAGGGTTAGGGTACGGCTTAGGGTACGGGTTCGGGTACGGGTTCGTGTACGCTGTAGGGTATGGGTTAGGGTTAGGGTTAGGGTTAGTTTGAAGGTTAGGGCTCGGTTTAGGGTACGGGTTAGGATTAGGGTTCGTGTTAGGGTTAGGGTAGGGGTTAGGGTTAGGGTACGCGTTAGGGTTAGGGTAGTTATTAAACCTATCCCACTCTCTAGATACCCCTTAGCACGTCAAGGAATATTATTTGGGGGTCCAGCCTTGGAGAAGAGTTTAGACACTAGGAGAAGATAAGGAACACACCCATTATCAAGAAATCACATTAGGATTCTCTTTTTAACCTGTTCCTTAAAACACTAGTGCTTAGGAAATCTATTGGAGGCAGAAGCAGTCAAGGGTAGCTTAGGGTTAGGGTTAGGGTTAGGGCTAGGGTTAGGACACGGCTTAGGGTACGGGTTCGGGTACGGGTTCGTGTTCGGCGTAGGGTATGCGTTTGGGTTAGGGTTAGGATTAGTTTGAAGGTTAGGGCTCGGTTTAGGGTACGGGTTAGGATTAGGGTTCGTGTTAGGGTTAGGGTAGGGGTTAGGGTTAGGGTACGCGTTAGGTTTAGGGTAGTTATTAAACCTATCCCACTCTCTAGATACCCCTTAGCACGTCAAGGAATATTATTTGGGGGTCCAGCCATGGAGAAGAGTTTAGACACTAGGAGAAGATAAGGAACACACCCATTATCCTGAAATCACATTAGGATTCTCTTTTTAAGCTGTTCCTTAATACACTAGTGCTTAGGAAATCTATTGGAGGCAGAAGCAGTCAAGGGTAGCTTAGGGTTAGGGTTAGGGTTAGGGTTAGGGTACGGCTTAGGGTACGGGTTCGGGTACGGGTTCGTGTACGGCGTAGGGTATGGGTTAGGGTTAGGGTTAGGGTTAGTTTGAGGGTTAGGGCTCCGTTTAGGGTACGGGTTAGGATTAGGGTTCGTGTTAGGGTTAGGGTAGGGGTTAGGGTTAGGGTACGCGTTAGGGTTAGGGTAGTTATTAAACCTATCCCACTCTCTAGATACCCCTTAGCACGTCAAGGAATATTAATTGGGGGTCCAGCCATGGAGAAGAGTTTAGACACTAGGAGAATATAAGGAACACACCCATTATCCTGAAATCACATTAGGATTCTCTTTTTAACCTGTTCCTTAATACACTAGTGCTTAGGAAATCTATTGGAGGCAGAAGCAGTCAAGGGTAGCTTAGGGTTAGGGTTACGGTTAGGGTTAGGGTTAGGGTTATTGTTAGGGTAAGGCTTAGGGTACGGGTTCGGGTACGGCATAGGGTATGGGTTAGGGTTAGGGTTAGGGTTAGTTTGAGGGTTAGGGCTCGGTTTAGGGTACGGGTTAGGAGTAGGGTACGGGTTAGGATTAGGGTTCGTGTTAGGGTTAGGGTAGGGGTTAGGGTTAGGGTACGCGTTAGGGTTAGGGTAGTTATTAAACCTATCCCACTCCCTAGATACCCCTTAGCACGTCAAGGAATATTATTTGGGGGTCCAGCCATGGAGAACAGTTTAGACAGTAGGAGAAGATAAGGAACACACCCATTATCAAGAAATCACATTAGGATTCTCTTTTTAACCTGTTCCTTAAAACACTAGTGCTTAGGAAATCTATTGGAGGCAGAAGCAGTCAAGGGTAGCTTAGGGTTAGGGTTAGGGTTAGGGCTAGGGTTAGGATACGGCTTAGGGTACGGGTTCGGGTACGGGTTCGTGTACGGCGTAGGGTATGGGTTTGGGTTAGGGTTAGGATTAGTTTGAAGGTTAGGGCTCGGTTTAGGGTACGGGTTAGGATTAGGGTTCGTGTTAGGGTTAGGGTAGGGGTTAGGGTTAGGGTACGCGTTAGGGTTAGGGTAGTTATTAAACCTATCCCACTCTCTAGATACCCCTTAGCACGTCAAGGAATATTATTTGGGGGTCCAGCCATGGAGAAGAGTTTAGACACTAGGAGAAGATAAGGAACACACCCATTATCAAGAAATCACATTAGGATTCTCTTTTTAACCTGTTCCTTAAAACACTAGTGCTTAGGAAATCTATTGGAGGCAGAAGCAGTCAAGGGTAGCTTAGGGTTAGGGTTAGGGTTAGGGTACGGCTTAGGGTACGGGTTCGGGTAAGGGTTAGGGTACGGGTTCGGGTACGGCGTAGGGTATGGGTTAGGTTTAGGTTTAGGGTTAGTTTGAGGGTTAGGGCTCGGTTTAGGTTACGGGTTAGGATTAGGGTACGTGTTAGGGTTAGGGTAGGGGTTAGGGTTAGGGTACGCGTTAGGGTTAGGGTAGTTATTAAACCTATCCCACTCTCTAGATACCCCTTAGCACGTCAAGGAATATTATTTGGGGGTCCAGCCATGGAGAAAAGTTTAGACACTAGGAGAAGATAAGGAACACACCCATTATCAAGAAATCACATTAGGATTCTCTTTTTAACCTGTTCCTTAAAACACTAGTGCTTAGGAAATCTATTGGAGGCAGAAGCAGTCAAGGGTAGCTTAGGGTTAGGGTTAGGTTTAGGGTTAGGGTTAGGGTTAGGGTTAGGGTTAGGGTACGGCTTAGTGTACGGGTTCGGGTATGGCGTAGGGTATGGGTTAGGGTTAGGGTTAGGGTTAGTTTGAGGGTTAGGGCTCGGTTTAGGTTACGGGTTAGGATTAGGGTACGTCTTAGGGTTAGGGTAGCGGTTAGGGTTAGGGTACGCGTTAGGGTTAGGGTAGTTATTAAACCTATCCCACTCTCTAGATAACCCTTAGCACGTCAAGGAATATTATTTGGGGGTCCAGCCATGGAGAAGAGTTTAGACACTAGGAGAAGATAAGGAACACACCCATTATCAAGAAATCACATTAGGATTCTCTTTTTAACCTGTTCCTTAAAACACTAGTGCTTAGGAAATCTATTGGAGGCAGAAGCAGTCAAGGGTAGCTTAGGGTTAGGGTTAGGGTTAGGGTTAGGGTTAGCTTTAGGGTACGGCTTAGGGTACGGGTTCGGGTACGGGTTCGGGTACGGCGTAGGGTATGGGTTAGGGTTAGGGTTAGGGTTAGTTTGAGGGTTAGGGCTCGGTTTAGGGTACGGGTTAGGATTAGGGTACGTGTTAGGGTTAGGGTACGCGTTAGGGTTAGGGTAGTTATTTAACCTATCCCACACTCTAGATACCCCTTAGCACGTCAAGGAATATTATTTGGGTGTCCAGCCATGGAGAAGAGTTTAGACACTAGGAGAAGATAAGGAACACACCCATTATCAAGAAATCACATTAGGATTCACTTTTTAACCTGTTCCTTAATACACTAGTGCTTAAGAAATCTATTGGAGGCAGAAGCAGTCAAGGGTAGCTTAGGGTTAGGGTTAGGGTTAGGTTTAGGGTACGGCTTAGGGTACGGGTTCGGTTACGGGTTTGGGTACGGGTTCGGGTACGGCGTAGGGTATGGGTTAGGGTTAGGGTTAGGGTTAGTTTGAGGGTTAGGGCTCGGTTTAGGGTACGGGTTAGGATTAGTGTACGTGTTAGGGTTAGGGTAGAGGTTAGGGTTAGGGTATGCGTTAGGGTTAGGGTAGTTATTAAACCTATCCCACTCTCTAGATACCCCTTAGCACGTCAAGGAATATTATTTGGGGGGCCAGCCATGGAGAAGAGTTTAGACACTAGGAGAAGATAAGGAACACACCCATTATCAAGAAATCACATTAGGATTCTCTTTTTAACCTGTTCCTTAAAACACTAGTGCTTAGGAAATCTATTGGAGGCAGAAGCAGTCAAGGGTAGCTTAGGGTTAGGGTTAGGGTTATTGTTAGGGTAAGGCTTAGGGTACGGGTTCGGGTACGGCATAGGGTATGGGTTAGGGTTAGGGTTAGGTTTAGTTTGAGGGTTAGGGCTCGGTTTAGGGTACGGGTTAGGAGTAGGGTACGTGTTAGGGTTAGGGTAGGGGTTAGGGTTAGGGTACGCGTTAGGGTTAGGGTGGTTATTAAACCTAACCCACTCCCTAGATACCCCTTAGCATGTCAAGGAATATTATTTGGGTGTCCAGCCATGGAGAAGAGTTTAGACACTAGGAGAAGATAAGGAATACACCCATTATCAAGAAATCACATTAGGATTCTCTCTTTAACCTGTTCCTTAAAACACTAGTGCTTAGGAAATCTATTGGAGGCAGAAGCAGTCAAGGGTAGCTTAGGGTTAGGGTTAGGTTTAGGGTTAGGGTTAGGGTTAGGGTTAGGGTTAGGGTACGGCTTAGTGTACGGGTTCGGGTATGGCGTAGGGTATGGGTTAGGGTTAGGGTTAGGGTTAGTTTGAGGGTTAGGGCTCGGTTTAGGTTACGGGTTAGGATTAGGGTACGTCTTAGGGTTAGGGTAGCGGTTAGGGTTAGGGTACGCGTTAGGGTTAGGGTAGTTATTAAACCTATCCCACTCTCTAGATAACCCTTAGCACGTCAAGGAATATTATTTGGGGGTCCAGCCATGGAGAAGAGTTTAGACACTAGGAGAAGATAAGGAACACACCCATTATCAAGAAATCACATTAGGATTCTCTTTTTAACCTGTTCCTTAAAACACTAGTGCTTAGGAAATCTATTGGAGGCAGAAGCAGTCAAGGGTAGCTTAGGGTTAGGGTTTGGGTTAGGGTACGGCTTAGGGTACGGGTTCGGGTACGGGTTCGGGTACGGGTTTGGGTATGGCGTAGGATATGGGTTAGGGTTAGGGTTAGGGTTAGTTTGAGGGTTAGGGCTCGGTTTAGGGTACGGGTTAGGATTAGGGTACGTGTTAGGGTGAGGGTAGGGGTTAGGGTTAGGGTACGCGTTAGGGTTAGGGTAGTTATTAAACCTATCCCACTCTCTAGATACCCCTTAGCACGTCAAGGAATATTATTTGGGGGTCCAGCCATGGAGAAGAGTTTAGACACTAGGAGAAGATAAGGAACACACCCATTATCAAGAAATCACATTAGGATTCTCTTTTTAACCTGTTCCTTAAAACACTAGTGCTTAGGAAATCTATTGGAGGCAGAAGCAGTCAAGGGTAGCTTAGGGTTAGGGTTAGGGTTAGGGGTAGGGTTAGGACACGGCTTAGGGTACGGGTTCGGGTACGGGTTCGTGTACGGCGTAGGGTATGCGTTTGGGTTAGGGTTAGGATTAGTTTGAAGGTTAGGGCTCGGTTTAGGTTACGGGTTAGGATTAGGGTTCGTGTTAGGGTTAGGGTAGGGGTTAGGGTTAGGGTACGCGTTAGGTTTAGGGTAGTTATTAAACCTATCCCACTCTCTAGATACCCCTTAGCACGTCAAGGAATATTATTTGGGGGTCCAGCCATGGAGAAGAGTTTAGACACTAGGAGAAGATAAGGAACACACCCATTATCCTGAAATCACATTAGGATTCTCTTTTTAACCTGTTCCTTAATACACTAGTGCTTAGGAAATCTATTGGAGGCAGAAGCAGTCAAGGGTAGCTTAGGGTTAGGGTTAGGGTTACGGTTAGGGTACGGCTTAGGGTACGGGTTCGGGTACGGGTTCGTGTACGGCGTAGGGTATGGGTTAGGGTTAGGGTTAGGGTTAGTTTGAGGGTTAGGGCTCCGTTTAGGGTACGGGTTAGGATTAGGGTTCGTGTTAGGGTTAGGGTAGGGGTTAGGGTTAGGGTACGCGTTAGGGTTAGGGTAGTTATTAAACCTATCCCACTCTCTAGATACCCCTTAGCACGTCAAGGAATATTAATTGGGGGTCCAGCCATGGAGAAGAGTTTAGACACTAGGAGAATATAAGGAACACACCCATTATCCTGAAATCACATTAGGATTCTCTTTTTAACCTGTTCCTTAATACACTAGTGCTTAGGAAATCTATTGGAGGCAGAAGCAGTCAAGGGTAGCTTAGGGTTAGGGTTACGGTTAGGGTTAGGGTTAGGGTTATTGTTAGGGTAAGGCTTAGGGTACGGGTTCGGGTACGGCATAGGGTATGGGTTAGGGTTAGGGTTAGGGTTAGTTTGAGGGTTAGGGCTCGGTTTAGGGTACGGGTTAGGAGTAGGGTACGGGTTAGGATTAGGGTTCGTGTTAGGGTTAGGGTAGGGGTTAGGGTTAGGGTACGCGTTAGGGTTAGGGTAGTTATTAAACCTATCCCACTCCCTAGATACCCCTTATCACGTCAAGGAATATTATTTGGGGGTCCAGCCATGGAGAACAGTTTAGACAGTAGGAGAAGATAAGGAACACACCCATTATCAAGAAATCACATTAGGATTCTCTTTTTAACCTGTTCCTTAAAACACTAGTGCTTAGGAAATCTATTGGAGGCAGAAGCAGTCAAGGGTAGCTTAGGGTTAGGGTTAGGTTTAGGGTTAGGGTTAGGGTTAGGGTTAGGGTTAGGGTACGGCTTAGTGTACGGGTTCGGGTATGGCGTAGGGTATGGGTTAGGGTTAGGGTTAGGATTAGTTTGAGGGTTAGGGCTCGGTTTAGGTTACGGGTTAGGATTAGGGTACGTCTTAGGGTTAGGGTAGCGGTTAGGGTTAGGGTACGCGTTAGGGTTAGGGTAGTTATTAAACCTATCCCACTCTCTAGATAACCCTTAGCACGTCAAGGAATATTATTTGGGGGTCCAGCCATGGAGAAGAGTTTAGACACTAGGAGAAGATAAGGAACACACCCATTATCAAGAAATCACATTAGGATTCTCTTTTTAACCTGTTCCTTAAAACACTAGTGCTTAGGAAATCTATTGGAGGCAGAAGCAGTCAAGGGTAGCTTAGGGTTAGGGTTAGGGTTAGGGTTAGGTTTAGCTTTAGGGTACGGCTTAGGGTACGGGTTCGGGTACGGGTTCGGGTACGGCGTAGGGTATGGGTTAGGGTTAGGGTTAGGGTTAGTTTGAGGGTTAGGGCTCGGTTTAGGGTACGGGTTAGGATTAGGGTACGTGTTAGGGTTAGGGTACGCGTTAGGGTTAGGGTAGTTATTTAACCTATCCCACTCTCTAGATACCCCTTAGCACGTCAAGGAATATTATTTGGGTGTCCAGCCATGGAGAAGAGTTTAGACACTAGGAGAAGATAAGGAACACACCCATTATCAAGAAATCACATTAGGATTCACTTTTTAACCTGTTCCTTAATACACTAGTGCTTAAGAAATCTATTGGAGGCAGAAGCAGTCAAGGGTAGCTTAGGGTTAGGGTTAGGGTTAGGGTTAGGTTTAGGGTATGGCTTAGGGTACGGGTTCGGTTACGGGTTCGGGTACGGGTTCGGGTACGGCGTAGGGTATGGGTTAGGGTTAGGGTTAGGGTTAGTTTGAGGGTTAGGGCTCGGTTTAGGGTACGGGTTAGGATTAGTGTACGTGTTAGGGTTAGGGTAGAGGTTAGGGTTAGGGTATGCGTTAGGGTTAGGGTAGTTATTAAACCTATCCCACTCTCTAGATACCCCTTAGCACGTCAAGGAATATTATTTGGGGGGCCAGCCATGGAGAAGAGTTTAGACACTAGGAGAAGATAAGGAACACACCCATTATCAAGAAATCACATTAGGATTCTCTTTTTAACCTGTTCCTTAAAACACTAGTGCTTAGGAAATCTATTGGAGGCAGAAGCAGTCAAGGGTAGCTTAGGGTTAGGGTTAGGGTTATTGTTAGGGTAAGGCTTAGGGTACGGTTTCGGGTACGGCATAGGGTATGGGTTAGGGTTAGGGTTAGGTTTAGTTTGAGGGTTAGGGCTCGGTTTAGGGTACGGGTTAGGAGTAGGGTACGTGTTAGGGTTAGGGTAGGGGTTAGGGTTAGGGTACGCGTTAGGGTTAGGGTGGTTATTAAACCTAACCCACTCCCTAGATACCCCTTAGCACGTCAAGGAATATTATTTGGGTGTCCAGCCATGGAGAAGAGTTTAGACACTAGGAGAAGATAAGGAATACACCCATTATCAAGAAATCACATTAGGATTCTCTCTTTAACCTGTTCCTTAAAACACTAGTGCTTAGGAAATCTATTGGAGGCAGAAGCAGTCAAGGGTAGCTTAGGGTTAGGGTTAGGGTTAGGGTTAGGGTTAGGGTTAGGGTACTGCTTAGGGTACGGGTTCGGGTACGGGTTCGTGTACGCTGTAGGGTATGGGTTAGGGTTAGGGTTAGGGTTAGTTTGAAGGTTAGGGCTCGGTTTAGGGTACGGGTTAAGATTAGGGTTCGTGTTAGGGTTAGGGTAGGGGTTAGGGTTAGGGTACGCATTAGGGTTAGGGTAGTTATTAAACCTATCCCACTCTCTAGATACCCCTTAGCACGTCAAGGAATATTATTTGGGGGTCCAGCCATGGAGAAGAGTTTAGACACTAGGAGAAGATAAGGAACACACCCATTATCAAGAAATCACATTAGGATTCTCTTTTTAACCTGTTCCTTAAAACACTAGTGCTTAGGAAATCTATTGGAGGCAGAAGCAGTCAAGGGTAGCTTAGGGTTAGGGTTTGGGTTAGGGTACGGCTTAGGGTACGGGTTCGGGTACGGGTTCGGGTACGGGTTTGGGTATGGCGTAGGATATGGGTTAGGGTTAGGGTTAGGGTTAGTTTGAGGGTTAGGGCTCGGTTTAGGGTACGGGTTAGGATTAGGGTACGTGTTAGGGTGAGGGTAGGGGTTAGGGTTAGGGTACGCGTTAGGGTTAGGGTAGTTATTAAACCTATCCCACTCTCTAGATACCCCTTAGCACGTCAAGGAATATTATTTGGGGGTCCAGCCATGGAGAAAAGTTTAGACACTAGGAGAAGATAAGGAACACACCCATTATCAAGAAATCACATTAGGATTCTCTTTTTAACCTGTTCCTTAAAACACTAGTGCTTAGGAAATCTATTGGAGGCAGAAGCAGTCAAGGGTAGCTTAGGGTTAGGGTTAGGGTTATTGTTAGGGTAAGGCTTAGGGTACGCGTTCGGGTACGGCATAGGGTATGGGTTAGGGTTAGGGTTAGGGTTAGTTTGAGGGTTAGGGCTCGGTTTAGGGTACGGGTTAGGATTAGGGTACGTGTTAGGGTTAGGGTAGGGGTTAGGGTTAGGGTACGCGTTAGGGTTAGGGTAGTTATTAAACCTATCCCACTCCCTAGATACCCCTTAGCACGTCAAGGAATATTATTTGTGGGACCAGCCATGGAGAAGAGTTTAGACAGTAGGAGAAGATAATGAACACACCCATTATCAAGAAATCACATTAAGATTCTCTTTTTAACCTGTTCCTTAAAACACTAGTGCTTAGGAAATCTATTGGAGGAAGAAGCAGTCAAGGGTAGCTTAGGGTTAGCGTTAGGGTTAGGGCTAGGGTTAGGACACGGCTTAGGGTACGGGTTCGGGTACGGGTTCGTGTACGGCGTAGGGTATGGGTTTGGGTTAGGGTTAGGGTTAGTTTGAAGTTTAGGGCTCGGTTTAGGGTACGGGTTAGGATTAGGTTTCGTGTTAGGGTTAGGGTAGGGGTTAGGGTTAGGGTACGCGTTAGGGTTAGGGTAGTTATTAAACCTATCCCACTCTCTAGATACCCCTTAGCACGTCAAGGAATATTATTTGGGGGTCCAGCCATGGAGAAGAGTTTAGACACTAGGAGAAGATAAGGAACACACCCATTATCCTGAAATCACATTAGGATTCCCTTTTTAACCTGTTCCTTAATACACTAGTGCTTAGGAAATCTATTGGAGGCAGAAGCAGTCAAGGGTAGCTTAGGGTTAGGGTTAGGGTTAGGGTTAGGGTTAGGGTTAGGGTACGGCTTAGAGTACGGGTTCGGGTACGGGTTCGTGTACGCTGTAGGGTATGGGTTAGGGTTAGGGTTAGGGTTAGTTTGAAGGTTAGGGCTCGGTTTAGGGTACGGGTTAGGATTAGGGTTCGTGTTAGGGTTAGGGTAGGGGTTAGGGTTAGGGTACGCATTAGGGTTAGGGTAGTTATTAAACCTATCCCACTCTCTAGATACCCCTTAGCACGTCAAGGAATATTATTTGGGGGTCCAGCCATGGAGAAGAGTTTAGACACTAGGAGAAGATAAGGAACACACCCATTATCAAGAAATCACATTAGGATTCTCTTTTTAACCTGTTCCTTAAAACACTAGTGCTTAGGAAATCTATTGGAGGCAGAAGCAGTCAAGGGTAGCTTAGGGTTAGGGTTTGGGTTAGGGTACGGCTTAGGGTACGGGTTCGGGTACGGGTTCGGGTACGGGTTTGGGTATGGCGTAGGATATGGGTTAGGGTTAGGGTTAGGGTTAGTTTGAGGGTTAGGGCTCGGTTTAGGGTACGGGTTAGGATTAGGGTACGTGTTAGGGTGAGGGTAGGGGTTAGGGTTAGGGTACGCGTTAGGGTTAGGGTAGTTATTAAACCTATCCCACTCTCTAGATACCCCTTAGCACGTCAAGGAATATTATTTGGGGGTCCAGCCATGGAGAAAAGTTTAGACACTAGGAGAAGATAAGGAACACACCCATTATCAAGAAATCACATTAGGATTCTCTTTTTAACCTGTTCCTTAAAACACTAGTGCTTAGGAAATCTATTGGAGGCAGAAGCAGTCAAGGGTAGCTTAGGGTTAGGGTTAGGGTTATTGTTAGGGTAAGGCTTAGGGTACGCGTTCGGGTACGGCATAGGGTATGGGTTAGGGTTAGGGTTAGGGTTAGTTTGAGTGTTAGGGCTCAGTTTAGGGTACGGGTTAGGATTAGGGTACGTGTTAGGGTTAGGGTAGGGGTTAGGGTTAGGGTACGCGTTAGGGTTAGGGTAGTTATTAAACCTATCCCACTCCCTAGATACCCCTTAGCACGTCAAGGAATATTATTTGGGGGACCAGCCATGGAGAAGAGTTTAGACAGTAGGAGAAGATAAGGAACACACCCATTATCAAGAAATCACATTAGGATTCTCTTTTTAACCTGTTCCTTAAAACACTAGTGCTTAGGAAATCTATGGAGGAAGAAGCAGTCAAGGGTAGCTTAGGGTTAGCGTTAGGGTTAGGGCTAGGGTTAGGACACGGCTTAGGGTACGGGTTCGGGTACGGGTTCGTGTACGGCGTAGGGTATGGGTTTGGGTTAGGGTTAGGGTTAGTTTGAAGTTTAGGGCTCGGTTTAGGGTACGGGTTAGGATTAGGGTTCGTGTTAGGGTTAGGGTAGGGGTTAGGGTTAGGGTACGCGTTAGGGTTAGGGTAGTTATTAAACCTATCCCACTCTCTAGATACCCCTTAGCACGTCAAGGAATATTATTTGGGGGTCCAGCCATGGAGAAGAGTTTAGACACTAGGAGAAGATAAGGAACACACCCATTATCCTGAAATCACATTAGGATTCCCTTTTTAACCTGTTCCTTAATACACTAGTGCTTAGGAAATCTATTGGAGGCAGAAGCAGTCAAGGGTAGCTTAGGGTTAGGGTTATGGTTAGGGTTAGGGTTAGGGTTATTGTTAGGGTAAGGCTTAGGGTACGGGTTCGGGTACGGCATAGTGTATGGGTTAGGGTTAGGGTTAGGGTTAGTTTGAGGGTTAGGGCTCGGTTTAGGGTACGGGTTAGGAGTAGGGTACGTGTTAGGGTTAGGGTAGGGGTTAGGGTTAGGGTACGCGTTAGGGTTAGGGTAGTTATTAAACCTATCCCACTCCCTAGATACCCCTTAGCACGTCAAGGAATATTATTTGGGGGTCCAGCCATGGAGAAGAGTTTAGACAGTAGGAGAAGATAAGGAACACACCCATTATCAAGAAATCACATTAGGATTCTCTTTTTAACCTGTTCCTTAAAACACTAGTGCTTAGGAAATCTATTGGAGGCAGAAGCAGTCAAGGGTAGCTTAGGGTTAGGTTTAGGGTTAGGGCTAGGGTTAGGATACGGCATAGGGTACGGGTTCGGGTACGGGTTCGTGTACGGCGTAGGATATGGGTTTGGGTTAGGGTTAGGATTAGTTTGAAGGTTAGGGCTCGGTTTAGGGTACGGGTTAGGATTAGGGTTCGTGTTAGGGTTAGGGTAGGGGTTAGGGTTAGGGTACGCGTTAGGGTTAGGGTAGTTATTAAACCTATCCCACTCTCTAGATACCCCTTAGCACGTCAAGGAATATTATTTGGGGGTCCAGCCATGGAGAAGAGTTTAGACACTAGGAGAAGATAAGGAACACACCCATTATCCTGAAATCACATTAGGATTCTCTTTTTAACCTGTTCCTTAATACACTAGTGCTTAGGAAATCTATTGGAGGCAGAAGCAGTCAAGGGTAGCTTAGGGTTAGGGTTACGGTGAGGGTTAGGGTTAGGGTATGGCTTAGGGTACGGGTTCGGGTACGGGTTCGGGTACGGCGTAGGGTATGGGTTAGGGTTAGGGTTAGGGTTAGTTTGAGGGTTAGGGCTCCGTTTAGGGTACGGGTTAGGATTAGGGTACGTGTTAGGGTTAGGGTAGGGGTTAGGGTTAGGGTACGCGTTAGGGTTAGGGTAGTTATTAAACCTATCCCATTCTCTAGATACCCCTTAGCACGTCAAGGAATATAATTTGGGGGTGCAGCCATGGAGAAGAGTTTAGACACTAGGAGAAGATAAGGAACACACCCATTATCCTGAAATCACATTAGGATTCTCTTTTTAACCTGTTCCTTAATACACTAGTGCTTAGGAAATCTATTGGAGGCAGAAGCAGTCAAGGGTAGCTTAGGGTTAGGGTTAGGGTTAGGGTTAGGGTACGGCTTAGGGTACGGGTTCGGGTACGGGTTCGTGTACGGCGTAGGGTATGGGTTAGGGTTAGGGTTAGGGTTAGTTTGAGGGTTAGGGCTCCGTTTAGGGTACGGGTTAGGATTAGGGTTCGTGTTAGGGTTAGGGTAGGGGTTAGGGTTAGGGTACGCGTTAGGGTTAGGGTAGTTATTAAACCTATCCCACTCTCTAGATACCCCTTAGCACGTCAAGGAATATTATTTGGGGGTCCAGCCATGGAGAAGAGTTTAGACACTAGGAGAAGATAAGGAACACACCCATTATCAAGAAATCACATTAGGATTCCCTTTTTAACCTGTTCCTTAAAACACTAGTGCTTAGGAAATCTATTGGAGGCAGAAGCAGTCAAGGGTAGCTTAGGGTTAGGGTTAGGGTTAGGGTACGGCTTAGGGTACGGGTTCGGGTAAGGGTTAGGGTACGGGTTCGGGTACGGCGTAGGGTATGGGTTAGGTTTAGGGTTAGGGTTAGTTTGAGGGTTAGGGCTCGGTTTAGGTTACGGGTTAGGATTAGGGTACGTGTTAGGGTTAGGGTAGGGGTTAGGGTTAGGGTACGCGTTAGGGTTAGGGTAGTTATTAAACCTATCCCACTCTCTAGATACCCCTTAGCACGTCAAGGAATATTATTTGGGGGTCCAGCCATGGAGAAAAGTTTAGACACTAGGAGAAGATAAGGAACACACCCATTATCAAGAAATCACATTAGGATTCTCTTTTTAACCTGTTCCTTAAAACACTAGTGCTTAGGAAATCTATTGGAGGCAGAAGCAGTCAAGGGTAGCTTAGGGTTAGTGTTAGGTTTAGAGTTAGGGTTAGGGTTAGGGTTAGGGTTAGGGTACGGCTTAGTGTACGGGTTCGGGTATGGCGTAGGGTATGGGTTAGGGTTAGGGTTAGGATTAGTTTGAGGGTTAGGGCTCGGTTTAGGTTACGGGTTAGGATTAGGGTACGTCTTAGGGTTAGGGTAGCGGTTAGGGTTAGGGTACGCGTTAGGGTTAGGGTAGTTATTAAACCTATCCCACTCTCTAGATAACCCTTAGCACGTCAAGGAATATTATTTGGGGGTCCAGCCATGGAGAAGAGTTTAGACACTAGGAGAAGATAAGGAACACACCCATTATCAAGAAATCACATTAGGATTCTCTTTTTAACCTGTTCCTTAAAACACTAGTGCTTAGGAAATCTATTGGAGGCAGAAGCAGTCAAGGGTAGCTTAGGGTTAGGGTTAGGGTTAGGGTTAGGGTTAGCTTTAGGGTACGGCTTAGGGTACGGGTTCGGGTACGGGTTCGGGTACGGCGTAGGGTATGGGTTAGGGTTAGGGTTAGGGTTAGTTTGAGGGTTAGGGCTCGGTTTAGGGTACGGGTTAGGATTAGGGTACGTGTTAGGGTTAGGGTACGCGTTAGGGTTAGGGTAGTTATTTAACCTATCCCACTCTCTAGATACCCCTTAGCACGTCAAGGAATATTATTTGGGTGTCCAGCCATGGAGAAGAGTTTAGACACTAGGAGAAGATAAGGAACACACCCATTATTAAGAAATCACATTAGGATTCACTTTTTAACCTGTTCCTTAATACACTAGTGCTTAAGAAATCTATTGGAGGCAGAAGCAGTCAAGGGTAGCTTAGGGTTAGGGTTAGGGTTAGGGTTAGGTTTAGGGTACGGCTTAGGGTACGGGTTCGGTTACGGGTTCGGGTACGGGTTCGGGTACGGCGTAGGGTATGGGTTAGGGTTAGGGTTAGGGTTAGTTTGAGGGTTAGGGCTCGGTTTAGGGTACGGGTTAGGATTAGTGTACGTGTTAGGGTTAGGGTAGAGGTTAGGGTTAGGGTATGCGTTAGGGTTAGGGTAGTTATTAAACCTATCCCACTCTCTAGATACCCCTTAGCACGTCAAGGAATATTATTTGGGGGGCCAGCCATGGAGAAGAGTTTAGACACTAGGAGAAGATAAGGAACACACCCATTATCAAGAAATCACATTAGGATTCTCTTTTTAACCTGTTCCTTAAAACACTAGTGCTTAGGAAATCTATTGGAGGCAGAAGCAGTCAAGGGTAGCTTAGGGTTAGGGTTAGGGTTATTGTTAGGGTAAGGCTTAGGGTACGGTTTCGGGTACGGCATAGGGTATGGGTTAGGGTTAGGGTTAGGTTTAGTTTGAGGGTTAGGGCTCGGTTTAGGGTACGAGTTAGGAGTAGGGTACGTGTTAGGGTTAGGGTAGGGGTTAGGGTTAGGGTACGCGTTAGGGTTAGGGTGGTTATTAAACCTAACCCACTCCCTAGATACCCCTTAGCACGTCAAGGAATATTATTTGGGTGTCCAGCCATGGAGAAGAGTTTAGACACTAGGAGAAGATAAGGAATACACCCATTATCAAGAAATCACATTAGGATTCTCTCTTTAACCTGTTCCTTAAAACACTAGTGCTTAGGAAATCTATTGGAGGCAGAAGCAGTCAAGGGTAGCTTAGGGTTAGGGTTAGGGTTAGGGTTAGGGTACTGCTTAGGGTACGGGTTCGGGTACGGGTTCGTGTACGCTGTAGGGTATGGGTTAGGGTTAGGGTTAGGGTTAGTTTGAAGGTTAGGGCTCGGTTTAGGGTACGGGTTAGGATTAGGGTTCGTGTTAGGGTTAGGGTAGGGGTTAGGGTTAGGGTACGCATTAGGGTTAGGGTAGTTATTAAACCTATCCCACTCTCTAGATACCCCTTAGCACGTCAAGGAATATTATTTGGGGGTCCAGCCATGGAGAAGAGTTTAGACACTAGGAGAAGATAAGGAACACACCCATTATCAAGAAATCACATTAGGATTCTCTTTTTAACCTGTTCCGTAAAACACTAGTGCTTAGGAAATCTATTGGAGGCAGAAGCAGTCAAGGGTAGCTTAGGGTTAGGGTTTGGGTTAGGGTACGGCTTAGGGTACGGGTTCGGGTACGGGTTCGGGTACGGGTTTGGGTATGGCGTAGGATATGGGTTAGGGTTAGGGTTAGGGTTAGTTTGAGGGTTAGGGCTCGGTTTAGGGTACGGGTTAGGATTAGGGTACGTGTTAGGGTGAGGGTAGGGGTTTGGGTTAGGGTACGCGTTAGGGTTAAGGTAGTTATTAAACCTATCCCACTCTCTAGATACCCCTTAGCACGTCAAGGAATATTATTTGGGGGTCCAGCCATGGAGAAAAGTTTAGACACTAGGAGAAGATAAGGAACACACCCATTATCAAGAAATCACATTAGGATTCTCTTTTTAACCTGTTCCTTAAAACACTAGTGCTTAGGAAATCTATTGGAGGCAGAAGCAGTCAAGGGTAGCTTAGGGTTAGGGTTAGGGTTATTGTTAGGGTAAGGCTTAGGGTACGCGTTCGGGTACGGCATCGGGTATGGGTTAGGGTTAGGGTTAGGGTTAGTTTGAGGGTTAGGGCTCGGTTTAGGGTACGGGTTAGGATTAGGGTACGTGTTAGGGTTAGGGTAGGGGTTAGGGTTAGGGTACGCGTTAGGGTTAGGGTAGTTATTAAACCTATCCCACTCCCTAGATACCCCTTAGCACGTCAAGGAATATTATTTGTGGGACCAGCCATGGAGAAGAGTTTAGACAGTAGGAGAAGATAATGAACACACCCATTATCAAGAAATCACATTAAGATTCTCTTTTTAACCTGTTCCTTAAAACACTAGTGCTTAGGAAATCTATTGGAGGAAGAAGCAGTCAAGGGTAGCTTAGGGTTAGCGTTAGGGTTAGGGCTAGGGTTAGGACATGGCTTAGGGTACGGGTTCGGGTACGGGTTCGTGTACGGCGTAGGGTATGGGTTTGGGTTAGGGTTAGGGTTAGTTTGAAGTTTAGGGCTCGGTTTAGGGTACGGGTTAGGATTAGGGTTCGTGTTAGGGTTAGGGTAGGGGTTAGGGTTAGGGTACGCGTTAGGGTTAGGGTAGTTATTAAACCTATCCCACTCTCTAGATACCCCTTAGCACGTCAAGGAATATTATTTGGGGGTCCAGCCATGGAGAAGAGTTTAGACACTAGGAGAAGATAAGGAACACACCCATTATCCTGAAATCACATTAGGATTCCCTTTTTAACCTGTTCCTTAATACACTAGTGCTTAGGAAATCTATTGGAGGCAGAAGCAGTCAAGGGTAGCTTAGGGTTAGGGTTAGGGTTAGGGTTAGGGTTAGGGTTAGGGTACGGCTTAGGGTACGGGTTCGGGTACGGGTTCGTGTACGCTGTAGGGTATGGGTTAGGGTTAGGGTTAGGGTTAGTTTGAAGGTTAGGGCTCGGTTTAGGGTACGGGTTAGGATTAGGGTTCGTGTTAGGGTTAGGGTAGGGGTTAGGGTTAGGGTACGCATTAGGGTTAGGGTAGTTATTAAACCTATCCCACTCTCTAGATACCCCTTAGCACGTCAAGGAATATTATTTGGGGGTCCAGCCATGGAGAAGAGTTTAGACACTAGGAGAAGATAAGGAACACACCCATTATCAAGAAATCACATTAGGATTCTCTTTTTAACCTGTTCCTTAAAACACTAGTGCTTAGGAAATCTATTGGAGGCAGAAGCAGTCAAGGGTAGCTTAGGGTTAGGGTTTGGGTTAGGGTACGGCTTAGGGTACGGGTTCGGGTACGGGTTCGGGTACGGGTTTGGGTATGGCGTAGGATATGGGTTAGGGTTAGGGTTAGGGTTCGTTTGAGGGTTAGGGCTCGGTTTAGGGTACGGGTTAGGATTAGGGTACGTGTTAGGGTGAGGGTAGGGGTTAGGGTTAGGGTACGCGTTAGGGTTAGGGTAGTTATTAAACCTATCCCACTCTCTAGATACCCCTTAGCACGTCAAGGAATATTATTTGGGGGTCCAGCCATGGAGAAAAGTTTAGACACTAGGAGAAGATAAGGAACACACCCATTATCAAGAAATCACATTAGGATTCTCTTTTTAACCTGTTCCTTAAAACACTAGTGCTTAGGAAATCTATTGGAGGCAGAAGCAGTCAAGGGTAGCTTAGGGTTAGGGTTAGGGTTATTGTTAGGGTAAGGCTTAGGGTACGGGTTCGGGTACGGCATAGTGTATGGGTTAGGGTTAGGGTTAGGGTTAGTTTGAGGGTTAGGGCTCGGTTTAGGGTACGGGTTAGGAGTAGGGTACGTGTTAGGGTTAGGGTAGGGGTTAGGGTTAGGGTACGCGTTAGGGTTAGGGTAGTTATTAAACCTATCCCACTCCCTAGATACCCCTTAGCACGTCAAGGAATATTATTTGGGGGTCCAGCCATGGAGAAGAGTTTAGACAGTAGGAGAAGATAAGGAACACACCCATTATCAAGAAATCACATTAGGATTCTCTTTTTAACCTGTTCCTTAAAACACTAGTGCTTAGGAAATCTATTGGAGGCAGAAGCAGTCAAGGGTAGCTTAGGGTTAGGTTTAGGGTTAGGGCTAGGGTTAGGATACGGCATAGGGTACGGGTTCGGGTACGGGTTCGTGTACGGCGTAGGATATGGGTTTGGGTTAGGGTTAGGATTAGTTTGAAGGTTAGGGCTCGGTTTAGGGTACGGGTTAGGATTAGGGTTCGTGTTAGGGTTAGGGTAGGGGTTAGGGTTAGGGTACGCGTTAGGTTTAGGGTAGTTATTAAACCTATCCCACTCTCTAGATACCCCTTAGCACGTCAAGGAATATTATTTGGGGGTCCAGCCATGGAGAAGAGTTTAGACACTAGGAGAAGATAAGGAACACACCCATTATCAAGAAATCACATTAGGATTCTCTTTTTAACCTGTTCCTTAAAACACTAGTGCTTAGGAAATCTATTGGAGGCAGAAGCAGTCAAGGGTAGCTTAGGGTTAGGGTTAGGGTTAGGGCTAGGGTTAGGACACGGCTTAGGGTACGGGTTCGGGTACGGGTTCGTGTTCGGTGTAGGGTATGCGTTTGGGTTAGGGTTAGGATTAGTTTGAAGGTTAGGGCTCGGTTTAGGGTACGGGTTAGGATTAGGGTTCGTGTTAGGGTTAGGGTAGGGGTTAGGGTTAGGGTACGCGTTAGGTTTAGGGTAGTTATTAAACCTATCCCACTCTCTAGATACCCCTTAGCACGTCAAGGAATATTATTTGGGGGTCCAGCCATGGAGAAGAGTTTAGACACTAGGAGAAGATAAGGAACACACCCATTATCCTGAAATCACATTAGGATTCTCTTTTTAACCTGTTCCTTAATACACTAGTGCTTAGGAAATCTATTGGAGGCAGAAGCAGTCAAGGGTAGCTTAGGGTTAGGGTTAGGGTTAGGGTTAGGGTACGGCTTAGGGTACGGGTTCGGGTACGGGTTCGTGTACGGCGTAGGGTATGGGTTAGGGTTAGGGTTAGGGTTAGTTTGAGGGTTAGGGCTCCGTTTAGGGTACGGGTTAGGATTAGGGTTCGTGTTAGGGTTAGGGTAGGGGTTAGGGTTAGGGTACGCGTTAGGGTTAGGGTAGTTATTAAACCTATCCCACTCTCTAGATACCCCTTAGCACGTCAAGGAATATTAATTGGGGGTCCAGCCATGGAGAAGAGTTTAGACACTAGGAGAATATAAGGAACACACCCATTATCCTGAAATCACATTAGGATTCTCTTTTTAACCTGTTCCTTAATACACTAGTGCTTAGGAAATCTATTGGAGGCAGAAGCAGTCAAGGGTAGCTTAGGGTTAGTGTTACGGTTAGGGTTAGGGTTAGGGTTATTGTTAGGGTAAGGCTTAGGGTACGGGTTCGGGTACGGCATAGGGTATGGGTTGGGGTTAGGGTTAGGGTTAGTTTGAGGGTTAGGGCTCGGTTTAGGGTACGGGTTAGGAGTAGGGTACGGGTTAGGATTAGGGTTCGTGTTAGGGTTAGGGTAGGGGTTAGGGTTAGGGTACGCGTTAGGGTTAGGGTAGTTATTAAACCTATCCCACTCCCTAGATACCCCTTAGCACGTCAAGGAATATTATTTGGGGGTCCAGCCATGGAGAACAGTTTAGACAGTAGGAGAAGATAAGGAACACACCCATTATCAAGAAATCACATTAGGATTCTCTTTTTAACCTGTTCCTTAAAACACTAGTGCTTAGGAAATCTATTGGAGGCAGAAGCAGTCAAGGGTAGCTTAGGGTTAGGGTTAGGGTTAGGGCTAGGGTTAGGATACGGCTTAGGGTACGGGTTCGGGTACGGGTTCGTGTACGGCGTAGGGTATGGGTTTGGGTTAGGGTTAGGATTAGTTTGAAGGTTAGGGCTCGGTTTAGGGTACGGGTTAGGATTAGGGTTCGTGTTAGGGTTAGGGTAGGGGTTAGGGTTAGGGTACGCGTTAGGGTTAGGGTAGTTATTAAACCTATCCCACTCTCTAGATACCCCTTAGCACGTCAAGGAATATTATTTGGGGGTCCAGCCATGGAGAAGAGTTTAGACACTAGGAGAAGATAAGGAACACACCCATTATCAAGAAATCACATTAGGATTCTCTTTTTAACCTGTTCCTTAAAACACTAGTGCTTAGGAAATCTATTGGAGGCAGAAGCAGTCAAGGGTAGCTTAGGGTTAGGGTTAGGGTTAGGGTACGGCTTAGGGTACGGGTTCGGGTAAGGGTTAGGGTACGGGTTCGGGTACGGCGTAGGGTATGGGTTAGGTTTAGGGTTAGGGTTAGTTTGAGGGTTAGGGCTCGGTTTAGGTTACGGGTTAGGATTAGGGTACGTGTTAGGGTTAGGGTAGGGGTTAGGGTTAGGGTACGCGTTAGGGTTAGGGTAGTTATTAAACCTATCCCACTCTCTAGATACCCCTTAGCACGTCAAGGAATATTATTTGGGGGTCCAGCCATGGAGAAAAGTTTAGACACTAGGAGAAGATAAGGAACACACCCATTATCAAGAAATCACATTAGGATTCTCTTTTTAACCTGTTCCTTAAAACACTAGTGCTTAGGAAATCTATTGGAGGCAGAAGCAGTCAAGGGTAGCTTAGGGTTAGGGTTAGGTTTAGGGTTAGGGTTAGGGTTAGGGTTAGGGTTAGGGTACGGCTTAGTGTACGGGTTCGGGTATGGCGTAGGGTATGGGTTAGGGTTAGGGTTAGGGTTAGTTTGAGGGTTAGGGCTCGGTTTAGGTTACGGGTTAGGATTAGGGTACGTCTTAGGGTTAGGGTAGCGGTTAGGGTTAGGGTACGCGTTAGGGTTAGGGTAGTTATTAAACCTATCCCACTCTCTAGATAACCCTTAGCACGTCAAGGAATATTATTTGGGGGTCCAGCCATGGAGAAGAGTTTAGACACTAGGAGAAGATAAGGAACACACCCATTATCAAGAAATCACATTAGGATTCTCTTTTTAACCTGTTCCTTAAAACACTAGTGCTTAGGAAATCTATTGGAGGCAGAAGCAGTCAAGGGTAGCTTAGGGTTAGGGTTAGGGTTAGGGTTAGGGTTAGCTTTAGGGTACGGCTTAGGGTACGGGTTCGGGTACGGGTTCGGGTACGGCGTAGGGTATGGGTTAGGGTTAGGGTTAGGGTTAGTTTGAGGGTTAGGGCTCGGTTTAGGGTACGGGTTAGGATTAGTGTACGTGTTAGGGTTAGGGTACGCGTTAGGGTTAGGGTAGTTATTTAACCTATCCCACTCTCTAGATACCCCTTAGCACGTCAAGGAATATTATTTGGGTGTCCAGCCATGGAGAAGAGTTTAGACACTAGGAGAAGATAAGGAACACACCCATTATCAAGAAATCACATTAGGATTCACTTTTTAACCTGTTCCTTAATACACTAGTGCTTAAGAAATCTATTGGAGGCAGAAGCAGTCAAGGGTAGCTTAGGGTTAGGGTTAGGGTTAGGGTTAGGTTTAGGGTACGGCTTAGGGTACGGGTTCGGTTACGGGTTCGGGTACGGGTTCGGGTACGGCGTAGGGTATGGGTTAGGGTTAGGGTTAGGGTTAGTTTGAGGGATAGGGCTCGGTTTAGGGTACGGGTTAGGATTAGTGTACGTGTTAGGGTTAGGGTAGAGGTTAGGGTTAGGGTATGCGTTAGGGTTAGGGTAGTTATTAAACCTATCCCACTCTCTAGATACCCCTTAGCACGTCAAGGAATATTATTTGGGGGGCCAGCCATGGAGAAGAGTTTAGACACTAGGAGAAGATAAGGAACACACCCATTATCAAGAAATCACATTAGGATTCTCTTTTTAACCTGTTCCTTAAAACACTAGTGCTTAGGAAATCTATTGGAGGCAGAAGCAGTCAAGGGTAGCTTAGGGTTAGGGTTAGGGTTATTGTTAGGGTAAGGCTTAGGGTACGGGTTCGGGTACGGCATAGGGTATGGGTTAGGGTTAGGGTTAGGTTTAGTTTGAGGGTTAGGGCTCGGTTTAGGGTACGGGTTAGGAGTAGAGTACGTGTTAGGGTTAGGGTAGGGGTTAGGGTTAGGGTACGCGTTAGGGTTAGGGTGGTTATTAAACCTAACCCACTCCCTAGATACCCCTTAGCACGTCAAGGAATATTATTTGGGTGTCCAGCCATGGAGAAGAGTTTAGACACTAGGAGAAGATAAGGAATACACCCATTATCAAGAAATCACATTAGGATTCTCTCTTTAACCTGTTCCTTAAAACACTAGTGCTTAGGAAATCTATTGGAGGCAGAAGCAGTCAAGGGTAGCTTAGGGTTAGGGTTAGGGTTAGGGTTAGGGTTAGGGTTAGGGTACTGCTTAGGGTACGGGTTCTGGTACGGGTTCGTGTACGCTGTAGGGTATGGGTTAGGGTTAGGGTTAGGGTTAGTTTGAAGGTTAGGGCTCGGTTTAGGGTACGGGTTAGGATTAGGGTTCGTGTTAGGGTTAGGGTAGGGATTAGGGTTAGGGTACGCATTAGGGTTAGGGTAGTTATTAAACCTATCCCACTCTCTAGATACCCCTTAGCACGTCAAGGAATATTATTTGGGGGTCCAGCCATGGAGAAGAGTTTAGACACTAGGAGAAGATAAGGAACACACCCATTATCAAGAAATCACATTAGGATTCTCTTTTTAACCTGTTCCTTAAAACACTAGTGCTTAGGAAATCTATTGGAGGCAGAAGCAGTCAAGGGTAGCTTAGGGTTAGGGTTTGGGTTAGGGTACGGCTTAGGGTACGGGTTCGGGTACGGGTTCGGGTACGGGTTTGGGTATGGCGTAGGATATGGGTTAGGGTTAGGGTTAGGGTTAGTTTGAGGGTTAGGGCTCGGTTTAGGGTACGGGTTAGGATTAGGGTACGTGTTAGGGTGAGGGTAGGGGTTAGGGTTAGGGTACGCGTTAGGGTTAGGGTAGTTATTAAACCTATCCCACTCTCTAGATACCCCTTAGCACGTCAAGGAATATTATTTGGGGGTCCAGCCATGGAGAAGAGTTTAGACACTAGGAGAAGATAAGGAACACACCCATTATCAAGAAATCACATTAGGATTCTCTTTTTAACCTGTTCCTTAAAACACTAGTGCTTAGGAAATCTATTGGAGGCAGAAGCAGTCAAGGGTAGCTTAGGGTTAGGGTTAGGGTTAGGGCTAGGGTTAGGACACGGCTTAGGGTACGGGTTCGGGTACGGGTTCGTGTACGGCGTAGGGTATGCGTTTGGGTTAGGGTTAGGATTAGTTTGAAGGTTAGGGCTCGGTTTAGGGTACGGGTTAGGATTAGGGTTCGTGTTAGGGTTAGGGTAGGGGTTAGGGTTAGGGTACGCGTTAGGTTTAGGGTAGTTATTAAACCTATCCCACTCTCTAGATACCCCTTAGCACGTCAAGGAATATTATTTGGGGGTCCAGCGATGGAGAAGAGTTTAGACACTAGGAGAAGATAAGGAACACACCCATTATCCTGAAATCACATTAGGATTCTCTTTTTAACCTGTTCCTTAATACACTAGTGCTTAGGAAATCTATTGGAGGCAGAAGCAGTCAAGGGTAGCTTAGGGTTAGGGTTAGGGTTAGGGTTAGGGTACGGCTTAGGGTACGGGTTCGGGTACGGGTTCGTGTACGGCGTAGGGTATGGGTTAGGGTTAGGGTTAGGGTTAGTTTGAGGGTTAGGGCTCCGTTTAGGGTACGGGTTAGGATTAGGGTTCGTGTTAGGGTTAGGGTAGGGGTTAGGGTTAGGGTACGCGTTAGGGTTAGGGTAGTTATTAAACCTATCCCACTCTCTAGATACCCCTTAGCACGTCAAGGAATATTAATTGGGGGTCCAGCCATGGAGAAGAGTTTAGACACTAGGAGAATATAAGGAACACACCCATTATCCTGAAATCACATTAGGATTCTCTTTTTAACCTGTTCCTTAATACACTAGTGCTTAGGAAATCTATTGGAGGCAGAAGCAGTCAAGGGTAGCTTAGGGTTAGGGTTACGGTTAGGGTTAGGGTTAGGGTTATTGTTAGGGTAAGGCTTAGGGTACGGGTTCGGGTACGGCATAGGGTATGGGTTAGGGTTAGGGTTAGGGTTAGTTTGAGGGTTAGGGCTCGGTTTAGGGTACGGGTTAGGAGTAGGGTACGGGTTAGGATTAGGGTTCGTGTTAGGGTTAGGGTAGGGGTTAGGGTTAGGGTACGCGTTAGGGTTAGGGTAGTTATTAAACCTATCCCACTCCCTAGATACCCCTTAGCACGTCAAGGAATATTATTTGGGGGTCCAGCCATGGAGAAGAGTTTAGACAGTAGGAGAAGATAAGGAACACACCCATTATCAAGAAATCACATTAGGATTCTCTTTTTAACCTGTTCCTTAAAACACTAGTGCTTAGGAAATCTATTGGAGGCAGAAGCAGTCAAGGGTAGCTTAGGGTTAGGGTTAGGGTTAGGGCTAGGGTTAGGATACGGCTTAGGGTACGGGTTCGGGTACGGGTTCGTGTACGGCGTAGGGTATGGGTTTGGGTTAGGGTTAGGATTAGTTTGAAGGTTAGGGCTCGGTTTAGGGTACGGGTTAGGATTAGGGTTCGTGTTAGGGTTAGGGTAGGGGTTAGGGTTAGGGTACGCGTTAGGGTTAGGGTAGTTATTAAACCTATCCCACTCTCTAGATACCCCTTAGCACGTCAAGGAATATTATTTGGGGGTCCAGCCATGGAGAAGAGTTTAGACACTAGGAGAAGATAAGGAACACACCCATTATCAAGAAATCACATTAGGATTCTCTTTTTAACCTGTTCCTTAAAACACTAGTGCTTAGGAAATCTATTGGAGGCAGAAGCAGTCAAGGGTAGCTTAGGGTTAGGGTTAGGGTTAGGGTACGGCTTAGGGTACGGGTTCGGGTAAGGGTTAGGGTACGGGTTCGGGTACGGCGTAGGGTATGGGTTAGGTTTAGGGTTAGGGTTAGTTTGAGGGTTAAGGCTCGGTTTAGGTTACGGGTTAGGATTAGGGTACGTGTTAGGGTTAGGGTAGGGGTTAGGGTTAGGGTACGCGTTAGGGTTAGGGTAGTTATTAAACCTATCCCACTCTCTAGATACCCCTTAGCACGTCAAGGAATATTATTTGGGGGTCCAGCCATGGAGAAAAGTTTAGACACTAGGAGAAGATAAGGAACACACCCATTATCAAGAAATCACATTAGGATTCTCTTTTTAACCTGTTCCTTAAAACACTAGTGCTTAGGAAATCTATTGGAGGCAGAAGCAGTCAAGGGTAGCTTAGGGTTAGGGTTAGGTTTAGGGTTAGGGTTAGGGTTAGGGTTAGGGTTAGGGTACGGCTTAGTGTACGGGTTCGGGTATGGCGTAGGGTATGGGTTAGGGTTAGGGTTAGGATTAGTTTGAGGGTTAGGGCTCGGTTTAGGTTACGGGTTAGGATTAGGGTACGTCTTAGGGTTAGGGTAGCGGTTAGGGTTAGGGTACGCGTTAGGGTTAGGGTAGTTATTAAACCTATCCCACTCTCTAGATAACCCTTAGCACGTCAAGGAATATTATTTGGGGGTCCAGCCATGGAGAAGAGTTTAGACACTAGGAGAAGATAATGAACACACCCATTATCAAGAAATCACATTAGGATTCTCTTTTTAACCTGTTCCTTAAAACACTAGTGCTTAGGAAATCTATTGGAGGCAGAAGCAGTCAAGGGTAGCTTAGGGTTAGGGTTAGGGTTAGGGTTAGGGTTAGCTTTAGGGTACGGCTTAGGGTACGGGTTCGGGTACGGGTTCGGGTACGGCGTAGGGTATGGGTTAGGGTTAGGGTTAGGGTTAGTTTGAGGGTTAGGGCTCGGTTTAGGGTACGGGTTAGGATTAGTGTACGTGTTAGGGTTAGGGTAGAGGTTAGGGTTAGGGTATGCGTTAGGGTTAGGGTAGTTATTAAACCTATCCCACTCTCTAGATACCCCTTAGCACGTCAAGGAATATTATTTGGGGGGCCAGCCATGGAGAAGAGTTTAGACACTAGGAGAAGATAAGGAACACACCCATTATCAAGAAATCACATTAGGATTCTCTTTTTAACCTGTTCCTTAAAACACTAGTGCTTAGGAAATCTATTGGAGGCAGAAGCAGTCAAGGGTAGCTTAGGGTTAGGGTTAGGGTTATTGTTAGGGTAAGGCTTAGGGTACGGTTTCGGGTACGGCATAGGGTATGGGTTAGGGTTAGGGTTAGGTTAAGTTTGAGGGTTAGGGCTCGGTTTAGGGTACGGGTTAGGAGTAGGGTACGTGTTAGGGTTAGGGTAGGGGTTAGGGTTAGGGTACGCGTTAGGGTTAGGGTGGTTATTAAACCTAACCCACTCCCTAGATACCCCTTAGCACGTCAAGGAATATTATTTGGGTGTCCAGCCATGGAGAAGAGTTTAGACAGTAGGAGAAGATAATGAACACACCCATTATCAAGAAATCACATTAGGATTCTCTCTTTAACCTGTTCCTTAAAACACTAGTGCTTAGGAAATCTATTGGAGGCAGAAGCAGTCAAGGGTAGCTTAGGGTTAGGGTTAGGGTTAGGGTTAGGGTTAGGGTTAGGGTACTGCTTAGGGTACGGGTTCGGGTACGGGTTCGTGTACGCTGTAGGGTATGGGTTAGGGTTAGGGTTAGGGTTAGTTTGAAGGTTAGGGCTCGGTTTAGGGTACGGGTTAGGATTAGGGTTCGTGTTAGGGTTAGGGTAGGGGTTAGGGTTAGGGTACGCATTAGGGTTAGGGTAGTTATTAAACCTATCCCACTCTCTAGATACCCCTTAGCACGTCAAGGAATATTATTTGGGGGTCCAGCCATGGAGAAGAGTTTAGACACTAGGAGAAGATAAGGAACACACCCATTATCAAGAAATCACATTAGGATTCTCTTTTTAACCTGTTCCTTAAAACACTAGTGCTTAGGAAATCTATTGGAGGCAGAAGCAGTCAAGGGTAGCTTAGGGTTAGGGTTTGGGTTAGGGTACGGCTTAGGGTACGGGTTCGGGTACGGGTTCGGGTACGGGTTTGGGTATGGCGTAGGATATGGGTTAGGGTTAGGGTTAGGGTTAGTTTGAGGGTTAGGGCTCGGTTTAGGGTACGGGTTAGGATTAGGGTACGTGTTAGGGTGAGGGTAGGGGTTAGGGTTAGGGTACGCGTTAGGGTTAGGGTAGTTATTAAACCTATCCCACTCTCTAGATACCCCTTAGCACGTCAAGGAATATTATTTGGGGGTCCAGCCATGGAGAAAAGTTTAGACACTAGGAGAAGATAAGGAACACACCCATTCTCAAGAAATCACATTAGGATTCTCTTTTTAACCTGTTCCTTAAAACACTAGTGCTTAGGAAATCTATTGGAGGCAGAAGCAGTCAAGGGTAGCTTAGGGTTAGGGTTAGGGTTATTGTTAGGGTAAGGCTTAGGGTACGCGTTCGGGTACGGCATAGGGTATGGGTTAGGGTTAGGGTTAGGGTTAGTTTGAGGGTTAGGGCTCGGTTTAGGGTACGGGTTAGGATTAGGGTACGTGTTAGGGTTAGGGTAGGGGTTAGGGTTAGGGTACGCGTTAGGGTTAGGGTAGTTATTAAACCTATCCCACTCCCTAGATACCCCTTAGCACGTCAAGGAATATTATTTGTGGGACCAGCCATGGAGAAGAGTTTAGACAGTAGGAGAAGATAATGAACACACCCATTATCAAGAAATCACATTAAGATTCTCTTTTTAACCTGTTCCTTAAAACACTAGTGCTTAGGAAATCTATTGGAGGAAGAAGCAGTCAAGGGTAGCTTAGGGTTAGCGTTAGGGTTAGGGCTAGGGTTAGGACACGGCTTAGGGTACGGGTTCGGGTACGGGTTCGTGTACGGCGTAGGGTATGGGTTTGGGTTAGGGTTAGGGTTAGTTTGAAGTTTAGGGCTCGGTTTAGGGTACGGGTTAGGATTAGGGTTCGTGTTAGGGTTAGGGTAGGGGTTAGGGTTAGGGTACGCGTTAGGGTTAGGGTAGTTATTAAACCTATCCCACTCTCTAGATACCCCTTAGCACGTCAAGGAATATTATTTGGGGGTCCAGCCATGGAGAAGAGTTTAGACACTAGGAGAAGATAAGGAACACACCCATTATCCTGAAATCACATTAGGATTCCCTTTTTAACCTGTTCCTTAATACACTAGTGCTTAGGAAATCTATTGGAGGCAGAAGCAGTCAAGGGTAGCTTAGGGTTAGGGTTAGGGTTAGGGTTAGGGTTAGGGTTAGGGTACGGCTTAGGGTACGGGTTCGGGTACGGGTTCGTGTACGCTGTAGGGTATGGGTTAGGGTTAGGGTTAGGGTTAGTTTGAAGGTTAGGGCTCGGTTTAGGGTACGGGTTAGGATTAGGGTTCGTGTTAGGGTTAGGGTAGGGGTTAGGGTTAGGGTACGCATTAGGGTTAGGGTAGTTATTAAACCTATCCCACTCTCTAGATACCCCTTAGCACGTCAAGGAATATTATTTGGGGGTCCAGCCATGGAGAAGAGTTTAGACACTAGGAGAAGATAAGGAACACACCCATTATCAAGAAATCACATTAGGATTCTCTTTTTAACCTGTTCCTTAAAACACTAGTGCTTAGGAAATCTATTGGAGGCAGAAGCAGTCAAGGGTAGCTTAGGGTTAGGGTTTGGGTTAGGGTACGGCTTAGGGTACGGGTTCGGGTACGGGTTCGGGTACGGGTTTGGGTATGGCGTAGGATATGGGTTAGGGTTAGGGTTAGGGTTAGTTTGAGGGTTAGGGCTCGGTTTAGGGTACGGGTTAGGATTAGGGTACGTGTTAGGGTGAGGGTAGGGGTTAGGGTTAGGGTACGCGTTAGGGTTAGGGTAGTTATTAAACCTATCCCACTCTCTAGATACCCCTTAGCACGTCAAGGAATATTATTTGGGGGTCCAGCCATGGAGAAAAGTTTAGACACTAGGAGAAGATAAGGAACACACCCATTATCAAGAAATCACATTAGGATTCTCTTTTTAACCTGTTCCTTAAAACACTAGTGCTTAGGAAATCTATTGGAGGCAGAAGCAGTCAAGGGTAGCTTAGGGTTAGGGTTAGGGTTATTGTTAGGGTAAGGCTTAGGGTACGCGTTCGGGTACGGCATAGGGTATGGGTTAGGGTTAGGGTTAGGGTTAGTTTGAGGGTTAGGGCTCAGTTTAGGGTACGGGTTAGGATTAGGGTACGTGTTAGGGTTAGGGTAGGGGTTAGGGTTAGGGTACGCGTTAGGGTTAGGGTAGTTATTAAACCTATCCCACTCCCTAGATACCCCTTAGCACGTCAAGGAATATTATTTGGGGGACCAGCCATGGAGAAGAGTTTAGACAGTAGGAGAAGATAAGGAACACACCCATTATCAAGAAATCACATTAGGATTCTCTTTTTAACCTGTTCCTTAAAACACTAGTGCTTAGGAAATCTATGGAGGAAGAAGCAGTCAAGGGTAGCTTAGGGTTAGCGTTAGGGTTAGGGCTAGGGTTAGGACACGGCTTAGGGTACGGGTTCGGGTACGGGTTCGTGTACGGCGTAGGGTATGGGTTTGGGTTAGGGTTAGGGTTAGTTTGAAGTTTAGGGCTCGGTTTAGGGTACGGGTTAGGATTAGGGTTCGTGTTAGGGTTAGGGTAGGGGTTAGGGTTAGGGTACGCGTTAGGGTTAGGGTAGTTATTAAACCTATCCCACTCTCTAGATACCCCTTAGCACGTCAAGGAATATTATTTGGGGGTCCAGCCATGGAGAAGAGTTTAGACACTAGGAGAAGATAAGGAACACACCCATTATCCTGAAATCACATTAGGATTCCCTTTTTAACCTGTTCCTTAATACACTAGTGCTTAGGAAATCTATTGGAGGCAGAAGCAGTCAAGGGTAGCTTAGGGTTAGGGTTATGGTTAGGGTTAGGGTTAGGGTTATTGTTAGGGTAAGGCTTAGGGTACGGGTTCGGGTACGGCATAGTGTATGGGTTAGGGTTAGGGTTAGGGTTAGTTTGAGGGTTAGGGCTCGGTTTAGGGTACGGGTTAGGAGTAGGGTACGTGTTAGGGTTAGGGTAGGGGTTAGGGTTAGGGTACGCGTTAGGGTTAGGGTAGTTATTAAACCTATCCCACTCCCTAGATACCCCTTAGCACGTCAAGGAATATTATTTGGGGGTCCAGCCATGGAGAAGAGTTTAGACAGTAGGAGAAGATAAGGAACACACCCATTATCAAGAAATCACATTAGGATTCTCTTTTTAACCTGTTCCTTAAAACACTAGTGCTTAGGAAATCTATTGGAGGCAGAAGCAGTCAAGGGTAGCTTAGGGTTAGGTTTAGGGTTAGGGCTAGGGTTAGGATACGGCATAGGGTACGGGTTCGGGTACGGGTTCGTGTACGGCGTAGGATATGGGTTTGGGTTAGGGTTAGGATTAGTTTGAAGGTTAGGGCTCGGTTTAGGGTACGGGTTAGGATTAGGGTTCGTGTTAGGGTTAGGGTAGGGGTTAGGGTTAGGGTACGCGTTAGGGTTAGGGTAGTTATTAAACCTATCCCACTCTCTAGATACCCCTTAGCACGTCAAGGAATATTATTTGGGGGTCCAGCCATGGAGAAGAGTTTAGACACTAGGAGAAGATAAGGAACACACCCATTATCCTGAAATCACATTAGGATTCTCTTTTTAACCTGTTCCTTAATACACTAGTGCTTAGGAAATCTATTGGAGGCAGAAGCAGTCAAGGGTAGCTTAGGGTTAGGGTTACGGTGAGGGTTAGGGTTAGGGTATGGCTTAGGGTACGGGTTCGGGTACGGGTTCGGGTACGGCGTAGGGTATGGGTTAGGGTTAGGGTTAGGGTTAGTTTGAGGGTTAGGGCTCCGTTTAGGGTACGGGTTAGGATTAGGGTACGTGTTAGGGTTAGGGTAGGGGTTAGGGTTAGGGTACGCGTTAGGGTTAGGGTAGTTATTAAACCTATCCCATTCTCTAGATACCCCTTAGCACGTCAAGGAATATAATTTGGGGGTGCAGCCATGGAGAAGAGTTTAGACACTAGGAGAAGATAAGGAACACACCCATTATCCTGAAATCACATTAGGATTCTCTTTTTAACCTGTTCCTTAATACACTAGTGCTTAGGAAATCTATTGGAGGCAGAAGCAGTCAAGGGTAGCTTAGGGTTAGGGTTACGGTTAGGGTTAGGGTTAGGGTTATTGTTAGGGTAAGGCTTAGGGTACGGGTTCGGGTACGGCATAGGGTATGGGTTAGGGTTAGGGTTAGGGTTAGTTTGTGGGTTAGGGCTCGGTTTAGGGTACGGGTTAGGAGTAGGGTACGTGTTAGGGTTAGGGTAGGGGTTAGGGTTAGGGTACGCGTTAGGGTTAGGGTAGTTATTAAACCTATCCCACTCCCTAGATACCCCTTAGCACGTCAAGGAATATTATTTGGGGGTCCAGCCATGGAGAAGAGTTTAGACAGTAGGAGAAGATAAGGAACACACCCATTATCAAGAAATCACATTAGGATTCTCTTTTTAACCTGTTCCTTAAAACACTAGTGCTTAGGAAATCTATTGGAGGCAAAGCAGTCAAGGGTAGCTTAGGGTTAGGGTTAGGGTTAGGGTTAGGGTACGGCTTAGGGTACGGGTTCGGGTACGGGTTCGTGTACGCTGTAGGGTATGGGTTAGGGTTAGGGTTAGGGTTAGTTTGAAGGTTAGGGCTCGGTTTAGGGTACGGGTTAGGATTAGGGTTCGTGTTAGGGTTAGGGTAGGGGTTAGGGTTAGGGTACGCGTTAGGGTTAGGGTAGTTATTAAACCTATCCCACTCTCTAGATACCCCTTAGCACGTCAAGGAATATTATTTGGGGGTCCAGCCATGGAGAAGAGTTTAGACACTAGGAGAAGATAAGGAACACACCCATTATCAAGAAATCACATTAGGATTCTCTTTTTAACCTGTTCCTTAAAACACTAGTGCTTAGGAAATCTATTGGAGGCAGAAGCAGTCAAGGGTAGCTTAGGGTTAGGGTTAGGGTTAGGGTACGGCTTAGGGTACGGGTTCGGGTAAGGGTTAGGGTACGGGTTCGGGTACGGCGTAGGGTATGGGTTAGGTTTAGGGTTAGGGTTAGTTTGAGGGTTAGGGCTCGGTTTAGGTTACGGGTTAGGATTAGGGTACGTGTTAGGGTTAGGGTAGGGGTTAGGGTTAGGGTACGCGTTAGGGTTAGGGTAGTTATTAAACCTATCCCACTCTCTAGATACCCCTTAGCACGTCAAGGAATATTATTTGGGGGTCCAGCCATGGAGAAAAGTTTAGACACTAGGAGAAGATTAGGAACACACCCATTATCAAGAAATCACATTAGGATTCTCTTTTTAACATGTTCCTTAAAACACTAGTGCTTAGGAAATCTATTGGAGGCAGAAGCAGTCAAGGGTAGCTTAGGGTTAGGGTTAGGTTTAGGGTTAGGGTTAGGGTTAGGGTTAGGGTTAGGGTACGGCTTAGTGTACGGGTTCGGGTATGGCGTAGGGTATGGGTTAGGGTTAGGGTTAGGGTTAGTTTGAGGGTTAGGGCTCGGTTTAGGTTACGGGTTAGGATTAGGGTACGTCTTAGGGTTAGGGTAGCGGTTAGGGTTAGGGTACGCGTTAGGGTTAGGGTAGTTATTAAACCTATCCCACTCTCTAGATAACCCTTAGCACGTCAAGGAATATTATTTGGGGGTCCAGCCATGGAGAAGAGTTTAGACACTAGGAGAAGATAAGGAACACACCCATTATCAAGAAATCACATTAGGATTCTCTTTTTAACCTGTTCCTTAAAACACTAGTGCTTAGGAAATCTATTGGAGGCAGAAGCAGTCAAGGGTAGCTTAGGGTTAGGGTTAGGGTTAGGGTTAGGGTTAGCTTTAGGGTACGGCTTAGGGTACGGGTTCGGGTACGGGTTCGGGTACGGCGTAGGGTATGGGTTAGGGTTAGGGTTAGGGTTAGTTTGAGGGTTAGGGCTCGGTTTAGGGTACGGGTTAGGATTAGGGTACGTGTTAGGGTTAGGGTACGCGTTAGGGTTAGGGTAGTTATTTAACCTATCCCACTCTCTAGATACCCCTTAGCACGTCAAGGAATATTATTTGGGTGTCCAGCCATGGAGAAGAGTTTAGACACTAGGAGAAGATAAGGAACACACCCATTATCAAGAAATCACATTAGGATTCACTTTTTAACCTGTTCCTTAATACACTAGTGCTTAAGAAATCTATTGGAGGCAGAAGCAGTCAAGGGTAGCTTAGGGTTAGGGTTAGGGTTAGGGTTAGGTTTAGGGTACGGCTTAGGGTACGGGTTCGGTTACGGGTTCGTGTACGGGTTCGGGTACGGCGTAGGGTATGGGTTAGGGTTAGGGTTAGGGTTAGTTTGAGGGTTAGGGCTCGGTTTAGGGTACGGGTTAGGATTAGTGTACGTGTTAGGGTTAGGGTAGAGGTTAGGGTTAGGGTATGCGTTAGGGTTAGGGTAGTTATTAAACCTATCCCACTCTCTAGATACCCCTTAGCACGTCAAGGAATATTATTTGGGGGGCCAGCCATGGAGAAGAGTTTAGACACTAGGAGAAGATAAGGAACACACCCATTATCAAGAAATCACATTAGGATTCTCTTTTTAACCTGTTCCTTAAAACACTAGTGCTTAGGAAATCTATTGGAGGCAGAAGCAGTCAAGGGTAGCTTAGGGTTAGGGTTAGGGTTATTGTTAGGGTAAGGCTTAGGGTACGGGTTCGGGTACGGCATAGGGTATGGGTTAGGGTTAGGGTTAGGTTTAGTTTGAGGGTTAGGGCTCGGTTTAGGGTACGGGTTAGGAGTAGGGTACGTGTTAGGGTTAGGGTAGGGGTTAGGGTTAGGGTACGCGTTAGGGTTAGGGTGGTTATTAAACCTAACCCACTCCCTAGATACCCCTTAGCACGTCAAGGAATATTATTTGGGTGTCCAGCCATGGAGAAGAGTTTAGACACTAGGAGAAGATAAGGAATACACCCATTATCAAGAAATCACATTAGGATTCTCTCTTTAACCTGTTCCTTAAAACACTAGTGCTTAGGAAATCTATTGGAGGCAGAAGCAGTCAAGGGTAGCTTAGGGTTAGGGTTAGGGTTAGGGTTAGGGTTAGGGTTAGGGTTAGGGTACTGCTTAGGGTACGGGTTCGGGTACGGGTTCGTGTACGCTGTAGGGTATGGGTTAGGGTTAGGGTTAGGGTTAGTTTGAAGGTTAGGGCTCGGTTTAGGGTACGGGTTAGGATTAGGGTTCGTGTTAGGGTTAGGGTAGGGGTTAGGGTTAGGGTACGCATTAGGGTTAGGGTAGTTATTAAACCTATCCCACTCTCTAGATACCCCTTAGCACGTCAAGGAATATTATTTGGGGGTCCAGCCATGGAGAAGAGTTTAGACACTAGGAGAAGATAAGGAACACACCCATTATCAAGAAATCACATTAGGATTCTCTTTTTAACCTGTTCCTTAAAACACTAGTGCTTAGGAAATCTATTGGAGGCAGAAGCAGTCAAGGGTAGCTTAGGGTTAGGGTTTGGGTTAGGGTACGGCTTAGGGTACGGGTTCGGGTACGGGTTCGGGTACGGGTTTGGGTATGGCGTAGGATATGGGTTAGGGTTAGGGTTAGGGTTAGTTTGAGGGTTAGGGCTCGGTTTAGGGTACGGGTTAGGATTAGGGTACGTGTTAGGGTGAGGGTAGGGGTTAGGGTTAGGGTACGCGTTAGGGTTAGGGTAGTTATTAAACCTATCCCACTCTCTAGATACCCCTTAGCACGTCAAGGAATATTATTTGGGGGTCCAGCCATGGAGAAAAGTTTAGACACTAGGAGAAGATAAGGAACACACCCATTATCAAGAAATCACATTAGGATTCTCTTTTTAACCTGTTCCTTAAAACACTAGTGCTTAGGAAATCTATTGGAGGCAGAAGCAGTCAAGGGTAGCTTAGGGTTAGGGTTAGGGTTATTGTTAGGGTAAGGCTTAGGGTACGCGTTCGGGTACGGCATAGGGTATGGGTTAGGGTTAGGGTTAGGGTTAGTTTGAGGGTTAGGGCTCGGTTTAGGGTACGGGTTAGGATTAGGGTACGTGTTAGGGTTAGGGTAGGGGTTAGGGTTAGGGTACGCGTTAGGGTTAGGGTAGTTATTAAACCTATCCCACTCCCTAGATACCCCTTAGCACGTCAAGGAATATTATTTGTGGGACCAGCCATGGAGAAGAGTTTAGACAGTAGGAGAAGATAATGAACACACCCATTATCAAGAAATCACATTAAGATTCTCTTTTTAACCTGTTCCTTAAAACACTAGTGCTTAGGAAATCTATTGGAGGAAGAAGCAGTCAAGGGTAGCTTAGGGTTAGCGTTAGGGTTAGGGCTAGGGTTAGGACACGGCTTAGGGTACGGGTTCGGGTACGGGTTCGTGTACGGCGTAGGGTATGGGTTTGGGTTAGGGTTAGGGTTAGTTTGAAGTTTAGGGCTCGGTTTAGGGTACGGGTTAGGATTAGGGTTCGTGTTAGGGTTAGGGTAGGTGTTAGGGTTAGGGTACGCGTTAGGGTTAGGGTAGTTATTAAACCTATCCCACTCTCTAGATACCCCTTAGCACGTCAAGGAATATTATTTGGGGGTCCAGCCATGGAGAAGAGTTTAGACACTAGGAGAAGATAAGGAACACACCCATTATCCTGAAATCACATTAGGATTCCCTTTTTAACCTGTTCCTTAATACACTAGTGCTTAGGAAATCTATTGGAGGCAGAAGCAGTCAAGGGTAGCTTAGGGTTAGGGTTAGGGTTAGGGTTAGGGTTAGGGTTAGGGTACGGCTTAGGGTACGGGTTCGGGTACGGGTTCGTGTACGGGTTCGGGTACGGCGTAGGGTATGGGTTAGGGTTAGGGTTAGGGTTAGTTTGAGGGTTAGGGCTCGGTTTAGGGTACGGGTTAGGATTAGTGTACGTGTTAGGGTTAGGGTAGAGGTTAGGGTTAGGGTATGCGTTAGGGTTAGGGTAGTTATTAAACCTATCCCACTCTCTAGATACCCCTTAGCACGTCAAGGAATATTATTTGGGGGGCCAGCCATGGAGAAGAGTTTAGACACTAGGAGAAGATAAGGAACACACCCATTATCAAGAAATCACATTAGGATTCTCTTTTTAACCTGTTCCTTAAAACACTAGTGCTTAGGAAATCTATTGGAGGCAGAAGCAGTCAAGGGTAGCTTAGGGTTAGGGTTAGGGTTATTGTTAGGGTAAGGCTTAGGGTACGGGTTCGGGTACGGCATAGGGTATGGGTTAGGGTTAGGGTTAGGTTTAGTTTGAGGGTTAGGGCTCGGTTTAGGGTACGGGTTAGGAGTAGGGTACGTGTTAGGGTAAGGGTAGGGGTTAGGGTTAGGGTACGCGTTAGGGTTAGGGTGGTTATTAAACCTAACCCACTCCCTAGATACCCCTTAGCACGTCAAGGAATATTATTTGGGTGTCCAGCCATGGAGAAGAGTTTAGACACTAGGAGAAGATAAGGAATACACCCATTATCAAGAAATCACATTAGGATTCTCTCTTTAACCTGTTCCTTAAAACACTAGTGCTTAGGAAATCTATTGGAGGCAGAAGCAGTCAAGGGTAGCTTAGGGTTAGGGTTAGGGTTAGGGTTAGGGTTAGGGTTAGGGTACTGCTTAGGGTACGGGTTCGGGTACGGGTTCGTGTACGCTGTAGGGTATGGGTTAGGGTTAGGGTTAGGGTTAGTTTGAAGGTTAGGGCTCGGTTTAGGGTACGGGTTAGGATTAGGGTTCGTGTTAGGGTTAGGGTAGGGGTTAGGGTTAGGGTACGCATTAGGGTTAGGGTAGTTATTAAACCTATCCCACTCTCTAGATACCCCTTAGCACGTCAAGGAATATTATTTGGGGGTCCAGCCATGGAGAAGAGTTTAGACACTAGGAGAAGATAAGGAACACACCCATTATCAAGAAATCACATTAGGATTCTCTTTTTAACCTGTTCCTTAAAACACTAGTGCTTAGGAAATCTATTGGAGGCAGAAGCAGTCAAGGGTAGCTTAGGGTTAGGGTTTGGGTTAGGGTACGGCTTAGGGTACGGGTTCGGGTACGGGTTCGGGTACGGGTTTGGGTATGGCGTAGGATATGGGTTAGGGTTAGGGTTAGGGTTAGTTTGAGGGTTAGGGCTCGGTTTAGGGTACGGGTTAGGATTAGGGTACGTGTTAGGGTGAGGGTAGGGGTTAGGGTTAGGGTACGCGTTAGGGTTAGGGTAGTTATTAAACCTATCCCACTCTCTAGATACCCCTTAGCACGTCAAGGAATATTATTTGGGGGTCCAGCCATGGAGAAAAGTTTAGACACTAGGAGAAGATAAGGAACACACCCATTATCAAGAAATCACATTAGGATTCTCTTTTTAACCTGTTCCTTAAAACACTAGTGCTTAGGAAATCTATTGGAGGCAGAAGCAGTCAAGGGTAGCTTAGGGTTAGGGTTAGGGTTATTGTTAGGGTAATGCTTAGGGTACGCGTTCGGGTACGGCATAGGGTATGGGTTAGGGTTAGGGTTAGGGTTAGTTTGAGGGTTAGGGCTCGGTTTAGGGTACGGGTTAGGATTAGGGTACGTGTTAGGGTTAGGGTAGGGGTTAGGGTTAGGGTACGCGTTAGGGTTAGGGTAGTTATTAAACCTATCCCACTCCCTAGATACCCCTTAGCACGTCAAGGAATATTATTTGTGGGACCAGCCATGGAGAAGAGTTTAGACAGTAGGAGAAGATAATGAACACACCCATTATCAAGAAATCACATTAAGATTCTCTTTTTAACCTGTTCCTTAAAACACTAGTGCTTAGGAAATCTATTGGAGGAAGAAGCAGTCAAGGGTAGCTTAGGGTTAGCGTTAGGGTTAGGGCTAGGGTTAGGACACGGCTTAGGGTACGGGTTCGGGTACGGGTTCGTGTACGGCGTAGGGTATGGGTTTGGGTTAGGGTTAGGGTTAGTTTGAAGTTTAGGGCTCGGTTTAGGGTACGGGTTAGGATTAGGGTTCGTGTTAGGGTTAGGGTAGGTGTTAGGGTTAGGGTACGCGTTAGGGTTAGGGTAGTTATTAAACCTATCCCACTCTCTAGATACCCCTTAGCACGTCAAGGAATATTATTTGGGGGTCCAGCCATGGAGAAGAGTTTAGACACTAGGAGAAGATAAGGAACACACCCATTATCCTGAAATCACATTAGGATTCCCTTTTTAACCTGTTCCTTAATACACTAGTGCTTAGGAAATCTATTGGAGGCAGAAGCAGTCAAGGGTAGCTTAGGGTTAGGGTTAGGGTTAGGGTTAGGGTTAGGGTTAGGGTACGGCTTAGGGTACGGGTTCGGGTACGGGTTCGTGTACGCTGTAGGGTATGGGTTAGGGTTAGGGTTAGGGTTAGTTTGAAGGTTAGGGCTCGGTTTAGGGTACGGGTTAGGATTAGGGTTCGTGTTAGGGTTAGGGTAGGGGTTAGGGTTAGGGTACGCATTAGGGTTAGGGTAGTTATTAAACCTATCCCACTCTCTAGATACCCCTTAGCACGTCAAGGAATATTATTTGGGGGTCCAGCCATGGAGAAGAGTTTAGACACTAGGAGAAGATAAGGAACACACCCATTATCAAGAAATCACATTAGGATTCTCTTTTTAACCTGTTCCTTAAAACACTAGTGCTTAGGAAATCTATTGGAGGCAGAAGCAGTCAAGGGTAGCTTAGGGTTAGGGTTTGGGTTAGGGTACGGCTTAGGGTACGGGTTCGGGTACGGGTTCGGGTACGGGTTTGGGTATGGCGTAGGATATGGGTTAGGGTTAGGGTTAGGGTTAGTTTGAGGGTTAGGGCTCGGTTTAGGGTACGGGTTAGGATTAGGGTACGTGTTAGGGTGAGGGTAGGGGTTAGGGTTAGGGTACGCGTTAGGGTTAGGGTAGTTATTAAACCTATCCCACTCTCTAGATACCCCTTAGCACGTCAAGGAATATTATTTGGGGGTCCAGCCATGGAGAAAAGTTTAGACACTAGGAGAAGATAAGGAACACACCCATTATCAAGAAATCACATTAGGATTCTCTTTTTAACCTGTTCCTTAAAACACTAGTGCTTAGGAAATCTATTGGAGGCAGAAGCAGTCAAGGGTAGCTTAGGGTTAGGGTTAGGGTTATTGTTAGGGTAAGGCTTAGGGTACGCGTTCGGGTACGGCATAGGGTATGGGTTAGGGTTAGGGTTAGGGTTAGTTTGAGGGTTAGGGCTCAGTTTAGGGTACGGGTTAGGATTAGGGTACGTGTTAGGGTTAGGGTAGGGGTTAGGGTTAGGGTACGCGTTAGGGTTAGGGTAGTTATTAAACCTATCCCACTCCCTAGATACCCCTTAGCACGTCAAGGAATATTATTTGGGGGACCAGCCATGGAGAAGAGTTTAGACAGTAGGAGAAGATAAGGAACACACCCATTATCAAGAAATCACATTAGGATTCTCTTTTTAACCTGTTCCTTAAAACACTAGTGCTTAGGAAATCTATGGAGGAAGAAGCAGTCAAGGGTAGCTTAGGGTTAGCGTTAGGGTTAGGGCTAGGGTTAGGACACGGCTTAGGGTACGGGTTCGGGTACGGGTTCGTGTACGGCGTAGGGTATGGGTTTGGGTTAGGGTTAGGGTTAGTTTGAAGTTTAGGGCTCGGTTTAGGGTACGGGTTAGGATTAGGGTTCGTGTTAGGGTTAGGGTAGGGGTTAGGGTTAGGGTACGCGTTAGGGTTAGGGTAGTTATTAAACCTATCCCACTCTCTAGATACCCCTTAGCACGTCAAGGAATATTATTTGGGGGTCCAGCCATGGAGAAGAGTTTAGACACTAGGAGAAGATAAGGAACACACCCATTATCCTGAAATCACATTAGGATTCCCTTTTTAACCTGTTCCTTAATACACTAGTGCTTAGGAAATCTATTGGAGGCAGAAGCAGTCAAGGGTAGCTTAGGTTTAGGGTTATGGTTAGGGTTAGGGTTAGGGTTATTGTTAGGGTAAGGCTTAGGGTACGGGTTCGGGTACGGCATAGTGTATGGGTTAGGGTTAGGGTTAGGGTTAGTTTGAGGGTTAGGGCTCGGTTTAGGGTACGGGTTAGGAGTAGGGTACGTGTTAGGGTTAGGGTAGGGGTTAGGGTTAGGGTACGCGTTAGGGTTAGGGTAGTTATTAAACCTATCCCACTCCCTAGATACCCCTTAGCACGTCAAGGAATATTATTTGGGGGTCCAGCCATGGAGAAGAGTTTAGACAGTAGGAGAAGATAAGGAACACACCCATTATCAAGAAATCACATTAGGATTCTCTTTTTAACCTGTTCCTTAAAACACTAGTGCTTAGGAAATCTATTGGAGGCAGAAGCAGTCAAGGGTAGCTTAGGGTTAGGTTTAGGGTTAGGGCTAGGGTTAGGATACGGCATAGGGTACGGGTTCGGGTACGGGTTCGTGTACGGCGTAGGATATGGGTTTGGGTTAGGGTTAGGATTAGTTTGAAGGTTAGGGCTCGGTTTAGGGTACGGGTTAGGATTAGGGTTCGTGTTAGGGTTAGGGTAGGGGTTAGGGTTAGGGTACGCGTTAGGGTTAGGGTAGTTATTAAACCTATCCCACTCTCTAGATACCCCTTAGCACGTCAAGGAATATTATTTGGGGGTCCAGCCATGGAGAAGAGTTTAGACACTAGGAGAAGATAAGGAACACACCCATTATCCTGAAATCACATTAGGATTCTCTTTTTAACCTGTTCCTTAATACACTAGTGCTTAGGAAATCTATTGGAGGCAGAAGCAGTCAAGGGTAGCTTAGGGTTAGGGTTACGGTGAGGGTTAGGGTTAGGGTATGGCTTAGGGTACGGGTTCGGGTACGGGTTCGGGTACGGCGTAGGGTATGGGTTAGCGTTAGGGTTAGGGTTAGTTTGAGGGTTAGGGCTCCGTTTAGGGTACGGGTTAGGATTAGGGTACGTGTTAGGGTTAGGGTAGGGGTTAGGGTTAGGGTACGCGTTAGGGTTAGGGTAGTTATTAAACCTATCCCATTCTCTAGATACCCCTTAGCACGTCAAGGAATATAATTTGGGGGTGCAGCCATGGAGAAGAGTTTAGACACTAGGAGAAGATAAGGAACACACCCATTATCCTGAAATCACATTAGGATTCTCTTTTTAACCTGTTCCTTAATACACTAGTGCTTAGGAAATCTATTGGAGGCAGAAGCAGTCAAGGGTAGCTTAGGGTTAGGGTTACGGTTAGGGTTAGGGTTAGGGTTATTGTTAGGGTAAGGCTTAGGGTACGGGTTCGGGTACGGCATAGGGTATGGGTTAGGGTTAGGGTTAGGGTTAGTTTGTGGGTTAGGGCTCGGTTTAGGGTACGGGTTAGGAGTAGGGTACGTGTTAGCGTTAGGGTAGGGGTTAGGGTTAGGGTACGCGTTAGGGTTAGGATAGTTATTAAACCTATCCCACTCCCTAGATACCCCTTAGCACGTCAAGGAATATTATTTGGGGGTCCAGCCATGGAGAAGAGTTTAGACAGTAGGAGAAGATAAGGAACACACCCATTATCAAGAAATCACATTAGGATTCTCTTTTTAACCTGTTCCTTAAAACACTAGTGCTTAGGAAATCTATTGGAGGCAAAGCAGTCAAGGGTAGCTTAGGGTTAGGGTTAGGGTTAGGGTTAGGGTACGGCTTAGGGTACGGGTTCGGGTACGGGTTCGTGTACGGCGTAGGGTATGCGTTTGGGTTAGGGTTAGGATTAGTTTGAAGGTTAGGGCTCGGTTTAGGGTACGGGTTAGGATTAGGGTTCGTGTTAGGGTTAGGGTAGGGGTTAGGGTTAGGGTACGCGTTAGGTTTAGGGTAGTTATTAAACCTATCCCACTCTCTAGATACCCCTTAGCACGTCAAGGAATATTATTTGGGGGTCCAGCCATGGAGAAGAGTTTAGACACTAGGAGAAGATAAGGAACACACCCATTATCCTGAAATCACATTAGGATTCTCTTTTTAACCTGTTCCTTAATACACTAGTGCTTAGGAAATCTATTGGAGGCAGAAGCAGTCAAGGGTAGCTTAGGGTTAGGGTTAGGGTTAGGGTTAGGGTACGGCTTAGGGTACGGGTTCGGGTACGGGTTCGTGTACGGCGTAGGGTATGGGTTAGGGTTAGGGTTAGGGTTAGTTTGAGGGTTAGGGCTCGGTTTAGGGTACGGGTTAGGATTAGGGTACGTGTTAGGGTGAGGGTAGGGGTTAGGGTTAGGGTACGCGTTAGGGTTAGGGTAGTTATTAAACCTATCCCACTCTCTAGATACCCCTTAGCACGTCAAGGAATATTATTTGGGGGTCCAGCCATGGAGAAAAGTTTAGACACTAGGAGAAGATAAGGAACACACCCATTATCAAGAAATCACATTAGGATTCTCTTTTTAACCTGTTCCTTAAAACACTAGTGCTTAGGAAATCTATTGGAGGCAGAAGCAGTCAAGGGTAGCTTAGGGTTAGGGTTAGGGTTATTGTTAGGGTAATGCTTAGGGTACGCGTTCGGGTACGGCATAGGGTATGGGTTAGGGTTAGGGTTAGGGTTAGTTTGAGGGTTAGGGCTCGGTTTAGGGTACGGGTTAGGATTAGGGTACGTGTTAGGGTTAGGGTAGGGGTTAGGGTTAGGGTACGCGTTAGGGTTAGGGTAGTTATTAAACCTATCCCACTCCCTAGATACCCCTTAGCACGTCAAGGAATATTATTTGTGGGACCAGCCATGGAGAAGAGTTTAGACAGTAGGAGAAGATAATGAACACACCCATTATCAAGAAATCACATTAAGATTCTCTTTTTAACCTGTTCCTTAAAACACTAGTGCTTAGGAAATCTATTGGAGGAAGAAGCAGTCAAGGGTAGCTTAGGGTTAGCGTTAGGGTTAGGGCTAGGGTTAGGACACGGCTTAGGGTACGGGTTCGGGTACGGGTTCGTGTACGGCGTAGGGTATGGGTTTGGGTTAGGGTTAGGGTTAGTTTGAAGTTTAGGGCTCGGTTTAGGGTACGGGTTAGGATTAGGGTTCGTGTTAGGGTTAGGGTAGGTGTTAGGGTTAGGGTACGCGTTAGGGTTAGGGTAGTTATTAAACCTATCCCACTCTCTAGATACCCCTTAGCACGTCAAGGAATATTATTTGGGGGTCCAGCCATGGAGAAGAGTTTAGACACTAGGAGAAGATAAGGAACACACCCATTATCCTGAAATCACATTAGGATTCCCTTTTTAACCTGTTCCTTAATACACTAGTGCTTAGGAAATCTATTGGAGGCAGAAGCAGTCAAGGGTAGCTTAGGGTTAGGGTTAGGGTTAGGGTTAGGGTTAGGGTTAGGGTACGGCTTAGGGTACGGGTTCGGGTACGGGTTCGTGTACGCTGTAGGGTATGGGTTAGGGTTAGGGTTAGGGTTAGTTTGAAGGTTAGGGCTCGGTTTAGGGTACGGGTTAGGATTAGGGTTCGTGTTAGGGTTAGGGTAGGGGTTAGGGTTAGGGTACGCATTAGGGTTAGGGTAGTTATTAAACCTATCCCACTCTCTAGATACCCCTTAGCACGTCAAGGAATATTATTTGGGGGTCCAGCCATGGAGAAGAGTTTAGACACTAGGAGAAGATAAGGAACACACCCATTATCAAGAAATCACATTAGGATTCTCTTTTTAACCTGTTCCTTAAAACACTAGTGCTTAGGAAATCTATTGGAGGCAGAAGCAGTCAAGGGTAGCTTAGGGTTAGGGTTTGGGTTAGGGTACGGCTTAGGGTACGGGTTCGGGTACGGGTTCGGGTACGGGTTTGGGTATGGCGTAGGATATGGGTTAGGGTTAGGGTTAGGGTTAGTTTGAGGGTTAGGGCTCGGTTTAGGGTACGGGTTAGGATTAGGGTACGTGTTAGGGTGAGGGTAGGGGTTAGGGTTAGGGTACGCGTTAGGGTTAGGGTAGTTATTAAACCTATCCCACTCTCTAGATACCCCTTAGCACGTCAAGGAATATTATTTGGGGGTCCAGCCATGGAGAAAAGTTTAGACACTAGGAGAAGATAAGGAACACACCCATTATCAAGAAATCACATTAGGATTCTCTTTTTAACCTGTTCCTTAAAACACTAGTGCTTAGGAAATCTATTGGAGGCAGAAGCAGTCAAGGGTAGCTTAGGGTTAGGGTTAGGGTTATTGTTAGGGTAAGGCTTAGGGTACGCGTTCGGGTACGGCATAGGGTATGGGTTAGGGTTAGGGTTAGGGTTAGTTTGAGGGTTAGGGCTCAGTTTAGGGTACGGGTTAGGATTAGGGTACGTGTTAGGGTTAGGGTAGGGGTTAGGGTTAGGGTACGCGTTAGGGTTAGGGTAGTTATTAAACCTATCCCACTCCCTAGATACCCCTTAGCACGTCAAGGAATATTATTTGGGGGACCAGCCATGGAGAAGAGTTTAGACAGTAGGAGAAGATAAGGAACACACCCATTATCAAGAAATCACATTAGGATTCTCTTTTTAACCTGTTCCTTAAAACACTAGTGCTTAGGAAATCTATGGAGGAAGAAGCAGTCAAGGGTAGCTTAGGGTTAGCGTTAGGGTTAGGGCTAGGGTTAGGACACGGCTTAGGGTACGGGTTCGGGTACGGGTTCGTGTACGGCGTAGGGTATGGGTTTGGGTTAGGGTTAGGGTTAGTTTGAAGTTTAGGGCTCGGTTTAGGGTACGGGTTAGGATTAGGGTTCGTGTTAGGGTTAGGGTAGGGGTTAGGGTTAGGGTACGCGTTAGGGTTAGGGTAGTTATTAAACCTATCCCACTCTCTAGATACCCCTTAGCACGTCAAGGAATATTATTTGGGGGTCCAGCCATGGAGAAGAGTTTAGACACTAGGAGAAGATAAGGAACACACCCATTATCCTGAAATCACATTAGGATTCCCTTTTTAACCTGTTCCTTAATACACTAGTGCTTAGGAAATCTATTGGAGGCAGAAGCAGTCAAGGGTAGCTTAGGTTTAGGGTTATGGTTAGGGTTAGGGTTAGGGTTATTGTTAGGGTAAGGCTTAGGGTACGGGTTCGGGTACGGCATAGTGTATGGGTTAGGGTTAGGGTTAGGGTTAGTTTGAGGGTTAGGGCTCGGTTTAGGGTACGGGTTAGGAGTAGGGTACGTGTTAGGGTTAGGGTAGGGGTTAGGGTTAGGGTACGCGTTAGGGTTAGGGTAGTTATTAAACCTATCCCACTCCCTAGATACCCCTTAGCACGTCAAGGAATATTATTTGGGGGTCCAGCCATGGAGAAGAGTTTAGACAGTAGGAGAAGATAAGGAACACACCCATTATCAAGAAATCACATTAGGATTCTCTTTTTAACCTGTTCCTTAAAACACTAGTGCTTAGGAAATCTATTGGAGGCAGAAGCAGTCAAGGGTAGCTTAGGGTTAGGTTTAGGGTTAGGGCTAGGGTTAGGATACGGCATAGGGTACGGGTTCGGGTACGGGTTCGTGTACGGCGTAGGATATGGGTTTGGGTTAGGGTTAGGATTAGTTTGAAGGTTAGGGCTCGGTTTAGGGTACGGGTTAGGATTAGGGTTCGTGTTAGGGTTAGGGTAGGGGTTAGGGTTAGGGTACGCGTTAGGGTTAGGGTAGTTATTAAACCTATCCCACTCTCTAGATACCCCTTAGCACGTCAAGGAATATTATTTGGGGGTCCAGCCATGGAGAAGAGTTTAGACACTAGGAGAAGATAAGGAACACACCCATTATCCTGAAATCACATTAGGATTCTCTTTTTAACCTGTTCCTTAATACACTAGTGCTTAGGAAATCTATTGGAGGCAGAAGCAGTCAAGGGTAGCTTAGGGTTAGGGTTACGGTGAGGGTTAGGGTTAGGGTATGGCTTAGGGTACGGGTTCGGGTACGGGTTCGGGTACGGCGTAGGGTATGGGTTAGCGTTAGGGTTAGGGTTAGTTTGAGGGTTAGGGCTCCGTTTAGGGTACGGGTTAGGATTAGGGTACGTGTTAGGGTTAGGGTAGGGGTTAGGGTTAGGGTACGCGTTAGGGTTAGGGTAGTTATTAAACCTATCCCATTCTCTAGATACCCCTTAGCACGTCAAGGAATATAATTTGGGGGTGCAGCCATGGAGAAGAGTTTAGACACTAGGAGAAGATAAGGAACACACCCATTATCCTGAAATCACATTAGGATTCTCTTTTTAACCTGTTCCTTAATACACTAGTGCTTAGGAAATCTATTGGAGGCAGAAGCAGTCAAGGGTAGCTTAGGGTTAGGGTTACGGTTAGGGTTAGGGTTAGGGTTATTGTTAGGGTAAGGCTTAGGGTACGGGTTCGGGTACGGCATAGGGTATGGGTTAGGGTTAGGGTTAGGGTTAGTTTGTGGGTTAGGGCTCGGTTTAGGGTACGGGTTAGGAGTAGGGTACGTGTTAGCGTTAGGGTAGGGGTTAGGGTTAGGGTACGCGTTAGGGTTAGGATAGTTATTAAACCTATCCCACTCCCTAGATACCCCTTAGCACGTCAAGGAATATTATTTGGGGGTCCAGCCATGGAGAAGAGTTTAGACAGTAGGAGAAGATAAGGAACACACCCATTATCAAGAAATCACATTAGGATTCTCTTTTTAACCTGTTCCTTAAAACACTAGTGCTTAGGAAATCTATTGGAGGCAAAGCAGTCAAGGGTAGCTTAGGGTTAGGGTTAGGGTTAGGGTTAGGGTACGGCTTAGGGTACGGGTTCGGGTACGGGTTCGTGTACGGCGTAGGGTATGCGTTTGGGTTAGGGTTAGGATTAGTTTGAAGGTTAGGGCTCGGTTTAGGGTACGGGTTAGGATTAGGGTTCGTGTTAGGGTTAGGGTAGGGGTTAGGGTTAGGGTACGCGTTAGGTTTAGGGTAGTTATTAAACCTATCCCACTCTCTAGATACCCCTTAGCACGTCAAGGAATATTATTTGGGGGTCCAGCCATGGAGAAGAGTTTAGACACTAGGAGAAGATAAGGAACACACCCATTATCCTGAAATCACATTAGGATTCTCTTTTTAACCTGTTCCTTAATACACTAGTGCTTAGGAAATCTATTGGAGGCAGAAGCAGTCAAGGGTAGCTTAGGGTTAGGGTTAGGGTTAGGGTTAGGGTACGGCTTAGGGTACGGGTTCGGGTACGGGTTCGTGTACGGCGTAGGGTATGGGTTAGGGTTAGGGTTAGGGTTAGTTTGAGGGTTAGGGCTCCGTTTAGGGTACGGGTTAGGATTAGGGTTCGTGTTAGGGTTAGGGTAGGGGTTAGGGTTAGGGTACGCGTTAGGGTTAGGGTAGTTATTAAACCTATCCCACTCTCTAGATACCCCTTAGCACGTCAAGGAATATTAATTGGGGGTCCAGCCATGGAGAAGAGTTTAGACACTAGGAGAATATAAGGAACACACCCATTATCCTGAAATCACATTAGGATTCTCTTTTTAACCTGTTCCTTAATACACTAGTGCTTAGGAAATCTATTGGAGGCAGAAGCAGTCAAGGGTAGCTTAGGGTTAGGGTTACGGTTAGGGTTAGGGTTAGGGTTATTGTTAGGGTAAGGCTTAGGGTACGGGTTCGGGTACGGCATAGGGTATGGGTTAGGGTTAGGGTTAGGGTTAGTTTGAGGGTTAGGGCTCGGTTTAGGGTACGGGTTAGGAGTAGGGTACGGGTTAGGATTAGGGTTCGTGTTAGGGTTAGGGTAGGGGTTAGGGTTAGGGTACGCGTTAGGGTTAGGGTAGTTATTAAACCTATCCCACTCCCTAGATACCCCTTAGCACGTCAAGGAATATTATTTGGGGGTCCAGCCATGGAGAACAGTTTAGACAGTAGGAGAAGATAAGGAACACACCCATTATCAAGAAATCACATTAGGATTCTCTTTTTAACCTGTTCCTTAAAACACTAGTGCTTAGGAAATCTATTGGAGGCAGAAGCAGTCAAGGGTAGCTTAGGGTTAGGGTTAGGGTTAGGGCTAGGGTTAGGATACGGCTTAGGGTACGGGTTCGGGTACGGGTTCGTGTACGGCGTAGGGTATGGGTTTGGGTTAGGGTTAGGATTAGTTTGAAGGTTAGGGCTCGGTTTAGGGTACGGGTTAGGATTAGGGTTCGTGTTAGGGTTAGGGTAGGGGTTAGGGTTAGGGTACGCGTTAGGGTTAGGGTAGTTATTAAACCTATCCCACTCTCTAGATACCCCTTAGCACGTCAAGGAATATTATTTGGGGGTCCAGCCATGGAGAAGAGTTTAGACACTAGGAGAAGATAAGGAACACACCCATTATCAAGAAATCACATTAGGATTCTCTTTTTAACCTGTTCCTTAAAACACTAGTGCTTAGGAAATCTATTGGAGGCAGAAGCAGTCAAGGGTAGCTTAGGGTTAGGGTTAGGGTTAGGGTACGGCTTAGGGTACGGGTTCGGGTAAGGGTTAGGGTACGGGTTCGGGTACGGCGTAGGGTATGGGTTAGGTTTAGGGTTAGGGTTAGTTTGAGGGTTAGGGCTCGGTTTAGGTTACGGGTTAGGATTAGGGTACGTGTTAGGGTTAGGGTAGGGGTTAGGGTTAGGGTACGCGTTAGGGTTAGGGTAGTTATTAAACCTATCCCACTCTCTAGATACCCCTTAGCACGTCAAGGAATATTATTTGGGGGTCCAGCCATGGAGAAAAGTTTAGACACTAGGAGAACATAAGGAACACACCCATTATCAAGAAATCACATTAGGATTCTCTTTTTAACATGTTCCTTAAAACACTAGTGCTTAGGAAATCTATTGGAGGCAGAAGCAGTCAAGGGTAGCTTAGGGTTAGGGTTAGGTTTAGGGTTAGGGTTAGGGTTAGGGTTAGGGTTAGGGTACGGCTTAGTGTACGGGTTCGGGTATGGCGTAGGGTATGGGTTAGAGTTAGGGTTAGGGTTAGTTTGAGGGTTAGGGCTCGGTTTAGGTTACGGGTTAGGATTAGGGTACGTCTTAGGGTTAGGGTAGCGGTTAGGGTTAGGGTACGCGTTAGGGTTAGGGTAGTTATTAAACCTATCCCACTCTCTAGATAACCCTTAGCACGTCAAGGAATATTATTTGGGGGTCCAGCCATGGAGAAGAGTTTAGACACTAGGAGAAGATAAGGAACACACCCATTATCAAGAAATCACATTAGGATTCTCTTTTTAACCTGTTCCTTAAAACACTAGTGCTTAGGAAATCTATTGGAGGCAGAAGCAGTCAAGGGTAGCTTAGGGTTAGGGTTAGGGTTAGGGTTAGGGTTAGCTTTAGGGTACGGCTTAGGGTACGGGTTCGGGTACGGGTTCGGGTACGGCGTAGGGTATGGGTTAGGGTTAGGGTTAGGGTTAGTTTGAGGGTTAGGGCTCGGTTTAGGGTACGGGTTAGGATTAGGGTACGTGTTAGGGTTAGGGTACGCGTTAGGGTTAGGGTAGTTATTTAACCTATCCCACTCTCTAGATACCCCTTAGCACGTCAAGGAATATTATTTGGGTGTCCAGCCATGGAGAAGAGTTTAGACACTAGGAGAAGATAAGGAACACACCCATTATCAAGAAATCACATTAGGATTCTCTTTTTAACCTGTTCCTTAATACACTAGTGCTTAAGAAATCTATTGGAGGCAGAAGCAGTCAAGGGTAGCTTAGGGTTAGGGTTAGGGTTAGGGTTAGGTTTAGGGTACGGCTTAGGGTACGGGTTCGGTTACGGGTTCGGGTACGGCGTAGGGTATGGGTTACGGTTAGGGTTAGGGTTAGTTTGAGGGTTAGGGCTCGGTTTAGGGTACGGGTTAGGATTAGTGTACGTGTTAGGGTTAGGGTAGAGGTTAGGGTTAGGGTATGCGTTAGGGTTAGGGTAGTTATTAAACCTATCCCACTCTCTAGATACCCCTTAGCACGTCAAGGAATATTATTTGGGGGGCCAGCCATGGAGAAGAGTTTAGACACTAGGAGAAGATAAGGAACACACCCATTATCAAGAAATCACATTAGGATTCTCTTTTTAACCTGTTCCTTAAAACACTAGTGCTTAGGAAATCTATTGGAGGCAGAAGCAGTCAAGGGTAGCTTAGGGTTAGGGTTAGGGTTATTGTTAGGGTAAGGCTTAGGGTACGGGTTCGGGTACGGCATAGGGTATGGGTTAGGGTTAGGGTTAGGTTTAGTTTGAGGGTTAGGGCTCGGTTTAGGGTACGGGTTAGGAGTAGGGTACGTGTTAGGGTTAGGGTAGGGGTTAGGGTTAGGGTACACGTTAGGGTTAGGGTGGTTATTAAACCTAACCCACTCCCTAGATACCCCTTAGCACGTCAAGGAATATTATTTGGGTGTCCAGCCATGGAGAAGAGTTTAGACACTAGGAGAAGATAAGGAATACACCCATTATCAAGAAATCACATTAGGATTCTCTCTTTAACCTGTTCCTTAAAACACTAGTGCTTAGGAAATCTATTGGAGGCAGAAGCAGTCAAGGGTAGCTTAGGGTTAGGGTTAGGGTTAGGGTTAGGGTTAGGGTTAGGGTACTGCTTAGGGTACGGGTTCGGGTACGGGTTCGTGTACGCTGTAGGGTATGGGTTAGGGTTAGGGTTAGGGTTAGTTTGAAGGTTAGGGCTCGGTTTAGGGTACGGGTTAGGATTAGGGTTCGTGTTAGGGTTAGGGTAGGGATTAGGGTTAGGGTACGCATTAGGGTTAGGGTAGTTATTAAACCTATCCCACTCTCTAGATACCCCTTAGCACGTCAAGGAATATTATTTGGGGGTCCAGCCATGGAGAAGAGTTTAGACACTAGGAGAAGATAAGGAACACACCCATTATCAAGAAATCACATTAGGATTCTCTTTTTAACCTGTTCCTTAAAACACTAGTGCTTAGGAAATCTATTGGAGGCAGAAGCAGTCAAGGGTAGCTTAGGGTTAGGGTTTGGGTTAGGGTACGGCTTAGGGTACGGGTTCGGGTACGGGTTCGGGTACGGGTTTGGGTATGGCGTAGGATATGGGGTAGGGTTAGGGTTAGGGTTAGTTTGAGGGTTAGGGCTCGGTTTAGGGTACGGGTTAGGATTAGGGTACGTGTTAGGGTGAGGGTAGGGGTTAGGGTTAGGGTACGCGTTAGGGTTAGGGTAGTTATTAAACCTATCCCACTCTCTAGATACCCCTTAGCACGTCAAGGAATATTATTTGGGGGTCCAGCCATGGAGAAAAGTTTAGACACTAGGAGAAGATAAGGAACACACCCATTATCAAGAAATCACATTAGGATTCTCTTTTTAACCTGTTCCTTAAAACACTAGTGCTTAGGAAATCCATTGGAGGCAGAAGCAGTCAAGGGTAGCTTAGGGTTAGGGTTAGGGTTATTGTTAGGGTAAGGCTTAGGGTACGCGTTCGGGTACGGCATAGGGTATGGGTTAGGGTTAGGGTTAGGGTTAGTTTGAGGGTTAGGGCTCGGTTTAGGGTACGGGTTAGGATTAGGGTACGTGTTAGGGTTAGGGTAGGGGTTAGGGTTAGGGTACGCGTTAGGGTTAGGGTAGTTATTAAACCTATCCCACTCCCTAGATACCCCTTAGCACGTCAAGGAATATTATTTGTGGGACCAGCCATGGAGGAGAGTTTAGACAGTAGGAGAAGATAATGAACACACCCATTATCAAGAAATCACATTAAGATTCTCTTTTTAACCTGTTCCTTAAAACACTAGTGCTTAGGAAATCTATTGGAGGCAGAAGCAGTCAAGGGTAGCTTAGGGTTAGGGCTAGGGTTAGGACACGGCTTAGGGTACGGGTTCGGGTACGGGTTCGTGTACGGCGTAGGGTATGGGTTTGGGTTAGGGTTAGGGTTAGTTTGAAGTTTAGGGCTCGGTTTAGGGTACGGGTTAGGATTAGGGTTCGTGTTAGGGTTAGGGTAGGGGTTAGGGTTAGGGTACGCGTTAGGGTTAGGGTAGTTATTAAACCTATCCCACTCTCTAGATACCCCTTAGCACGTCAAGGAATATTATTTGGGGGTCCAGCCATGGAGAAGAGTTTAGACACTAGGAGAAGATAAGGAACACACCCATTATCCTGAAATCACATTAGGATTCCCTTTTTAACCTGTTCCTTAATACACTAGTGCTTAGGAAATCTATTGGAGGCAGAAGCAGTCAAGGGTAGCTTAGGGTTAGGGTTACGGTTAGGGTTAGGGTTAGGGTTATTGTTAGGGTAAGGCTTAGGGTACGGGTTCGGGTACGGCATAGTGTATGGGTTAGGGTTAGGGTTAGGGTTAGTTTGAGGGTTAGGGCTCGGTTTAGGGTACGGGTTAGGAGTAGGGTACGTGTTAGGGTTAGGGTAGGGGTTAGGGTTAGGGTACGCGTTAGGGTTAGGGTAGTTATTAAACCTATCCCACTCCCTAGATACCCCTTAGCACGTCAAGGAATATTATTTGGGGGTCCAGCCATGGAGAAGAGTTTAGACAGTAGGAGAAGATAAGGAACACACCCATTATCAAGAAATCACATTAGGATTCTCTTTTTAACCTGTTCCTTAAAACACTAGTGCTTAGGAAATCTATTGGAGGCAGAAGCAGTCAAGGGTAGCTTAGGGTTAGGGTTAGGGTTAGGGCTAGGGTTAGGATACGGCTTAGGGTACGGGTTCGGGTACGGGTTCGTGTACGGCGTAGGGTATGGGTTTGGGTTAGGGTTAGGATTAGTTTGAAGGTTAGGGCTCGGTTTAGGGTACGGGTTAGGATTAGGGTTCGTGTTAGGGTTAGGGTAGGGGTTAGGGTTAGGGTACGCGTTAGGGTTAGGGTAGTTATTAAACCTATCCCACTCTCTAGATACCCCTTAGCACGTCAAGGAATATTATTTGGGGGTCCAGCCATGGAGAAGAGTTTAGACACTAGGAGAAGATAAGGAACACACCCATTATCCTGAAATCACATTAGGATTTTCTTTTTAACCTGTTCCTTAATACACTAGTGCTTAGGAAATCTATTGGAGGCAGAAGCAGTCAAGGGTAGCTTAGGGTTACGGTTACGGTGAGGGTTAGGGTTAGGGTATGGCTTAGGGTACGGGTTCGGGTACGGGTTCGGGTACGGCGTATGGTATGGGTTAGGGTTAGGGTTAGGGTTAGTTTGAGGGTTAGGGCTCCGTTTAGGGTACGGGTTAGGATTAGGGTACGTGTTAGGGTTAGGGTAGGGGTTAGGGTTAGGGTACGCGTTAGGGTTAGGGTAGTTATTAAACCTATCCCACTCTCTAGATACCCCTTAGCACGTCAAGGAATATTATTTGGGGGTCCAGCCATGGAGAAGAGTTTAGACACTAGGAGAAGATAAGAACACACCCATTATCAAGAAATCACATTAGGATTCTCTTTTTAACCTGTTCCTTAAAACACTAGTGCTTAGGAAATCTATTGGAGGCAGAAGCAGTCAAGGGTAGCTTAGGGTTAGGGTTAGGGTTAGGGCTAGGGTTAGGACACGGCTTAGGTTACGGGTTCGGGTACGGGTTCATGTACGGCGTAGGGTATGGGTTTGGGTTAGGGTTAGGGTTAGTTTGAAGGTTAGGGCTCGGTTTAGGGTACGGGTTAGGATTAGGGTTCGTGTTAGGGTTAGGGTAGGGGTTAGGGTTAGGGTACGCGTTAGGGTTAGGGTAGTTATTAAACCTATCCCACTCTCTAGATACCCCTTAGCACGTCAAGGAATATTAATTGGGGGTCCAGCCATGGAGAAGAGTTTAGACAGTAGGAGAAGATAAGGAACACACCCATTATCCTGAAATCACATTAGGATTCTCTTTTTAACCTGTTCCTTAATACACTAGTGCTTAGGAAATCTATTGGAGGCAGAAGCAGTCAAGGGTAGCTTAGGGTTAGGGTTACGGTTAGGGTTAGGGTTAGGGTTATTGTTAGGGTAAGGCATAGGGTACGGGTTCGGGTACGGCATAGGGTATGGGTTAGGGTTAGGGTTAGGGTTAGTTTGTGGGTTAGGTCTCGGTTTAGGGTACGGGTTAGGAGTAGGGTACGTGTTAGGGTTAGGGTAGGGGTTAGGGTTAGGGTACGCGTTAGGGTTAGGATAGTTATTAAACCTATCCCACTCCCTAGATACCCCTTAGCACGTCAAGGAATATTATTTGGGGGTCCAGCCATGGAGAAGAGTTTAGACAGTAGGAGAAGATAAGGAACACACCCATTATCAAGAAATCACATTAGGATTCTCTTTTTAACCTGTTCCTTAAAACACTAGTGCTTAGGAAATCTATTGGAGGCAAAGCAGTCAAGGGTAGCTTAGGGTTAGGGTTAGGGTTAGGGTTAGGGTTAGGGTACGGCTTAGGGTACGGGTTCGGGTACGGGTTCGTGTACGCTGTAGGGTATGGGTTAGGGTTAGGGTTAGGGTTAGTTTGAAGGTTAGGGCTCGGTTTAGGGTACGGGTTAGGATTAGGGTTCGTGTTATGGTTAGGGTAGGGGTTAGGGTTAGGGTACGCGTTAGGTTTAGGGTAGTTATTAAACCGATCCCACTCTCTAGATACCCCTTAGCACGTCAAGGAATATTATTTGGGGGTCCAGCCATGGAGAAGAGTTTAGACACTAGGAGAAGATAAGGAACACACCCATTATCCTGAAATCACATTAGGATTCTCTTTTTAACCTGTTCCTTAATACACTAGTGCTTAGGAAATGTATTGGAGGCAGAAGCAGTCAAGGGTAGCTTAGGGTTAGGGTTAGGGTTAGGGTTAGGGTTAGGGTACGGCTTAGGGTACGGGTTTGGGTACGGGTTCGTGTACGGCGTAGGGTATGGGTTAGGGTTAGGGTTAGGGTTAGTTTGAGGGTTAGGGCTCCGTTTAGGGTACGGGTTAGGATTAGGGTACGTGTTAGGGTTAGGGTAGGGGTTAGGGTTAGGGTACGCGTTAGGGTTAGGGTAGTTATTAAACCTATCCCACTCTCTAGATACCCCTTAGCACGTCAAGGAATATTATTTGGGGGTCCAGCCATGGAGAAGAGTTTAGACACTAGGAGAAGATAAGGAACACACCCATTATCAAGAAATCACATTAGGATTCTCTTTTTAACCTGTTCCTTAAAACACTAGTGCTTAGGAAATCTATTGGAGGCAGAAGCAGTCAAGGGTAGCTTAGGGTTAGGGTACGGCTTAGGGTACTGGTTCGGGTAAGGGTTCGGGTACGGGTTCGGGTACGGCGTAGGGTATGGGTTAGGTTTAGGGTTAGGGTTAGTTTGAGGGTTAGGGCTCGGTTTAGGTTACGGGTTAGGATTAGGGTACGTGTTAGGGTTAGGGTAGGGGTTAGGGTTAGGGTACGCGTTAGGGTTAGGGTAGTTATTAAACCTATCCCACTCTCTAGATACCCCTTAGCACGTCAAGGAATATTATTTGGGGGTCCAGCCATGGAGAAGAGTTTAGACACTAGGAGAAGATAAGGAACACACCCATTATCAAGAAATCACATTAGGATTCTGTTTTTAACCTGTTCCTTAAAACACTAGTGCTTAGGAAATCTATTGGAGGCAGAAGCAGTCAAGGGTAGCTTAGGGTTAGGGTTAGGTTTAGGGTTAGGGTTAGGGTTAGGGTTAGGGTTAGGGTACGGCTTAGTGTACGGGTTCGGGTATGGCGTAGGGTATGGGTTAGGGTTAGGGTTAGGGTTAGTTTGAGGGTTAGGGCTCGGTTTAGGTTACGGGTTAGGATTAGGGTACGTCTTAGGGTTAGGGTAGCGGTTAGGGTTAGGGTACGCGTTAGGGTTAGGGTAGTTATTAAACCTATCCCACTCTCTAGATAACCCTTAGCACGTCAAGGAATATTATTTGGGGGTCCAGCCATGGAGAAGAGTTTAGACACTAGGAGAAGATAAGGAACACACCCATTATCAAGAAATCACATTAGGATTCTCTTTTTAACCTGTTCCTTAAAACACTAGTGCTTAGGAAATCTATTGGAGGCAGAAGCAGTCAAGGGTAGCTTAGGGTTAGGGTTAGGGTTAGGGTTAGGGTTAGGGTTAGCTTTAGGGTACGGCTTAGGGTACGGGTTCGGGTACGGGTTCGGGTACGGCGTAGGGTATGGGTTAGGGTTAGGGTTAGGGTTAGTTTGAGGGTTAGGGCTCGGTTTAGGGTACGGGTTAGGATTAGGGTACGTGTTAGGGTTAGGGTACGCGTTAGGGTTAGGGTAGTTATTAAACCTATCCCACTCTCTAGATACCCCTTAGCACGTCAAGGAATATTATTTGGGTGTCCAGCCATGGAGAAGAGTTTAGACACTAGGAGAAGATAAGGAACACACCCATTATCAAGAAATCACATTAGGATTCTCTTTTTAACCTGTTCCTTAATACACTAGTGCTTAAAAAATCTATTGGAGGCAGAAGCAGTCAAGGGTAGCTTAGGGTTAGGGTTAGGGTTAGGGTTAGGTTTAGGGTACGGCTTAGGGTACGGGTTCGGGTACGGGTTCGGGTACGGGTTAGGGTTAGGGTTAGGGTTAGGGTTAGGGTAGTTATTAAACCTATCCCACTCTCTAGATACCCCTTAGCACGTCAAGGAATATTATTTGGGTGGCCAGCCATGGAGAAGAGTTTAGACACTAGGAGAAGATAAGGAACACACCCATTATCAAGAAATAACATTAGGATTCTCTTTTTAACCTGTTCCTTAAAACACTAGTGCTTAGGAAATCTATTGGAGGCAGAAGCAGTCAAGGGTAGCTTAGGGTTAGGGTTAGGGTTATTGTTAGGGTAAGGCTTAGGGTACGGGTTCGGGTACGGCATAGGGTATGGGTTAGGGTTAGGGTTAGGTTTAGTTTGAGGGTTAGGGCTCGGTTTAGGGTACGGGTTAGGAGTAGGGTACGTGTTAGGGTTAGGGTAGGGGTTAGGGTTAGGGTACGCGTTAGGGTTAGGGTGGTTATTAAACCTAACCCACTCCCTAGATACCCCTTAGCACGTCAAGGAATATTATTTGGGGGTGCAGCCATGGAGAAGAGTTTAGACAGTAGGAGAAGATAAGGAACACACCCATTATCAAGAAATCACATTAGGATTCTCTCTTTAACCTGTTCCTTAAAACACTAGTGCTTAGGAAATCTATTGGAGGCAGAAGCAGTCAAGGGTAGCTTAGGGTTAGGGTTAGGGTTAGGGTTAGGGTTAGGGTACGGCTTAGGGTACGGGTTCGGGTACGGGTTCGTGTACGCTGTAGGGTATGGGTTAGGGTTAGGGTTAGGGTTAGTTTGAAGGTTAGGGCTCGGTTTAAGGTACGGGTTAGGATTAGGGTTCGTGTTAGGGTTAGGGTAGGGGTTAGGGTTAGGGTACGCATTAGGGTTAGGGTAGTTATTAAACCTATCCCACTCTCTAGATACCCCTTAACACGTCAAGGAATATTATTTGGGGGTCCAGCCATGGAGAAGTTTTTAGACACTAGGAGAAGATAAGGAACACACCCATTATCAAGAAATCACATTAGGATTCTCTTTTTAACCTGTTCCTTAAAACACTAGTGCTTAGGAAATCTATTGGAGGCAGAAGCAGTCAAGGGTAGCTTAGGGTTAGGGTTTGGGTTAGGGTACGGCTTAGGGTACGGGTTCGGGTACGGGTTCGGGTACGGGTTTGGGTATGGCGTAGGATATGGGTTAGGGTTAGGGTTAGGGTTAGTTTGAGGGTTAGGGCTCGGTTTAGGGTACGGGTTAGGATTAGGGTACGTGTTAGGGTGAGGGTAGGGGTTAGGGTTAGGGTACGCGTTAGGGTTAGGGTAGTTATTAAACCTATCCCACTCTCTAGATACCCCTTAGCATGTCAAGGAATATTATTTGGGGGTCCAGCCATGGAGAAAAGTTTAGACACTAGGAGAAGATAAGGAACACACCCATTATCAAGAAATCACATTAGGATTCTCTTTTTAACCTGTTCCTTAAAACACTAGTGCTTAGGAAATCTATTGGAGGCAGAAGCAGTCAAGGGTAGCTTAGGGTTAGGGTTAGGGTTAGGGCTAGGGTTAGGACACGGCTTAGGGTACGGGTTCGGGTAAGGGTTCGTGTACGGCGTAGGGTATGGGTTTGGGTTAGGGTTAGGATTTGTTTGAAGGTTAGGGCTCGGTTTAAGGTACGGGTTAGGATTAGGGTTCGTGTTAGGGTTAGGGTAGGGGTTAGGGTTAGGGTACGCGTTAGGTTTAGGGTAGTTATTAAACCTATCCCACTCTCTAGATACCCCTTAGCACGTCAAGGAATATTATTTGGGGGTCCAGCCATGGAGAAGAGTTTAGACACTAGGAGAAGATAAGGAACACACCCATTATCCTGAAATCACATTAGGATTCTCTTTTTAACCTGTTCCTTAATACACTAGTGCTTAGGAAATGTATTGGAGGCAGAAGCAGTCAAGGGTAGCTTAGGGTTAGGGTTAGGGTTAGGGTTAGGGTTAGGGTACGGCTTAGGGTACGGGTTTGGGTACGGGTTCGTGTACGGCGTAGGGTATGGGTTAGGGTTAGGGTTAGGGTTAGTTTGAGGGTTAGGGCTCCGTTTAGGGTACGGGTTAGGATTAGGGTACGTCTTACGGTTAGGGTAGCGGTTAGGGTTAGGGTACGCGTTAGGGTTAGGGTAGTTATTAAACCTATCCCACTCTCTAGATAACCCTTAGCACGTCAAGGAATATTATTTGGGGGTCCAGCCATGGAGAAGAGTTTAGACACTAGGAGAAGATAAGGAACACACCCATTATCAAGAAATCACATTAGGATTCTCTTTTTAACCTGTTCCTTAAAACACTAGTGCTTAGGAAATCTATTGGAGGCAGAAGCAGTCAAGGGTAGCTTAGGGTTAGGGTTAGGGTTAGGGTTAGGGTTAGCTTTAGGGTACGGCTTAGGGTACGGGTTCGGGTACGGGTTCGGGTACGGCGTAGGGTATGGGTTAGGGTTAGGGTTAGGGTTAGTTTGAGGGTTAGGGCTCGGTTTAGGGTACGGGTTAGGATTAGGGTACGTGTTAGGGTTAGGGTACGCGTTAGGTTTAGGGTAGTTATTAAACCTATCCCACTCTCTAGATACCCCTTAGCACGACAAGGAATATTATTTGGGTGTCCAGCCATGGAGAAGAGTTTAGACACTAGGAGAAGATAAGGAACACACCCATTATCAAGAAATCACATTAGGATTCTCTTTTTAACCTGTTCCTTAATACACTAGTGCTTAAGAAATCTATTGGAGGCAGAAGCAGTCAAGGGTAGCTTAGGGTTAGGGTTAGGGTTAGGGTTAGGTTTAGGGTACGGCTTAGGGTACGGGTTCGGGTACGGGTTCGGGTACGGGTTCGGGTACGGCGTAGGGTATGGGTTAGGGTTAGGGTTAGGGTTAGTTTGAGGGTTAGGGCTCGGTTTAGGGTACGGGTTAGGATTAGTGTACGTGTTAGGGTTAGGGTAGAGGTTAGGGTTAGGGTATGCGTTAGGGTTAGGGTAGTTATTAAACCTATCCCACTCTCTAGATACCCCTTAGCACGTCAAGGAATATTATTTGGGTGGCCAGCCATGGAGAAGAGTTTAGACACTAGGAGAAGATAAGGAACACACCCATTATCAAGAAATCACATTAGGATTCTCTCTTTAACCTGTTCCTTAAAACACTAGTGCTTAGGAAATCTATTGGAGGCAGAAGCAGTCAAGGGTAGCTTAGGGTTAGGGTTAGGGTTAGGGTTAGGGTTAGGGTTAGGGTACTGCTTAGGGTACGGGTTCGGGTACGGGTTCGTGTACGCTGTAGGGTATGGGTTAGGGTTAGGGTTAGGGTTAGTTTGAAGGTTAGGGCTCGGTTTAGGGTACGGGTTAGGATTAGGGTTCGTGTTAGGGTTAGGGTAGGGGTTAGGGTTAGGGTACGCATTAGGGTTAGGGTAGTTATTAAACCTATCCCACTCTCTAGATACCCCTTAGCACGTCAAGGAATATTATTTGGGGGTCCAGCCATGGAGAAGAGTTTAGACACTAGGAGAAGATAAGGAACACACCCATTATCAAGAAATCACATTAGGATTCTCTTTTTAACCTGTTCCTTAAAACACTAGTGCTTAGGAAATCTATTGGAGGCAGAAGCAGTCAAGGGTAGCTTAGGGTTAGGGTTTGGGTTAGGGTACGGCTTAGGGTACGGGTTCGGGTACGGGTTCGGGTACGGGTTTGGGTATGGCGTAGGATATGGGTTAGGGTTAGGGTTAGGGTTAGTTTGAGGGTTAGGGCTCGGTTTAGGGTACGGGTTAGGATTAGGGTACGTGTTAGGGTGAGGGTAGGGGTTAGGGTTAGGGTACGCGTTAGGGTTAGGGTAGTTATTAAACCTATCCCACTCTCTAGATACCCCTTAGCACGTCAAGGAATATTATTTGGGGGTCCAGCCATGGAGAAAAGTTTAGACACTAGGAGAAGATAAGGAACACACCCATTCTCAAGAAATCACATTAGGATTCTCTTTTTAACCTGTTCCTTAAAACACTAGTGCTTAGGAAATCTATTGGAGGCAGAAGCAGTCAAGGGTAGCTTAGGGTTAGGGTTAGGGTTATTGTTAGGGTAAGGCTTAGGGTACGCGTTCGGGTACGGCATAGGGTATGGGTTAGGGTTAGGGTTAGGGTTAGTTTGAGGGTTAGGGCTCGGTTTAGGGTACGGGTTAGGATTAGGGTACGTGTTAGGGTTAGGGTAGGGGTTAGGGTTAGGGTACGCGTTAGGGTTAGGGTAGTTATTAAACCTATCCCACTCCCTAGATACCCCTTAGCACGTCAAGGAATATTATTTGTGGGACCAGCCATGGAGAAGAGTTTAGACAGTAGGAGAAGATAATGAACACACCCATTATCAAGAAATCACATTAAGATTCTCTTTTTAACCTGTTCCTTAAAACACTAGTGCTTAGGAAACCTATTGGAGGAAGAAGCAGTCAAGGGTAGCTTAGGGTTAGCGTTAGGTTTAGGGCTAGGGTTAGTACACGGCTTAGGGTACGGGTTCGGGTACGGGTTCGTGTACGGCGTAGGGTATGGGTTTGGGTTAGGGTTAGGGTTAGTTTGAATTTTAGGGCTCGGTTTAGGGTACGGGTTAGGATTAGGGTTCGTGTTAGGGTTAGGGTAGGGGTTAGGGTTAGGGTACGCGTTAGGGTTAGGGTAGTTATTAAACCTATCCCACTCTCTAGATACCCCTTAGCACGTCAAGGAATATTATTTGGGGGTCCAGCCATGGAGAAGAGTTTAGACACTAGGAGAAGATAAGGAACACACCCATTATCCTGAAATCACATTAGGATTCCCTTTTTAACCTGTTCCTTAATACACTAGTGCTTAGGAAATCTATTGGAGGCAGAAGCAGTCAAGGGTAGCTTAGGGTTAGGGTTACGGTTAGGGTTAGGGTTAGGGTTATTTTTAGGGTAAGGCTTAGGGTACGGGTTCGGGTACGGCATAGTGTATGGGTTAGGGTTAGGGTTAGGGTTAGTTTGAGGGTTAGGGCTCGGTTTAGGGTACGGGTTAGGAGTAGGGTACGTGTTAGGGTTAGGGTAGGGGTTAGGGTTAGGGTACGCGTTAGGGTTAGGGTAGTTATTAAACCTATCCCATTCTCTAGATACCCCTTAGCACGTCAAGGAATATTATTTGGGGGTCCAGCCATGGAGAAGAGTTTAGACACTAGGAGAAGATAAGAACACACCCATTATCAAGAAATCACATTAGGATTCTCTTTTTAACCTGTTCCTTAAAACACTAGTGCTTAGGAAATCTATTGGAGGCAGAAGCAGTCAAGGGTAGCTTAGGGTTAGGGTTAGGGTTAGGGCTAGGGTTAGGACACGGCTTAGGGTACGGGTTCGGGTACGGGTTCGTGTACGGCGTAGGGTATGGGTTTGGGTTAGGGTTAGGATTAGTTTGAAGGTTAGGGCTCGGTTTAGGGTACGGGTTAGGATTAGGGTTCGTGTTAGGGTTAGGGTAGGGGTTAGGGTTAGGGTACGCGTTAGGGTTAGGGTAGTTATTAAACCTATCCCACTCTCTAGATACCCCTTAGCACGTCAAGGAATATTATTTGGGGGTCCAGCCATGGAGAAGAGTTTAGACACTAGGAGAAGATAAGGAACACACCCATTATCCTGAAATCACATTAGGATTCTCTTTTTAACCTGTTCCTTAATACACTAGTGCTTAGGAAATCTATTGGAGGCAGAAGCAGTCAAGGGTAGCTTAGGGTTAGGGTTAGGGTTAGGGCTAGGGTTAGGACACGGCTTAGGTTACGGGTTCGGGTACGGGTTCATGTACGGCGTAGGGTATGGGTTTGGGTTAGGGTTAGGGTTAGTTTGAAGGTTAGGGCTCGGTTTAGGGTACGGGTTAGGATTAGGGTTCGTGTTAGGGTTAGGGTAGGGGTTAGGGTTAGGGTACGCGTTAGGGTTAGGGTAGTTATTAAACCTATCCCACTCTCTAGATACCCCTTAGCACGTCAAGGAATATTAATTGGGGGTCCAGCCATGGAGAAGAGTTTAGACACTAGGAGAAGATAAGGAACACACCCATTATCCTGAAATCACATTAGGATTCTCTTTTTAACCTGTTCCTTAATACACTAGTGCTTAGGAAATCTATTGGAGGCAGAAGCAGTCAAGGGTAGCTTAGGGTTAGGGTTACGGTTAGGGTTAGGGTTAGGGTTATTGTTAGGGTAAGGCATAGGGTACGGGTTCGGGTACGGCATAGGGTATGGGTTAGGGTTAGGGTTAGGGTTAGTTTGTGGGTTAGGTCTCGGTTTAGGGTACGGGTTAGGAGTAGGGTACGTGTTAGGGTTAGGGTAGGGGTTAGGGTTAGGGTACGCGTTAGGGTTAGGATAGTTATTAAACCTATCCCACTCCCTAGATACCCCTTAGCACGTCAAGGAATATTATTTGGGGGTCCAGCCATGGAGAAGAGTTTAGACAGTAGGAGAAGATAAGGAACACACCCATTATCAAGAAATCACATTAGGATTCTCTTTTTAACCTGTTCCTTAAAACACTAGTGCTTAGGAAATCTATTGGAGGCAAAGCAGTCAAGGGTAGCTTAGGGTTAGGGTTAGGGTTAGGGTTAGGGTTAGGGTACGGCTTAGGGTACGGGTTCGGGTACTGGTTCGTGTACGCTGTAGGGTATGGGTTAGGGTTAGGGTTAGGGTTAGTTTGAAGGTTAGGGCTCGGTTTAGGGTACGGGTTAGGATTAGGGTTCGTGTTAGGGTTAGGGTAGGGGTTAGGGTTAGGGTACGCGTTAGGTTTAGGGTAGTTATTAAACCTATCCCACTCTCTAGATACCCCTTAGCACGTCAAGGAATATTATTTGGGGGTCCAGCCATGGAGAAGAGTTTAGACACTAGGAGAAGATAAGGAACACACCCATTATCCTGAAATCACATTAGGATTCTCTTTTTAACCTGTTCCTTAATACACTAGTGCTTAGGAAATGTATTGGAGGCACAAGCATTCAAGGGTAGCTTAGGGTTAGGGTTAGGGTTAGGGTTAGGGTTAGGGTACGGCTTAGGGTACGGGTTTGGGTACGGGTTCGTGTACGGCGTAGGGTATGGGTTAGGGTTAGGGTTAGGGTTAGTTTGAGGGTTAGGGCTCCGTTTAGGGTACGGGTTAGGATTAGGGTACGTGTTAGGGTTAGGGTAGGGGTTAGGGTTAGGGTACGCGTTAGGGTTAGGGTAGTTATTAAACCTATCCCACTCTCTAGATACCCCTTAGCACGTCAAGGAATATTATTTGGGGGTCCAGCCATGGAGAAGAGTTTAGACACTAGGAGAAGATAAGGAACACACCCATTATCAAGAAATCACATTAGGATTCTCTTTTTAACCTGTTCGTTAAAACACTAGTGCTTAGGAAATCTATTGCAGGCAGAAGCAGTCAAGGGTAGCTTAGGGTTAGGGTTAGGGTTAGGGTACGGCTTAGGGTACTGGTTCGGGTAAGGGTTCGGGTACGGGTTCGGGTACGGCGTAGGGTATGGGTTAGGTTTAGGGTTAGGGTTAGTTTGAGGGTTAGGGCTCGGTTTAGGTTACGGGTTAGGATTAGGGTACGTGTTAGGGTTAGGGTAGGGGTTAGGGTTAGGGTACGCGTTAGGGTTAGGGTAGTTATTAAACCTATCCCACTCTCTAGATACCCCTTAGCACGTCAAGGAATATTATTTGGGGGTCCAGCCATGGAGAAGAGTTTAGACACTAGGAGAAGATAAGGAACACACCCATTATCAAGAAATCACATTAGGATTCTGTTTTTAACCTGTTCCTTAAAACACTAGTGCTTAGGAAATCTATTGGAGGCAGAAGCAGTCAAGGGTAGCTTAGGGTTAGGGTTAGGTTTAGGGTTAGGGTTAGGGTTAGGGTTAGGGTTAGGGTACGGCTTAGTGTACGGGTTCGTGTATGGCGTAGGGTATGGGTTAGGGTTAGGGTTAGGGTTAGTTTGAGGGTTAGGGCTCGGTTTAGGTTACGGGTTAGGATTAGGGTACGTCTTAGGGTTAGGGTAGCGGTTAGGGTTAGGGTACGCGTTAGGGTTAGGGTAGTTATTAAACCTATCCCACTCTCTAGATAACCATTAGCACGTCAAGGAATATTATATGGGGGTCCAGCCATGGAGAAGAGTTTAGACACTAGGAGAAGATAAGGAACACACCCATTATCAAGAAATCACATTAGGATTCTCTTTTTAACCTGTTCCTTAAAACACTAGTGCTTAGGAAATCTATTGGAGGCAGAAGCAGTCAAGGGTAGCTTAGGGTTAGGGTTAGGGTTAGGGTTAGGGTTAGGGTTAGCTTTAGGGTACGGCTTAGGGTACGGGTTCGGGTACGGGTTCGGGTACGGCGTAGGGTATGGGTTAGGGTTAGGGTTAGGGTTAGTTTGAGGGTTAGGGCTCGGTTTAGGGTACGGGTTAGGATTAGGGTACGTGTTAGGGTTAGGGTACGCGTTAGGGTTAGGGTAGTTATTAAACCTATCCCACTCTCTAGATACCCCTTAGCACGTCAAGGAATATTATTTGGGTGACCAGCCATGGAGAAGAGTTTAGACACTAGGAGAAGATAAGGAACACACCCATTATCAAGAAATCACATTAGGATTCTCTTTTTAACCTGTTCCTTAATACACTAGTGCTTAAAAAATCTATTGGAGGCAGAAGCAGTCAAGGGTAGCTTAGGGTTAGGGTTAGGGTTAGGGTTAGGTTTAGGGTACGGCTTAGGGTACGGGTTCGGGTACGGGTTCGGGTACGGGTTCGGGTACGGCGTAGGGTATGGGTTAGGGTTAGGGTTAGGGTTAGTTTGAGGGTTAGGGCTCGGTTTAGGGTACGGGTTAGGATTAGTGTACGTGTTAGGTTTAGGGTAGAGGTTAGGGTTAGGGTATGCGTTAGGGTTAGGGTAGTTATTAAACCTATCCCACTCTCTAGATACCCCTTAGCACGTCAAGGAATATTATTTGGGTGGCCAGCCATGGAGAAGAGTTTAGACACTAGGAGAAGATAAGGAACACACCCATTATCAAGAAATCACATTAGGATTCTCTTTTTAACCTGTTCCTTAAAACACTAGTGCTTAGGAAATCTATTGGAGGCAGAAGCAGTCAAGGGTAGCTTAGGGTTAGGGTTAGGGTTAGGGTTAGGGTTAGGGTTAGGGTACTGCTTAGGGTACGGGTTCGGGTACGGGTTCGTGTACGCTGTAGGGTATGGGTTAGGGTTAGTGTTAGGGTTAGTTTGAAGGTTAGGGCTCGGTTTAGTGTACGGGTTAGGATTAGGGTTCGTGTTAGGGTTAGGGTAGGGGTTAGGGTTAGGGTACGCATTAGGGTTAGGGTAGTTATTAAACCTATCCCACTCTCTAGATACCCCTTAGCACGTCAAGGAATATTATTTGGGGGTCCAGCCATGGAGAAGAGTTTAGACACTAGGAGAAGATAAGGAACACACCCATTATCAAGAAATCACATTAGGATTCTCTTTTAACCTGTTCCTTAAAACACTAGTGCTTAGGAAATCTATTGGAGGCAGAAGCAGTCAAGGGTAGCTTAGGGTTAGGGTTTGGGTTAGGGTACAGCTTAGGGTACGGGTTCGGGTACGGGTTCGGGTACGGGTTTGGGTATGGCGTAGGATATGGGTTAGGGTTAGGGTTAGGGTTAGTTTCAGGGTTAGGGCTCGGTTTAGGGTACGGGTTAGGATTAGGGTACGTGTTAGGGTGAGGGTAGGGGTTAGGGTTAGGGTACGCGTTAGGGTTAGGGTAGTTATTAAACCTATCCCACTCTCTAGATACCCCTTAGCACGTCAAGGAATATTATTTGGGGGTCCAGCCATGGAGAAGTTTTTAGACACTAGGAGAAGATAAGGAACACACCCATTATCAAGAAATCACATTAGGATTCTCTTTTTAACCTGTTCCTTAAAACACTAGTGCTTAGGAAATCTATTGGAGGCAGAAGCAGTCAAGGGTAGCTTAGGGTTAGGGTTTGGGTTAGGGTACGGCTTAGGGTACGGGTTCGGGTACGGGTTCGGGTACGGGTTTGGGTATGGCGTAGGATATGGGTTAGGGTTAGGGTTAGGGTTAGTTTGAGGGTTAGGGCTCGGTTTAGGGTACGGGTTAGGATTAGGGTACGTGTTAGGGTGAGGGTAGGGGTTAGGGTTAGGGTACGCGTTAGGGTTAGGGTAGTTATTAAACCTATCCCACTCTCTAGATACCCCTTAGCATGTCAAGGAATATTATTTGGGGGTCCAGCCATGGAGAAAAGTTTAGACACTAGGAGAAGATAAGGAACACACCCATTATCAAGAAATCACATTAGGATTCTCTTTTTAACCTGTTCCTTAAAACACTAGTGCTTAGGAAATCTATTGGAGGCAGAAGCAGTCAAGGGTAGCTTAGGGTTAGGGTTAGGGTTAGGGCTAGGGTTAGGACACGGCTTAGGGTACGGGTTCGGGTAAGGGTTCGTGTACGGCGTAGGGTATGGGTTTGGGTTAGGGTTAGGATTAGTTTGAAGGTTAGGGCTCGGTTTAAGGTACGGGTTAGGATTAGGGTTCGTGTTAGGGTTAGGGTAGGGGTTAGGATTAGGGTACGCGTTAGGTTTAGGGTAGTTATTAAACCTATCCCACTCTCTAGATACCCCTTAGCACGTCAAGGAATATTATTTGGGGGTCCAGCCATGGAGAAGAGTTTAGACACTAGGAGAAGATAAGGAACACACCCATTATCAAGAAATCACATTAGGATTCTCTTTTTAACCTGTTCCTTAAAACACTAGTGCTTAGGAAATCTATTGGAGGCAGAAGCAGTCAAGGGTAGCTTAGGGTTAGGGTTAGGGTTAGGGTTAGGGTTAGCTTTAGGGTACGGCTTAGGGTACGGGTTCGGGTACGGGTTCGGGTACGGCGTAGGGTATGGGTTAGGGTTAGGGTTAGGGTTAGTTTGAGGGTTAGGGCTCGGTTTAGGGTACGGGTTAGGATTAGGGTAGCGGTTAGGGTTAGGGTACGCGTTAGGGTTAGGGTAGTTATTAAACCTATCCCACTCTCTAGATAACCCTTAGCACGTCAAGGAATATTATTTGGGGGTCCAGCCATGGAGAAGAGTTTAGACACTAGGAGAAGATAAGGAACACACCCATTATCAAGAAATCACATTAGGATTCTCTTTTTAACCTGTTCCTTAAAACACTAGTGCTTAGGAAATCTATTGGAGGCAGAAGCAGTCAAGGGTAGCTTAGGGTTAGGGTTAGGGTTAGGGTTAGGGTTAGCTTTAGGGTACGGCTTAGGGTACGGGTTCGGGTACGGGTTCGGGTACGGCGTAGGGTATGGGTTAGGGTTAGGGTTAGGGTTAGTTTGAGGGTTAGGGCTCGGTTTAGGGTACGGGTTAGGATTAGGGTACGTGTTAGGGTTAGGGTACGCGTTAGGGTTAGGGTAGTTATTAAACCTATCCCACTCTCTAGATACCCCTTAGCACGACAAGGAATATTATTTGGGTGTCCAGCCATGGAGAAGAGTTTAGACACTAGGAGAAGATAAGGAACACACCCATTATCAAGAAATCACATTAGGATTCTCTTTTTAACCTGTTCCTTAATACACTAGTGCTTAAGAAATCTATTGGAGGCAGAAGCAGTCAAGGGTAGCTTAGGGTTAGGGTTAGGGTTAGGGTTAGGTTTAGGGTACGGCTTAGGGTACGGGTTCGGGTACGGGTTCGGGTACGGGTTCGGGTACGGCGTAGGGTATGGGTTAGGGTTAGGGTTAGGGTTAGTTTGAGGGTTAGGGCTCGGTTTAGGGTACGGGTTAGGATTAGTGTACGTGTTAGGGTTAGGGTAGAGGTTAGGGTTAGGGTATGCGTTAGGGTTAGGGTAGTTATTAAACCTATCCCACTCTCTAGATACCCCTTAGCACGTCAAGGAATATTATTTGGGTGGCCAGCCATGGAGAAGAGTTTAGACACTAGGAGAAGATAAGGAACACACCCATTATCAAGAAATCACATTAGGATTCTCTCTTTAACCTGTTCCTTAAAACACTAGTGCTTAGGAAATCTATTGGAGGCAGAAGCAGTCAAGGGTAGCTTAGGGTTAGGGTTAGGGTTAGGGTTAGGGTTAGGGTTAGGGTACTGCTTAGGGTACGGGTTCGGGTACGGGTTCGTGTACGCTGTAGGGTATGGGTTAGGGTTAGTGTTAGGGTTAGTTTGAAGGTTAGGGCTCGGTTTAGGGTACGGGTTAGGATTAGGGTTCGTGTTAGGGTTAGGGTAGGGGTTAGGGTTAGGGTACGCATTAGGGTTAGGGTAGTTATTAAACCTATCCCACTCTCTAGATACCCCTTAGCACGTCAAGGAATATTATTTGGGGGTCCAGCCATGGAGAAGAGTTTAGACACTAGGAGAAGATAAGGAACACACCCATTATCAAGAAATCACATTAGGATTCTCTTTTTAACCTGTTCCTTAAAACACTAGTGCTTAGGAAATCTATTGGAGGCAGAAGCAGTCAAGGGTAGCTTAGGGTTAGGGTTTGGGTTAGGGTACAGCTTAGGGTACGGGTTCGGGTACGGGTTCGGGTACGGGTTTGGGTATGGCGTAGGATATGGGTTAGGGTTAGGGTTAGGGTTAGTTTCAGGGTTAGGGCTCGGTTTAGGGTACGGGTTAGGATTAGGGTACGTGTTAGGGTGAGGGTAGGGGTTAGGGTTAGGGTACGCGTTAGGGTTAGGGTAGTTATTAAACCTATCCCACTCTCTAGATACCCCTTAGCACGTCAAGGAATATTATTTGGGGGTCCAGCCATGGAGAAGTTTTTAGACACTAGGAGAAGATAAGGAACACACCCATTATCAAGAAATCACATTAGGATTCTCTTTTTAACCTGTTCCTTAAAACACTAGTGCTTAGGAAATCTATTGGAGGCAGAAGCAGTCAAGGGTAGCTTAGGGTTAGGGTTTGGGTTAGGGTACGGCTTAGGGTACGGGTTCGGGTACGGGTTCGGGTACGGGTTTGGGTATGGCGTAGGATATGGGTTAGGGTTAGGGTTAGGGTTAGTTTGAGGGTTAGGGCTCGGTTTAGGGTACGGGTTAGGATTAGGGTACGTGTTAGGGTGAGGGTAGGGGTTAGGGTTAGGGTACGCGTTAGGGTTAGGGTAGTTATTAAACCTATCCCACTCTCTAGATACCCCTTAGCATGTCAAGGAATATTATTTGGGGGTCCAGCCATGGAGAAAAGTTTAGACACTAGGAGAAGATAAGGAACACACCCATTATCAAGAAATCACATTAGGATTCTCTTTTTAACCTGTTCCTTAAAACACTAGTGCTTAGGAAATCTATTGGAGGCAGAAGCAGTCAAGGGTAGCTTAGGGTTAGGGTTAGGGTTAGGGCTAGGGTTAGGACACGGCTTAGGGTACGGGTTCGGGTAAGGGTTCGTGTACGGCGTAGGGTATGGGTTTGGGTTAGGGTTAGGATTAGTTTGAAGGTTAGGGCTCGGTTTAAGGTACGGGTTAGGATTAGGGTTCGTGTTAGGGTTAGGGTAGGGGTTAGGATTAGGGTACGCGTTAGGTTTAGGGTAGTTATTAAACCTATCCCACTCTCTAGATACCCCTTAGCACGTCAAGGAATATTATTTGGGGGTCCAGCCATGGAGAAGAGTTTAGACACTAGGAGAAGATAAGGAACACACCCATTATCCTGAAATCACATTAGGATTCTCTTTTTAACCTGTTCCTTAATACACTAGTGCTTAGGAAATGTATTGGAGGCAGAAGCAGTCAAGGGTAGCTTAGGGTTAGGGTTAGGGTTAGGGTTAGGGTTAGGGTACGGCTTAGGGTACGGGTTTGGGTACGGGTTCGTGTACGGCGTAGGGTATGGGTTAGGGTTAGGGTTAGGGTTAGTTTGAGGGTTAGGGCTCCGTTTAGGGTACGGGTTAGGATTAGGGTACGTCTTACGGTTAGGGTAGCGGTTAGGGTTAGGGTACGCGTTAGGGTTAGGGTAGTTATTAAACCTATCCCACTCTCTAGATAACCCTTAGCACGTCAAGGAATATTATTTGGGGGTCCAGCCATGGAGAAGAGTTTAGACACTAGGAGAAGATAAGGAACACACCCATTATCCTGAAATCACATTAGGATTCTCTTTTTAACCTGTTCCTTAATACACTAGTGCTTAGGAAATGTATTGGAGGCAGAAGCAGTCAAGGGTAGCTTAGGGTTAGGGTTAGGGTTAGGGTTAGGGTTAGGGTACGGCTTAGGGTACGGGTTTGGGTACGGGTTCATGTACGGCGTAGGGTATGGGTTAGGGTTAGGGTTAGGGTTAGTTTGAGGGTTAGGGCTCCGTTTAGGGTACGGGTTAGGATTAGGGTACGTGTTAGGGTTAGGGTAGGGGTTAGGGTTAGGGTACGCGTTAGGGTTAGGGTAGTTATTAAACCTATCCCACTCTCTAGATACCCCTTAGCACGTCAAGGAATATTATTTGGGGGTCCTGCCATGGAGAAGAGTTTAGACACTAGGAGAAGATAAGGAACACACCCATTATCAAGAAATCACATTAGGATTCTGTTTTTAACCTGTTCCTTAAAACACTAGTGCTTAGGAAATCTATTGGAGGCAGAAGCAGTCAAGGGTAGCTTAGGGTTAGGGTTAGGTTTAGGGTTAGGGTTAGGGTTAGGGTTAGGGTTAGGGTACGGCTTAGTGTACGGGTTCGGGTATGGCGTAGGGTATGGGTTAGGGTTAGGGTTAGGGTTAGTTTGAGGGTTAGGGCTCGGTTTAGGTTACGGGTTAGGATTAGGGTACGTCTTACGGTTAGGGTAGCGGTTAGGGTTAGGGTACGCGTTAGGGTTAGGGTAGTTATTAAACCTATCCAACTCTCTAGATAACCCTTAGCACGTCAAGGAATATTATTTGGGGGTCCAGCCATGGAGAAGAGTTTAGACACTAGGAGAAGATAAGGAACACACCCATTATCAAGAAATCACATTAGGATTCTCTTTTTAACCTGTTCCTTAAAACACTAGTGCTTAGGAAATCTATTGGAGGCAGAAGCAGTCAAGGGTAGCTTAGGGTTAGGGTTAGGGTTAGGGTTAGGGTTAGCTTTAGGGTACGGCTTAGGGTACGGGTTCGGGTACGGGTTCGGGTACGGCGTAGGCTATGGGTTAGGGTTAGGGTTAGGGTTAGTTTGAGGGTTAGGGCTCGGTTTAGGTTACGGGTTAGGATTAGGGTACGTGTTAGGGTTAGGGTACGCGTTAGGGTTAGGGTAGTTATTAAACCTATCCCACTCTCTAGATAACCCTTAGCACGACAAGGAATATTATTTGGGTGTCCAGCCATGGAGAAGAGTTTAGACACTAGGAGAAGATAAGGAACACACCCATTATCAATAAATCACATTAGGATTCTCTTTTTAACCTGTTCCTTAATACACTAGTGCTTAAGAAATCTATTGGAGGCAGAAGCAGTCAAGGGTAGCTTAGGGTTAGGGTTTGGGTTAGGGTACGGCTTAGGGTACGGGTTCGGGTACGGGTTCGGGTACGGGTTTGGGTATGGCGTAGGATATGGGTTAGGGTTAGGGTTAGGGTTAGTTTGAGGGTTAGGGCTCGGTTTAGGGTACGGGTTAGGATTAGGGTACGTGTTAGGTTGAGGGTAGGGGTTAGGGTTAGGGTACGCGTTAGGGTTAGGGTAGTTATTAAACCTATCCCACTCTCTAGATACCCCTTAGCACGTCAAGGAATATTATTTGGGGGTCCAGCCATGGAGAAAAGTTTAGACACTAGGAGAAGATAAGGAACACACCCACTATCAAGAAATCACATTAGGATTCTCTTTTTAACCTGTTCCTTAAAACACTAGTGCTTAGGAAATCTATTGGAGGCAGAAGCAGTCAAGGGTAGCTTAGGGTTAGGGTTAGGGTTATTGTTAGGGTAAGGCTTAGGGTACGCGTTCGGGTACGGCATAGGGTATGGGTTAGGGTTAGGGTTAGGGTTAGTTTGAGGGTTAGGGCTCGGTTTAGGGTACGGGTTAGGATTAGGGTACGTGTTAGGGTTAGGGTAGGGGTTAGGGTTAGGGTACGCGTTAGGGTTAGGGTAGTTATTAAACCTATCCCACTCCCTAGATACCCCTTAGCACGTCAAGGAATATTATTTGTGGGACCAGCCATGGAGAAGAGTTTAGACAGTAGGAGAAGATAATGAACACACCCATTATCAAGAAATCACATTAAGATTCTCTTTTTAACCTGTTCCTTAAAACACTAGTGCTTAGGAAATCTATTGGAGGAAGAAGCAGTCAAGGGTAGCTTAGGGTTAGCGTTAGGGTTAGGGCTAGGGTTAGGACACGGCTTAGGGTACGGGTTCGGGTACGGGTTCGTGTACGGCGTAGGGTATGGGTTTGGGTTAGGGTTAGGGTTAGTTTGAAGTTTAGGGCTCGGTTTAGGGTACGGGTTAGGATTAGGGTTCGTGTTAGGGTTAGGGTAGGGGTTAGGGTTAGGGTACGCGTTAGGGTTAGGGTAGTTATTAAACCTATCCCACTCTCTAGATACCCCTTAGCACGTCAAGGAATATTATTTGGGGGTCCAGCCATGGAGAAGAGTTTAGACACTAGGAGAAGATAAGGAACACACCCATTATCCTGAAATCACATTAGGATTCCCTTTTTAACCTGTTCCTTAATACACTAGTGCTTAGGAAATCTATTGGAGGCAGAAGCAGTCAAGGGTAGCTTAGGGTTAGGGTTAGGGTTAGGGTTAGGGTTAGGGTTAGGGTACGGCTTAGGGTACGGGTTCGGGTACGGGTTCGTGTACGCTGTAGGGTATGGGTTAGGGTTAGGGTTAGGGTTAGTTTGAAGGTTAGGGCTCGGTTTAGGGTACGGGTTAGGATTAGGGTTCGTGTTAGGGTTAGGGTAGGGGTTAGGGTTAGGGTACGCATTAGGGTTAGGGTAGTTATTAAACCTATCCCACTCTCTAGATACCCCTTAGCACGTCAAGGAATATTATTTGGGGGTCCAGCCATGGAGAAGAGTTTAGACACTAGGAGAAGATAAGGAACACACCCATTATCAAGAAATCACATTAGGATTCTCTTTTTAACCTGTTCCTTAAAACACTAGTGCTTAGGAAATCTATTGGAGGCAGAAGCAGTCAAGGGTAGCTTAGGGTTAGGGTTTGGGTTAGGGTACGGCTTAGGGTACGGGTTCGGGTACGGGTTCGGGTACGGGTTTGGGTATGGCGTAGGATATGGGTTAGGGTTAGGGTTAGGGTTAGTTTGAGGGTTAGGGCTCGGTTTAGGGTACGGGTTAGGATTAGGGTACGTGTTAGGGTGAGGGTAGGGGTTAGGGTTAGGGTACGCGTTAGGGTTAGGGTAGTTATTAAACCTATCCCACTCTCTAGATACCCCTTAGCACGTCAAGGAATATTATTTGGGGGTCCAGCCATGGAGAAAAGTTTAGACACTAGGAGAAGATAAGGAACACACCCATTATCAAGAAATCACATTAGGATTCTCTTTTTAACCTGTTCCTTAAAACACTAGTGCTTAGGAAATCTATTGGAGGCAGAAGCAGTCAAGGGTAGCTTAGGGTTAGGGTTAGGGTTAGGGCTAGGGTTAGGACACGGCTTAGGGTACGGGTTCGGGTAAGGGTTCGTGTACGGCGTAGGGTATGGGTTTGGGTTAGGGTTAGGATTAGTTTGAAGGTTAGGGCTCGGTTTAGGGTACGGGTTAGGATTAGGGTTCGTGTTAGGGTTAGGGTAGGGGTTAGGGTTAGGGTACGCGTTAGGTTTAGGGTAGTTACTAAACCTATCCCACTCTCTAGATACCCCTTAGCACGTCAAGGAATATTATTTGGGGGTCCAGCCATGGAGAAGAGTTTAGACACTAGGAGAAGATAAGGAACACACCCATTATCCTGAAATCACATTAGGATTCTCTTTTTAACCTGTTCCTTAATACACTAGTGCTTAGGAAATGTATTGGAGGCAGAAGCAGTCAAGGGTAGCTTAGGGTTAGGGTTAGGGTTAGGGTTAGGGTTAGGGTACGGCTTAGGGTACGGGTTTGGGTACGGGTTCATGTACGGCGTAGGGTATGGGTTAGGGTTAGGGTTAGGGTTAGTTTGAGGGTTAGGGCTCCGTTTAGGGTACGGGTTAGGATTAGGGTACGTGTTAGGGTTAGGGTAGGGGTTAGGGTTAGGGTACGCGTTAGGGTTAGGGTAGTTATTAAACCTATCCCACTCTCTAGATACCCCTTAGCACGTCAAGGAATATTATTTGGGGGTCCAGCCATGGAGAAGAGTTTAGACACTAGGAGAAGATAAGGAACACACCCATTATCAAGAAATCACATTAGGATTCTGTTTTTAACCTGTTCCTTAAAACACTAGTGCTTAGGAAATCTATTGGAGGCAGAAGCAGTCAAGGGTAGCTTAGGGTTAGGGTTAGGTTTAGGGTTAGGGTTAGGGTTAGGGTTAGGGTTAGGGTACGGCTTAGTGTACGGGTTCGGGTATGGCGTAGGGTATGGGTTAGGGTTAGGGTTAGGGTTAGTTTGAGGGTTAGGGCTCGGTTTAGGTTACGGGTTAGGATTAGGGTACGTCTTACGGTTAGGGTAGCGGTTAGGGTTAGGGTACGCGTTAGGGTTAGGGTAGTTATTAAACCTATCCCACTCTCTAGATAACCCTTAGCACGTCAAGGAATATTATTTGGGGGTCCAGCCATGGAGAAGAGTTTAGACACTAGGAGAAGATAAGGAACACACCCATTATCAAGAAATCACATTAGGATTCTCTTTTTAACCTGTTCCTTAAAACACTAGTGCTTAGGAAATCTATTGGAGGCAGAAGCAGTCAAGGGTAGCTTAGGGTTAGGGTTAGGGTTAGGGTTAGGGTTAGCTTTAGGGTACGGCTTAGGGTACGGGTTCGGGTACGGGTTCGGGTACGGCGTAGGGTATGGGTTAGGGTTAGGGTTAGGGTTAGTTTGAGGGTTAGGGCTCGGTTTAGGTTACGGGTTAGGATTAGGGTACGTGTTAGGGTTAGGGTACGCGTTAGGGTTAGGGTAGTTATTAAACCTATCCCACTCTCTAGATACCCCTTAGCACGACAAGGAATATTATTTGGGTGTCCAGCCATGGAGAAGAGTTTAGACACTAGGAGAAGATAAGGAACACACCCATTATCAATAAATCACATTAGGATTCTCTTTTTAACCTGTTCCTTAATACACTAGTGCTTAAGAAATCTATTGGAGGCAGAAGCAGTCAAGGGTAGCTTAGGGTTAGGGTTTGGGTTAGGGTACGGCTTAGGGTACGGGTTCGGGTACGGGTTCGGGTACGGGTTTGGGTATGGCGTAGGATATGGGTTAGGGTTAGGGTTAGGGTTAGTTTGAGGGTTAGGGCTCGGTTTAGGGTACGGGTTAGGATTAGGGTACGTGTTAGGTTGAGGGTAGGGGTTAGGGTTAGGGTACGCGTTAGGGTTAGGGTAGTTATTAAACCTATCCCACTCTCTAGATACCCCTTAGCACGTCAAGGAATATTATTTGGGGGTCCAGCCATGGAGAAAAGTTTAGACACTAGGAGAAGATAAGGAACACACCCACTATCAAGAAATCACATTAGGATTCTCTTTTTAACCTGTTCCTTAAAACACTAGTGCTTAGGAAATCTATTGGAGGCAGAAGCAGTCAAGGGTAGCTTAGGGTTAGGGTTAGGGTTATTGTTAGGGTAAGGCTTAGGGTACGCGTTCGGGTACGGCATAGGGTATGGGTTAGGGTTAGGGTTAGGGTTAGTTTGAGGGTTAGGGCTCGGTTTAGGGTACGGGTTAGGATTAGGGTACGTGTTAGGGTTAGGGTAGGGGTTAGGGTTAGGGTACGCGTTAGGGTTAGGGTAGTTATTAAACCTATCCCACTCCCTAGATACCCCTTAGCACGTCAAGGAATATTATTTGTGGGACCAGCCATGGAGAAGAGTTTAGACAGTAGGAGAAGATAATGAACACACCCATTATCAAGAAATCACATTAAGATTCTCTTTTTAACCTGTTCCTTAAAACACTAGTGCTTAGGAAATCTATTGGAGGAAGAAGCAGTCAAGGGTAGCTTAGGGTTAGCGTTAGGGTTAGGGCTAGGGTTAGGACACGGCTTAGGGTACGGGTTCGGGTACGGGTTCGTGTACGGCGTAGGGTATGGGTTTGGGTTAGGGTTAGGGTTAGTTTGAAGTTTAGGGCTCGGTTTAGGGTACGGGTTAGGATTAGGGTTCGTGTTAGGGTTAGGGTAGGGGTTAGGGTTAGGGTACGCGTTAGGGTTAGGGTAGTTATTAAACCTATCCCACTCTCTAGATACCCCTTAGCACGTCAAGGAATATTATTTGGGGGTCCAGCCATGGAGAAGAGTTTAGACACTAGGAGAAGATAAGGAACACACCCATTATCCTGAAATCACATTAGGATTCCCTTTTTAACCTGTTCCTTAATACACTAGTGCTTAGGAAATCTATTGGAGGCAGAAGCAGTCAAGGGTAGCTTAGGGTTAGGGTTAGGGTTAGGGTTAGGGTTAGGGTTAGGGTACGGCTTAGGGTACGGGTTCGGGTACGGGTTCGTGTACGCTGTAGGGTATGGGTTAGGGTTAGGGTTAGGGTTAGTTTGAAGGTTAGGGCTCGGTTTAGGGTACGGGTTAGGATTAGGGTTCGTGTTAGGGTTAGGGTAGGGGTTAGGGTTAGGGTACGCATTATGGTTAGGGTAGTTATTAAACCTATCCCACTCTCTAGATACCCCTTAGCACGTCAAGGAATATTATTTGGGGGTCCAGCCATGGAGAAGAGTTTAGACACTAGGAGAAGATAAGGAACACACCCATTATCAAGAAATCACATTAGGATTCTCTTTTTAACCTGTTCCTTAAAACACTAGTGCTTAGGAAATCTATTGGAGGCAGAAGCAGTCAAGGGTAGCTTAGGGTTAGGGTTTGGGTTAGGGTACGGCTTAGGGTACGGGTTCGGGTACGGGTTCGGGTACGGGTTTGGGTATGGCGTAGGATATGGGTTAGGGTTAGGGTTAGGGTTAGTTTGAGGGTTAGGGCTCGGTTTAGGGTACGGGTTAGGATTAGGGTACGTGTTAGGGTGAGGGTAGGGGTTAGGGTTAGGGTACGCGTTAGGGTTAGGGTAGTTATTAAACCTATCCCACTCTCTAGATACCCCTTAGCACGTCAAGGAATATTATTTGGGGGTCCAGCCATGGAGAAAAGTTTAGACACTAGGAGAAGATAAGGAACACACCCATTATCAAGAAATCACATTAGGATTCTCTTTTTAACCTGTTCCTTAAAACACTAGTGCTTAGGAAATCTATTGGAGGCAGAAGCAGTCAAGGGTAGCTTAGGGTTAGGGTTAGGGTTATTGTTAGGGTAAGGCTTAGGGTACGCGTTCGGGTACGGCATAGGGTATGGGTTAGGGTTAGGGTTAGGGTTAGTTTGAGGGTTAGGGCTCAGTTTAGGGTACGGGTTAGGATTAGGGTACGTGTTAGGGTTAGGGTAGGGGTTAGGGTTAGGGTACGCGTTAGGGTTAGGGTAGTTATTAAACCTATCCCACTCCCTAGATACCCCTTAGCACGTCAAGGAATATTATTTGGGGGACCAGCCATGGAGAAGAGTTTAGACAGTAGGAGAAGATAAGGAACACACCCATTATCAAGAAATCACATTAGGATTCTCTTTTTAACCTGTTCCTTAAAACACTAGTGCTTAGGAAATCTATGGAGGAAGAAGCAGTCAAGGGTAGCTTAGGGTTAGCGTTAGGGTTAGGGCTAGGGTTAGGACACGGCTTAGGGTACGGGTTCGGGTACGGGTTCGTGTACGGCGTAGGGTATGGGTTTGGGTTAGGGTTAGGGTTAGTTTGAAGTTTAGGGCTCGGTTTAGGGTACGGGTTAGGATTAGGGTTCGTGTTAGGGTTAGGGTAGGGGTTAGGGTTAGGGTACGCGTTAGGGTTAGGGTAGTTATTAAACCTATCCCACTCTCTAGATACCCCTTAGCACGTCAAGGAATATTATTTGGGGGTCCAGCCATGGAGAAGAGTTTAGACACTAGGAGAAGATAAGGAACACACCCATTATCCTGAAATCACATTAGGATTCCCTTTTTAACCTGTTCCTTAATACACTAGTGCTTAGGAAATCTATTGGAGGCAGAAGCAGTCAAGGGTAGCTTAGGGTTAGGGTTAGGGTTAGGGTTAGGGTTAGGGTTATTGTTAGGGTAAGGCTTAGGGTACGGGTTCGGGTACGGCATAGTGTATGGGTTAGGGTTAGGGTTAGGGTTAGTTTGAGGGTTAGGGCTCGGTTTAGGGTACGGGTTAGGAGTAGGGTACGTGTTAGGGTTAGGGTAGGGGTTAGGGTTAGGGTACGCGTTAGGGTTAGGGTAGTTATTAAACCTATCCCACTCCCTAGATACCCCTTAGCACGTCAAGGAATATTATTTGGGGGTCCAGCCATGGAGAAGAGTTTAGACAGTAGGAGAAGATAAGGAACACACCCATTATCAAGAAATCACATTAGGATTCTCTTTTTAACCTGTTCCTTAAAACACTAGTGCTTAGGAAATCTATTGGAGGCAGAAGCAGTCAAGGGTAGCTTAGGGTTAGGTTTAGGGTTAGGGCTAGGGTTAGGATACGGCATAGGGTACGGGTTCGGGTACGGGTTCGTGTACGGCGTAGGATATGGGTTTGGGTTAGGGTTAGGATTAGTTTGAAGGTTAGGGCTCGGTTTAGGGTACGGGTTAGGATTAGGGTTCGTGTTAGGGTTAGGGTAGGGGTTAGGGTTAGGGTACGCGTTAGGGTTAGGGTAGTTATTAAACCTATCCCACTCTCTAGATACCCCTTAGCACGTCAAGGAATATTATTTGGGGGTCCAGCCATGGAGAAGAGTTTAGACACTAGGAGAAGATAAGGAACACACCCATTATCCTGAAATCACATTAGGATTCTCTTTTTAACCTGTTCCTTAATACACTAGTGCTTAGGAAATCTATTGGAGGCAGAAGCAGTCAAGGGTAGCTTAGGGTTAGGGTTACGGTGAGGGTTAGGGTTAGGGTATGGCTTAGGGTACGGGTTCGGGTACGGGTTCGGGTACGGCGTAGGGTATGGGTTAGGGTTAGGGTTAGGGTTAGTTTGAGGGTTAGGGCTCCGTTTAGGGTACGGGTTAGGATTAGGGTACGTGTTAGGGTTAGGGTAGGGGTTAGGGTTAGGGTACGCGTTAGGGTTAGGGTAGTTATTAAACCTATCCCATTCTCTAGATACCCCTTAGCACGTCAAGGAATATAATTTGGGGGTGCAGCCATGGAGAAGAGTTTAGACACTAGGAGAAGATAAGGAACACACCCATTATCCTGAAATCACATTAGGATTCTCTTTTTAACCTGTTCCTTAATACACTAGTGCTTAGGAAATCTATTGGAGGCAGAAGCAGTCAAGGGTAGCTTAGGGTTAGGGTTACGGTTAGGGTTAGGGTTAGGGTTATTCTTAGGGTAAGGCTTAGGGTACGGGTTCGGGTACGGCATAGGGTATGGGTTAGGGTTAGGGTTAGGGTTAGTTTGTGGGTTAGGGTTCGGTTTAGGGTACGGGTTAGGAGTAGGGTACGTGTTAGCGTTAGGGTAGGGGTTAGGGTTAGGGTACGCGTTAGGGTTAGGATAGTTATTAAACCTATCCCACTCCCTAGATACCCCTTAGCACGTCAAGGAATATTATTTGGGGGTCCAGCCATGGAGAAGAGTTTAGACAGTAGGAGAAGATAAGGAACACACCCATTATCAAGAAATCACATTAGGATTCTCTTTTTAACCTGTTCCTTAAAACACTAGTGCTTAGGAAATCTATTGGAGGCAAAGCAGTCAAGGGTAGCTTAGGGTTAGGGTTAGGGTTAGGGTTAGGGTACGGCTTAGGGTACGGGTTCGGGTACGGGTTCGTGTACGGCGTAGGGTATGCGTTTGGGTTAGGGTTAGGATTAGTTTGAAGGTTAGGGCTCGGTTTAGGGTACGGGTTAGGATTAGGGTTCGTGTTAGGGTTAGGGTAGGGGTTAGGGTTAGGGTACGCGTTAGGTTTAGGGTAGTTATTAAACCTATCCCACTCTCTAGATACCCCTTAGCACGTCAAGGAATATTATTTGGGGGTCCAGCCATGGAGAAGAGTTTAGACACTAGGAGAAGATAAGGAACACACCCATTATCCTGAAATCACATTAGGATTCTCTTTTTAACCTGTTCCTTAATACACTAGTGCTTAGGAAATCTATTGGAGGCAGAAGCAGTCAAGGGTAGCTTAGGGTTAGGGTTAGGGTTAGGGTTAGGGTACGGCTTAGGGTACGGGTTCGGGTACGGGTTCGTGTACGGCGTAGGGTATGGGTTAGGGTTAGGGTTAGGGTTAGTTTGAGGGTTAGGGCTCCGTTTAGGGTACGGGTTAGGATTAGGGTTCGTGTTAGGGTTAGGGTAGGGGTTAGGGTTAGGGTACGCGTTAGGGTTAGGGTAGTTATTAAACCTATCCCACTCTCTAGATACCCCTTAGCACGTCAAGGAATATTAATTGGGGGTCCAGCCATGGAGAAGAGTTTAGACACTAGGAGAATATAAGGAACACACCCATTATCCTGAAATCACATTAGGATTCTCTTTTTAACCTGTTCCTTAATACACTAGTGCTTAGGAAATGTATTGGAGGCAGAAGCAGTCAAGGGTAGCTTAGGGTTAGGTTTACGGTTAGGGTTAGGGTTAGGGTTATTGTTAGGGTAAGGCTTAGGGTACGGGTTCGGGTACGGCATAGGGTATGGGTTAGGGTTAGGGTTAGGGTTAGTTTGAGGGTTAGGGCTCGGTTTAGGGTACGGGTTAGGAGTAGGGTACGGGTTAGGATTAGGGTTCGTGTTAGGGTTAGGGTAGGGGTTAGGGTTACGGTACGCGTTAGGGTTAGGGTAGTTATTAAACCTATCCCATTCCCTAGATACCCCTTAGCACGTCAAGGAATATTATTTGGGGGTCCAGCCATGGAGAACAGTTTAGACAGTAGGAGAAGATAAGGAACACACCCATTATCAAGAAATCACATTAGGATTCTCTTTTTAACCTGTTCCTTAAAACACTAGTGCTTAGGAAATCTATTGGAGGCAGAAGCAGTCAAGGGTAGCTTAGGGTTAGGGTTAGGGTTAGGGCTAGGGTTAGGATACGGCTTAGGGTACGGGTTCGGGTACGGGTTCGTGTACGGCGTAGGGTATGGGTTTGGGTTAGGGTTAGGATTAGTTTGAAGGTTAGGGCTCGGTTTAGGGTACGGGTTAGGATTAGGGTTCGTGTTAGGGTTAGGGTAGGGGTTAGGGTTAGGGTACGCGTTAGGGTTAGGGTAGTTATTAAACCTATCCCACTCTCTAGATACCCCTTAGCACGTCAAGGAATATTATTTGGGGGTCCAGCCATGGAGAAGAGTTTAGACACTAGGAGAAGATAAGGAACACACCCATTATCAAGAAATCACATTAGGATTCTCTTTTTAACCTGTTCCTTAAAACACTAGTGCTTAGGAAATCTATTGGAGGCAGAAGCAGTCAAGGGTAGCTTAGGGTTAGGGTTAGGGTTAGGGTACGGCTTAGGGTACGGGTTCGGGTAAGGGTTAGGGTACGGGTTCGGGTACGGCGTAGGGTATGGGTTAGGTTTAGGGTTAGGGTTAGTTTGAGGGTTAGGGCTCGGTTTAGGTTACGGGTTAGGATTAGGGTACGTGTTAGGGTTAGGGTAGGGGTTAGGGTTAGGGTACGCGTTAGGGTTAGGGTAGTTATTAAACCTATCCCACTCTCTAGATACCCCTTAGCACGTCAAGGAATATTATTTGGGGGTCCAGCCATGGAGAAAAGCTTAGACACTAGGAGAAGATAAGGAACACACCCATTATCAAGAAATCACATTAGGATTCTCTTTTTAACATGTTCCTTAAAACACTAGTGCTTAGGAAATCTATTGGAGGCAGAAGCAGTCAAGGGTAGCTTAGGGTTAGGGTTAGGTTTAGGGTTAGGGTTAGGGTTAGGGTTAGGGTTAGGGTACGGCTTAGTGTACGGGTTCGGGTATGGCGTAGGGTATGGGTTAGGGTTAGGGTTAGGGTTAGTTTGAGGGTTAGGGCTCGGTTTAGGTTACGGGTTAGGATTAGGGTACGTCTTAGGGTTAGGGTAGCGGTTAGGGTTAGGGTACGCGTTAGGGTTAGGGTAGTTATTAAACCTATCCCACTCTCTAGATAACCCTTAGCACGTCAAGGAATATTATTTGGGGGTCCAGCCATGGAGAAGAGTTTAGACACTAGGAGAAGATAAGGAACACACCCATTATCAAGAAATCACATTAGGATTCTCTTTTTAACCTGTTCCTTAAAACACTAGTGCTTAGGAAATCTATTGGAGGCAGAAGCAGTCAAGGGTAGCTTAGGGTTAGGGTTAGGGTTAGGGTTAGGGTTAGCTTTAGGGTACGGCTTAGGGTACGGGTTCGGGTACGGGTTCGGGTACGGCGTAGGGTATGGGTTAGGGTTAGGGTTAGGGTTAGTTTGAGGGTTAGGGCTCGGTTTAGGGTACGGGTTAGGATTAGGGTACGTGTTAGGGTTAGGGTACGCGTTAGGGTTAGGGTAGTTATTTAACCTATCCCACTCTCTAGATACCCCTTAGCACGTCAAGGAATATTATTTGGGTGTCCAGCCATGGAGAAGAGTTTAGACACTAGGAGAAGATAAGGAACACACCCATTATCAAGAAATCACATTAGGATTCACTTTTTAACCTGTTCCTTAATACACTAGTGCTTAAGAAATCTATTGGAGGCAGAAGCAGTCAAGGGTAGCTTAGGGTTAGGGTTAGGGTTAGGGTTAGGTTTAGGGTACGGCTTAGGGTACGGGTTCGGTTACGGGTTCGGGTACGGCGTAGGGTATGGGTTAGGGTTAGGGTTAGGGTTAGTTTGAGGGTTAGGGCTCGGTTTAGGGTACGGGTTAGGATTAGTGTACGTGTTAGGGTTAGGGTAGAGGTTAGGGTTAGGGTATGCGTTAGGGTTAGGGTAGTTATTAAACATATCCCACTCTCTAGATACCCCTTAGCACGTCAAGGAATATTATTTGGGGGGCCAGCCATGGAGAAGAGTTTAGACACTAGGAGAAGATAAGGAACACACCCATTATCAAGAAATCACATTAGGATTCTCTTTTTAACCTGTTCCTTAAAACACTAGTGCTTAGGAAATCTATTGGAGGCAGAAGCAGTCAAGGGTAGCTTAGGGTTAGGGTTAGGGTTATTGTTAGGGTAAGGCTTAGGGTACGGGTTCAGGTACGGCATAGGGTATGGGTTAGGGTTAGGGTTAGGTTTAGTTTGAGGGTTAGGGCTCGGTTTAGGGTACGGGTTAGGAGTAGGGTACGTGTTAGGGTTAGGGTAGGGGTTAGGGTTAGGGTACGCGTTAGGGTTAGGGTGGTTATTAAACCTAACCCACTCCCTAGATACCCCTTAGCACGTCAAGGAATATTATTTGGGTGTCCAGCCATGGAGAAGAGTTTAGACACTAGGAGAAGATAAGGAATACACCCATTATCAAGAAATCACATTAGGATTCTCTCTTTAACCTGTTCCTTAAAGCACTAGTGCTTAGGAAATCTATTGGAGGCAGAAGCAGTCAAGGGTAGCTTAGGGTTAGGGTTAGGGTTAGGGTTAGGGTTAGGGTTAGGGTACTGCTTAGGGTACGGGTTCGGGTACGGGTTCGTGTACGCTGTAGGGTATGGGTTAGGGTTAGGGTTAGGGTTAGTTTGAAGGTTAGGGCTCGGTTTAGGGTACGGGTTAGGATTAGGGTTCGTGTTAGGGTTAGGGTAGGGATTAGGGTTAGGGTACGCATTAGGGTTAGGGTAGTTATTAAACCTATCCCACTCTCTAGATACCCCTTAGCACGTCAAGGAATATTATTTGGGGGTCCAGCCATGGAGAAGAGTTTAGACACTAGGAGAAGATAAGGAACACACCCATTATCAAGAAATCACATTAGGATTCTCTTTTTAACCTGTTCCTTAAAACACTAGTGCTTAGGAAATCTATTGGAGGCAGAAGCAGTCAAGGGTAGCTTAGGGTTAGGGTTTGGGTTAGGGTACGGCTTAGGGTACGGGTTCGGGTACGGGTTCGGGTACGGGTTTGGGTATGGCGTAGGATATGGGTTAGGGTTAGGGTTAGGGTTAGTTTGAGGGTTAGGGCTCGGTTTAGGGTACGGGTTAGGATTAGGGTACGTGTTAGGGTGAGGGTAGGGGTTAGGGTTAGGGTACGCGTTAGGGTTAGGGTAGTTATTAAACCTATCCCACTCTCTAGATACCCCTTAGCACGTCAAGGAATATTATTTGGGGGTCCAGCCATGGAGAAAAGTTTAGACACTAGGAGAAGATAAGGAACACACCCATTATCAAGAAATCACATTAGGATTCTCTTTTTAACCTGTTCCTTAAAACACTAGTGCTCAGGAAATCCATTGGAGGCAGAAGCAGTCAAGGGTAGCTTAGGGTTAGGGTTAGGGTTATTGTTAGGGTAAGGCTTAGGGTACGGGTTCGGGTACGGCATAGTGTATGGGTTAGGGTTAGGGTTAGGGTTAGTTTGAGGGTTAGGGCTCGGTTTAGGGTACGGGTTAGGAGTAGGGTACGTGTTAGGTTGAGGGTAGGGGTTAGGGTTAGGGTACGCGTTAGGGTTAGGGTAGTTATTAAACCTATCCCACTCCCTAGATACCCCTTAGCACGTCAAGGAATATTATTTGGGGGTCCAGCCATGGAGAAGAGTTTAGACAGTAGGAGAAGATAAGGAACACACCCATTATCAAGAAATCACATTAGGATTCTCTTTTTAACCTGTTCCTTAAAACACTAGTGCTTAGGAAATCTATTGGAGGCAGAAGCAGTCAAGGGTAGCTTAGGGTTAGGGTTAGGGTTAGGGCTAGGGTTAGGATACGGCTTAGGGTACGGGTTCGGGTACGGGTTCGTGTACGGCGTAGGGTATGGGTTTGGGTTAGGGTTAGGATTAGTTTGAAGGTTAGGGCTCGGTTTAGGGTACGGGTTAGGATTAGGGTTCGTGTTAGGGTTAGGGTAGGGGTTAGGGTTAGGGTACGCGTTAGGGTTAGGGTAGTTATTAAACCTATCCCACTCTCTAGATACCCCTTAGCACGTCAAGGAATATTATTTGGGGGTCCAGCCATGGAGAAGAGTTTAGACACTAGGAGAAGATAAGGAACACACCCATTATCCTGAAATCACATTAGGATTTTCTTTTTAACCTGTTCCTTAATACACTAGTGCTTAGGAAATCTATTGGAGGCAGAAGCAGTCAAGGGTAGCTTAGGGTTACGGTTACGGTGAGGGTTAGGGTTAGGGTATGGCTTAGGGTACGGGTTCGGGTACGGGTTCGGGTACGGCGTATGGTATGGGTTAGGGTTAGGGTTAGGGTTAGTTTGAGGGTTAGGGCTCCGTTTAGGGTACGGGTTAGGATTAGGGTACGTGTTAGGGTTAGGGTAGGGGTTAGGGTTAGGGTACGCGTTAGGGTTAGGGTAGTTATTAAACCTATCCCACTCTCTAGATACCCCTTAGCAGGTCAAGGAATATTATTTGGGGGTCCAGCCATGGAGAAGAGTTTAGACACTAGGAGAAGATAAGAACACACCCATTATCAAGAAATCACATTAGGATTCTCTTTTTAACCTGTTCCTTAAAACACTAGTGCTTAGGAAATCTATTGGAGGCAGAAGCAGTCAAGGGTAGCTTAGGGTTAGGGTTAGGGTTAGGGCTAGGGTTAGGACACGGCTTAGGGTACGGGTTCGGGTACGGGTTCGTGTACGGCGTAGGGTATGGGTTTGGGTTAGGGTTAGGATTAGTTTGAAGGTTAGGGCTCGGTTTAGGGTACGGGTTAGGATTAGGGTTCGTGTTAGGGTTAGGGTAGGGGTTAGGGTTAGGGTACGCGTTAGGGTTAGGGTAGTTATTAAACCTATCCCACTCTCTAGATACCCCTTAGCACGTCAAGGAATATTATTTGGGGGTCCAGCCATGGAGAAGAGTTTAGACACTAGGAGAAGATAAGGAACACACCCATTATCCTGAAATCACATTAGGATTCTCTTTTTAACCTGTTCCTTAATACACTAGTGCTTAGGAAATCTATTGGAGGCAGAAGCAGTCAAGGGTAGCTTAGGGTTAGGGTTATGGTTAGGGTTAGGGTTAGGGTTATTGTTAGGGTAAGGCATAGGGTACGGGTTCGGGTACGGCATAGGGTATGGGTTAGGGTTAGGGTTAGGGTTAGTTTGTGGGTTAGGTCTCGGTTTAGGGTACGGGTTAGGAGTAGGGTACGTGTTAGGGTTAGGGTAGGGGTTAGGGTTAGGGTACGCGTTAGGGTTAGGATAGTTATTAAACCTATCCCACTCCCTAGATACCCCTTAGCACGTCAAGGAATATTATTTGGGGGTCCAGCCATGGAGAAGAGTTTAGACAGTAGGAGAAGATAAGGAACACACCCATTATCAAGAAATCACATTAGGATTCTCTTTTTAACCTGTTCCTTAAAACACTAGTGCTTAGGAAATCTATTGGAGGCAAAGCAGTCAAGGGTAGCTTAGGGTTAGGGTTAGGGTTAGGGTTAGGGTTAGGGTACGGCTTAGGGTACGGGTTCGGGTACGGGTTCGTGTACGCTGTAGGGTATGGGTTAGGGTTAGGGTTAGGGTTAGTTTGAAGGTTAGGGCTCGGTTTAGGGTACGGGTTAGGATTAGGGTTCGTGTTATGGTTAGGGTAGGGGTTAGGGTTAGGGTACGCGTTAGGTTTAGGGTAGTTATTAAACCGATCCCACTCTCTAGATACCCCTTAGCACGTCAAGGAATATTATTTGGGGGTCCAGCCATGGAGAAGAGTTTAGACACTAGGAGAAGATAAGGAACACACCCATTATCCTGAAATCACATTAGGATTCTCTTTTTAACCTGTTCCTTAATACACTAGTGCTTAGGAAATGTATTGGAGGCAGAAGCAGTCAAGGGTAGCTTAGGGTTAGGGTTAGGGTTAGGGTTAGGGTTAGGGTACGGCTTAGGGTACGGGTTTGGGTACGGGTTCGTGTACGGCGTAGGGTATGGGTTAGGGTTAGGGTTAGGGTTAGTTTGAGGGTTAGGGCTCCGTTTAGGGTACGGGTTAGGATTAGGGTACGTGTTAGGGTTAGGGTAGGGGTTAGGGTTAGGGTACGCGTTAGGGTTAGGGTAGTTATTAAACCTATCCCACTCTCTAGATACCCCTTAGCACGTCAAGGAATATTATTTGGGGGTCCAGCCATGGAGAAGAGTTTAGACACTAGGAGAAGATAAGGAACACACCCATTATCAAGAAATCACAATAGGATTCTCTTTTTAACCTGTTCCTTAAAACACTAGTGCTTAGGAAATCTATTGGAGGCAGAAGCAGTCAAGGGTAGCTTAGGGTTAGGGTTAGGGTTAGGGTACGGCTTAGGGTACTGGTTCGGGTACGGGTTCGGGTACGGCGTAGGGTATGGGTTAGGTTTAGGGTTAGGGTTAGTTTGAGGGTTAGGGCTCGGTTTAGGTTACGGGTTAGGATTAGGGTACGTGTTAGGGTTAGGGTAGGGGTTAGGGTTAGGGTACGCGTTAGGGTTAGGGTAGTTATTAAACCTATCCCACTCTCTAGATACCCCTTAGCACGTCAAGGAATATTATTTGGGGGTCCAGCCATGGAGAAGAGTTTAGACACTAGGAGAAGATAAGGAACACACCCATTATCAAGAAATCACATTAGGATTCTGTTTTTAACCTGTTCCTTAAAACACTAGTGCTTAGGAAATCTATTGGAGGCAGAAGCAGTCAAGGGTAGCTTAGGGTTAGGGTTAGGTTTAGGGTTAGGGTTAGGGTTAGGGTTAGGGTTAGGGTACGGCTTAGTGTACGGGTTCGGGTATGGCGTAGGGTATGGGTTAGGGTTAGGGTTAGGGTTAGTTTGAGGGTTAGGGCTCGGTTTAGGTTACGGGTTAGGATTAGGGTACGTCTTAGGGTTAGGGTAGCGGTTAGGGTTAGGGTACGCGTTAGGGTTAGGGTAGTTATTAAACCTATCCCACTCTCTAGATAACCCTTAGCACGTCAAGGAATATTATTTGGGGGTCCAGCCATGGAGAAGAGTTTAGACACTAGGAGAAGATAAGGAACACACCCATTATCAAGAAATCACATTAGGATTCTCTTTTTAACCTGTTCCTTAAAACACTAGTGCTTAGGAAATCTATTGGAGGCAGAAGCAGTCAAGGGTAGCTTAGGGTTAGGGTTAGGGTTAGGGTTAGGGTTAGGGTTAGCTTTAGGGTACGGCTTAGGGTACGGGTTCGGGTACGGGTTCGGGTACGGCGTAGGGTATGGGTTAGGGTTAGGGTTAGGGTTAGTTTGAGGGTTAGGGCTCGGTTTAGGGTACGGGTTAGGATTAGGGTACGTGTTAGGGTTAGGGTACGCGTTAGGGTTAGGGTAGTTATTAAACCTATCCCACTATCTAGATACCCCTTAGCACGTCAAGGAATATTATTTGGGTGTCCAGCCATGGAGAAGAGTTTAGACAGTAGGAGAAGATAAGGAACACACCCATTATCAAGAAATCACATTAGGATTCTCTTTTTAACCTGTTCCTTAAAACACTAGTGCTTAGGAAATCTATTGGAGGCAGAAGCAGTCAAGGGTAGCTTAGGGTTAGGGTTAGGGTTAGGGTTAGGGTACGGCTTAGGGTACGGGTTCGGGTACGGGTTCGTGTACGCTGTAGGGTATGGGTTAGGGTTAGGGTTAGGGTTAGTTTGAAGGTTAGGGCTCGGTTTAGGGTACGGGTTAGGATTAGGGTTCGTGTTAGGGTTAGGGTAGGGGTTAGGGTTAGGGTACGCATTAGGGTTAGGGTAGTTATTAAACCTATCCCACTCTCTAGATACCCCTTAACACGTCAAGGAATATTATTTGGGGGTCCAGCCATGGAGAAGTTTTTAGACACTAGGAGAAGATAAGGAACACACCCATTATCAAGAAATCACATTAGGATTCTCTTTTTAACCTGTTCCTTAAAACACTAGTGCTTAGGAAATCTATTGGAGGCAGAAGCAGTCAAGGGTAGCTTAGGGTTAGGGTTTGGGTTAGGGTACGGCTTAGGGTACGGGTTCGGGTACGGGTTCGGGTACGGGTTTGGGTATGGCGTAGGATATGGGTTAGGGTTAGGGTTAGGGTTAGTTTGAGGGTTAGGGCTCGGTTTAGGGTACGGGTTAGGATTAGGGTACGTGTTAGGGTGAGGGTAGGGGTTAGGGTTAGGGTACGCGTTAGGGTTAGGGTAGTTATTAAACCTATCCCACTCTCTAGATACCCCTTAGCATGTCAAGGAATATTATTTGGGGGTCCAGCCATGGAGAAAAGTTTAGACACTAGGAGAAGATAAGGAACACACCCATTATCAAGAAATCACATTAGGATTCTCTTTTTAACCTGTTCCTTAAAACACTAGTGCTTAGGAAATCTATTGGAGGCAGAAGCAGTCAAGGGTAGCTTAGGGTTAGGGTTAGGGTTAGGGCTAGGGTTAGGACACGGCTTAGGGTACGGGTTCGGGTAAGGGTTCGTGTACGGCGTAGGGTATGGGTTTGGGTTAGGGTTAGGATTAGTTTGAAGGTTAGGGCTCGGTTTAAGGTACGGGTTAGGATTAGGGTTCGTGTTAGGGTTAGGGTAGGGGTTAGGGTTAGGGTACGCGTTAGGTTTAGGGTAGTTATTAAACCTATCCCACTCTCTAGATACCCCTTAGCACGTCAAGGAATATTATTTGGGGGTCCAGCCATGGAGAAGAGTTTAGACACTAGGAGAAGATAAGGAACACACCCATTATCCTGAAATCACATTAGGATTCTCTTTTTAACCTGTTCCTTAATACACTAGTGCTTAGGAAATGTATTGGAGGCAGAAGCAGTCAAGGGTAGCTTAGGGTTAGGGTTAGGGTTAGGGTTAGGGTTAGGGTACGGCTTAGGGTACGGGTTTGGGTACGGGTTCGTGTACGGCGTAGGGTATGGGTTAGGGTTAGGGTTAGGGTTAGTTTGAGGGTTAGGGCTCCGTTTAGGGTACGGGTTAGGATTAGGGTACGTCTTACGGTTAGGGTAGCGGTTAGGGTTAGGGTACGCGTTAGGGTTAGGGTAGTTATTAAACCTATCCCACTCTCTAGATAACCCTTAGCACGTCAAGGAATATTATTTGGGGGTCCAGCCATGGAGAAGAGTTTAGACACTAGGAGAAGATAAGGAACACACCCATTATCAAGAAATCACATTAGGATTCTCTTTTTAACCTGTTCCTTAAAACACTAGTGCTTAGGAAATCTATTGGAGGCAGAAGCAGTCAAGGGTAGCTTAGGGTTAGGGTTAGGGTTAGGGTTAGGGTTAGCTTTAGGGTACGGCTTAGGGTACGGGTTCGGGTACGGGTTCGGGTACGGCGTAGGGTATGGGTTAGGGTTAGGGTTAGGGTTAGTTTGAGGGTTAGGGCTCGGTTTAGGGTACGGGTTAGGATTAGGGTACGTGTTAGGGTTAGGGTACGCGTTAGGGTTAGGGTAGTTATTAAACCTATCCCACTCTCTAGATACCCCTTAGCACGACAAGGAATATTATTTGGGTGTCCAGCCATGGAGAAGAGTTTAGACACTAGGAGAAGATAAGGAACACACCCATTATCAAGAAATCACATTAGGATTCTCTTTTTAACCTGTTCCTTAATACACTAGTGCTTAAGAAATCTATTGGAGGCAGAAGCAGTCAAGGGTAGCTTAGGGTTAGGGTTAGGGTTAGGGTTAGGTTTAGGGTACGGCTTAGGGTACGGGTTCGGGTACGGGTTCGGGTACGGGTTCGGGTACGGCGTAGGGTATGGGTTAGGGTTAGGGTTAGGGTTAGTTTGAGGGTTAGGGCTCGGTTTAGGGTACGGGTTAGGATTAGTGTACGTGTTAGGGTTAGGGTAGAGGTTAGGGTTAGGGTATGCGTTAGGGTTAGGGTAGTTATTAAACCTATCCCACTCTCTAGATACCCCTTAGCACGTCAAGGAATATTATTTGGGTGGCCAGCCATGGAGAAGAGTTTAGACACTAGGAGAAGATAAGGAACACACCCATTATCAAGAAATCACATTAGGATTCTCTCTTTAACCTGTTCCTTAAAACACTAGTGCTTAGGAAATCTATTGGAGGCAGAAGCAGTCAAGGGTAGCTTAGGGTTAGGGTTAGGGTTAGGGTTAGGGTACTGCTTAGGGTACGGGTTCGGGTACGGGTTCGTGTACGCTGTAGGGTATGGGTTAGGGTTAGGGTTAGGGTTAGTTTGAAGGTTAGGGCTCGGTTTAGGGTACGGGTTAGGATTAGGGTTCGTGTTAGGGTTAGGGTAGGGGTTAGGGTTAGGGTACGCATTAGGGTTAGGGTAGTTATTAAACCTATCCCACTCTCTAGATACCCCTTAGCACGTCAAGGAATATTATTTGGGGGTCCAGCCATGGAGAAGAGTTTAGACACTAGGAGAAGATAAGGAACACACCCATTATCAAGAAATCACATTAGGATTCTCTTTTTAACCTGTTCCTTAAAACACTAGTGCTTAGGAAATCTATTGGAGGCAGAAGCAGTCAAGGGTAGCTTAGGGTTAGGGTTTGGGTTAGGGTACGGCTTAGGGTACGGGTTCGGGTACGGGTTCGGGTACGGGTTTGGGTATGGCGTAGGATATGGGTTAGGGTTAGGGTTAGGGTTAGTTTGAGGGTTAGGGCTCGGTTTAGGGTACGGGTTAGGATTAGGGTACGTGTTAGGGTGAGGGTAGGGGTTAGGGTTAGGGTACGCGTTAGGGTTAGGGTAGTTATTAAACCTATCCCACTCTCTAGATACCCCTTAGCACGTCAAGGAATATTATTTGGGGGTCCAGCCATGGAGAAAAGTTTAGACACTAGGAGAAGATAAGGAACACACCCATTCTCAAGAAATCACATTAGGATTCTCTTTTTAACCTGTTCCTTAAAACACTAGTGCTTAGGAAATCTATTGGAGGCAGAAGCAGTCAAGGGTAGCTTAGGGTTAGGGTTAGGGTTATTGTTAGGGTAAGGCTTAGGGTACGCGTTCGGGTACGGCATAGGGTATGGGTTAGGGTTAGGGTTAGGGTTAGTTTGAGGGTTAGGGCTCGGTTTAGGGTACGGGTTAGGATTAGGGTACGTGTTAGGGTTAGGGTAGGGGTTAGGGTTAGGGTACGCGTTAGGGTTAGGGTAGTTATTAAACCTATCCCACTCCCTAGATACCCCTTAGCACGTCAAGGAATATTATTTGTGGGACCAGCCATGGAGAAGAGTTTAGACAGTAGGAGAAGATAATGAACACACCCATTATCAAGAAATCACATTAAGATTCTCTTTTTAACCTGTTCCTTAAAACACTAGTGCTTAGGAAACCTATTGGAGGAAGAAGCAGTCAAGGGTAGCTTAGGGTTAGCGTTAGGTTTAGGGCTAGGGTTAGTACACGGCTTAGGGTACGGGTTCGGGTACGGGTTCGTGTACGGCGTAGGGTATGGGTTTGGGTTAGGGTTAGGGTTAGTTTGAATTTTAGGGCTCGGTTTAGGGTACGGGTTAGGATTAGGGTTCGTGTTAGGGTTAGGGTAGGGGTTAGGGTTAGGGTACGCGTTAGGGTTAGGGTAGTTATTAAACCTATCCCACTCTCTAGATACCCCTTAGCACGTCAAGGAATATTATTTGGGGGTCCAGCCATGGAGAAGAGTTTAGACACTAGGAGAAGATAAGGAACACACCCATTATCCTGAAATCACATTAGGATTCCCTTTTTAACCTGTTCCTTAATACACTAGTGCTTAGGAAATCTATTGGAGGCAGAAGCAGTCAAGGGTAGCTTAGGGTTAGGGTTACGGTTAGGGTTAGGGTTAGGGTTATTTTTAGGGTAAGGCTTAGGGTACGGGTTCGGGTACGGCATAGTGTATGGGTTAGGGTTAGGGTTAGGGTTAGTTTGAGGGTTAGGGCTCGGTTTAGGGTACGGGTTAGGAGTAGGGTACGTGTTAGGGTTAGGGTAGGGGTTAGGGTTAGGGTACGCGTTAGGGTTAGGGTAGTTATTAAACCTATCCCATTCTCTAGATACCCCTTAGCACGTCAAGGAATATTATTTGGGGGTCCAGCCATGGAGGAGAGTTTAGACACTAGGAGAAGATAAGAACACACCCATTATCAAGAAATCACATTAGGATTCTCTTTTTAACCTGTTCCTTAAAACACTAGTGCTTAGGAAATCTATTGGAGGCAGAAGCAGTCAAGGGTAGCTTAGGGTTAGGGTTAGGGTTAGGGCTAGGGTTAGGACACGGCTTAGGGTACGGGTTCGGGTACGGGTTCGTGTACGGCGTAGGGTATGGGTTTGGGTTAGGGTTAGGATTAGTTTGAAGGTTAGGGCTCGGTTTAGGGTACGGGTTAGGATTAGGGTAAGTGTTAGGGTTAGGGTAGGGGTTAGGGTTAGGGTATGCGTTAGGGTTAGGGTAGTTATTAAACCTATCCCACTCTCTAGATACCCCTTAGCACGTCAAGGAATATTATTTGGGGGTCCAGCCATGGAGAAGAGTTTAGACACTAGGAGAAGATAAGGAACACACCCATTATCCTGAAATCACATTAGGATTCTCTTTTTAACCTGTTCCTTAATACACTAGTGCTTAGGAAATCTATTGGAGGCAGAAGCAGTCAAGGGTAGCTTAGGGTTAGGGTTAGGGTTAGGGCTAGGGTTAGGACACGGCTTAGGTTACGGGTTCGGGTACGGGTTCATGTACGGCGTAGGGTATGGGTTTGGGTTAGGGTTAGGGTTAGTTTGAAGGTTAGGGCTCGGTTTAGGGTACGGGTTAGGATTAGGGTTCGTGTTAGGGTTAGGGTTAGGGTTAGGTTTAGGGTACGGCTTAGGGTACGGGTTCGGGTACGGGTTCGGGTACGGGTTCGGGTACGGCGTAGGGTATGGGTTAGGGTTAGGGTTAGGGTTAGTTTGAGGGTTAGGGCTCGGTTTAGGGTACGGGTTAGGATTAGTGTACGTGTTAGGTTTAGGGTAGAGGTTAGGGTTAGGGTATGCGTTAGGGTTAGGGTAGTTATTAAACCTATCCCACTCTCTAGATACCCCTTAGCACGTCAAGGAATATTATTTGGGTGGCCAGCCATGGAGAAGAGTTTAGACACTAGGAGAAGATAAGGAACACACCCATTATCAAGAAATAACATTAGGATTCTCTTTTTAACCTGTTCCTTAAAACACTAGTGCTTAGGAAATCTATTGGAGGCAGAAGCAGTCAAGGGTAGCTTAGGGTTAGGGTTAGGGTTAGGGTTAGGGTTAGGGTACGGCTTAGGGTACGGGTTCGGGTACGGGTTCGTGTACGCTGTAGGGTATGGGTTAGGGTTAGGGTTAGGGTTAGTTTGAAGGTTAGGGCTCGGTTTAGGGTACGGGTTAGGATTAGGGTTCGTGTTAGGGTTAGGGTAGGGGTTAGGGTTAGGGTACGCATTAGGGTTAGGGTAGTTATTAAACCTATCCCACTCTCTAGATACCCCTTAACACGTCAAGGAATATTATTTGGGGGTCCAGCCATGGAGAAGTTTTTAGACACTAGGAGAAGATAAGGAACACACCCATTATCAAGAAATCACATTAGGATTCTCTTTTTAACCTGTTCCTTAAAACACTAGTGCTTAGGAAATCTATTGGAGGCAGAAGCAGTCAAGGGTAGCTTAGGGTTAGGGTTTGGGTTAGGGTACGGCTTAGGGTACGGGTTCGGGTACGGGTTCGGGTACGGGTTTGGGTATGGCGTAGGATATGGGTTAGGGTTAGGGTTAGGGTTAGTTTGAGGGTTAGGGCTCGGTTTAGGGTACGGGTTAGGATTAGGGTACGTGTTAGGGTGAGGGTAGGGGTTAGGGTTAGGGTACGCATTAGGGTTAGGGTAGTTATTAAACCTATCCCACTCTCTAGATACCCCTTAGCATGTCAAGGAATATTATTTGGGGGTCCAGCCATGGAGAAAAGTTTAGACACTAGGAGAAGATAAGGAACACACCCATTATCAAGAAATCACATTAGGATTCTCTTTTTAACCTGTTCCTTAAAACACTAGTGCTTAGGAAATCTATTGGAGGCAGAAGCAGTCAAGGGTAGCTTAGGGTTAGGGTTAGGGTTAGGGCTAGGGTTAGGACACGGCTTAGGGTACGGGTTCGGGTAAGGGTTCGTGTACGGCGTAGGGTATGGGTTTGGGTTAGGGTTAGGATTAGTTTGAAGGTTAGGGCTCGGTTTAAGGTACGGGTTAGGATTAGGGTTCGTGTTAGGGTTAGGGTAGGGGTTAGGGTTAGGGTACGCGTTAGGTTTAGGGTAGTTATTAAACCTATCCCACTCTCTAGATACCCCTTAGCACGTCAAGGAATATTATTTGGGGGTCCAGCCATGGAGAAGAGTTTAGACACTAGGAGAAGATAAGGAACACACCCATTATCCTGAAATCACATTAGGATTCTCTTTTTAACCTGTTCCTTAATACACTAGTGCTTAGGAAATGTATTGGAGGCAGAAGCAGTCAAGGGTAGCTTAGGGTTAGGGTTAGGGTTAGGGTTAGGGTTAGGGTACGGCTTAGGGTACGGGTTTGGGTACGGGTTCGTGTACGGCGTAGGGTATGGGTTAGGGTTAGGGTTAGGGTTAGTTTGAGGGTTAGGGCTCCGTTTAGGGTACGGGTTAGGATTAGGGTACGTCTTACGGTTAGGGTAGCGGTTAGGGTTAGGGTACGCGTTAGGGTTAGGGTAGTTATTAAACCTATCCCACTCTCTAGATAACCCTTAGCACGTCAAGGAATATTATTTGGGGGTCCAGCCATGGAGAAGAGTTTAGACACTAGGAGAAGATAAGGAACACACCCATTATCAAGAAATCACATTAGGATTCTCTTTTTAACCTGTTCCTTAAAACACTAGTGCTTAGGAAATCTATTGGAGGCAGAAGCAGTCAAGGGTAGCTTAGGGTTAGGGTTAGGGTTAGGGTTAGGGTTAGCTTTAGGGTACGGCTTAGGGTACGGGTTCGGGCACGGGTTCGGGTACGGCGTAGGGTATGGGTTAGGGTTAGGGTTAGGGTTAGTTTGAGGGTTAGGGCTCGGTTTAGGGTACGGGTTAGGATTAGGGTACGTGTTAGGGTTAGGGTACGCGTTAGGGTTAGGGTAGTTATTAAACCTATCCCACTCTCTAGATACCCCTTAGCACGACAAGGAATATTATTTGGGTGTCCAGCCATGGAGAAGAGTTTAGACACTAGGAGAAGATAAGGAACACACCCATTATCAAGAAATCACATTAGGATTCTCTTTTTAACCTGTTCCTTAATACACTAGTGCTTAAGAAATCTATTGGAGGCAGAAGCAGTCAAGGGTAGCTTAGGGTTAGGGTTAGGGTTAGGGTTAGGTTTAGGGTACGGCTTAGGGTACGGGTTCGGGTACGGGTTCGGGTACGGGTTCGGGTACGGCGTAGGGTATGGGTTAGGGTTAGGGTTAGGGTTAGTTTGAGGGTTAGGGCTCGGTTTAGGGTACGGGTTAGGATTAGTGTACGTGTTAGGGTTAGGGTAGAGGTTAGGGTTAGGGTATGCGTTAGGGTTAGGGTAGTTATTAAACCTATCCCACTCTCTAGATACCCCTTAGCACGTCAAGGAATATTATTTGGGTGGCCAGCCATGGAGAAGAGTTTAGACACTAGGAGAAGATAAGGAACACACCCATTATCAAGAAATCACATTAGGATTCTCTCTTTAACCTGTTCCTTAAAACACTAGTGCTTAGGAAATCTATTGGAGGCAGAAGCAGTCAAGGGTAGCTTAGGGTTAGGGTTAGGGTTAGGGTTAGGGTTAGGGTTAGGGTACTGCTTAGGGTACGGGTTCGGGTACGGGTTCGTGTACGCTGTAGGGTATGGGTTAGGGTTAGGGTTAGGGTTAGTTTGAAGGTTAGGGCTCGGTTTAGGGTACGGGTTAGGATTAGGGTTCGTGTTAGGGTTAGGGTAGGGGTTAGGGTTAGGGTACGCATTAGGGTTAGGGTAGTTATTAAACCTATCCCACTCTCTAGATACCCCTTAGCACGTCAAGGAATATTATTTGGGGGTCCAGCCATGGAGAAGAGTTTAGACACTAGGAGAAGATAAGGAACACACCCATTATCAAGAAATCACATTAGGATTCTCTTTTTAACCTGTTCCTTAAAACACTAGTGCTTAGGAAATCTATTGGAGGCAGAAGCAGTCAAGGGTAGCTTAGGGTTAGGGTTTGGGTTAGGGTACGGCTTAGGGTACGGGTTCGGGTACGGGTTCGGGTACGGGTTTGGGTATGGCGTAGGATATGGGTTAGGGTTAGGGTTAGGGTTAGTTTGAGGGTTAGGGCTCGGTTTAGGGTACGGGTTAGGATTAGGGTACGTGTTAGGGTGAGGGTAGGGGTTAGGGTTAGGGTACGCGTTAGGGTTAGGGTATTTATTAAACCTATCCCACTCTCTAGATACCCCTTAGCACGTCAAGGAATATTATTTGGGGGTCCAGCCATGGAGAAAAGTTTAGACACTAGGAGAAGATAAGGAACACACCCATTCTCAAGAAATCACATTAGGATTCTCTTTTTAACCTGTTCCTTAAAACACTAGTGCTTAGGAAATCTATTGGAGGCAGAAGCAGTCAAGGGTAGCTTAGGGTTAGGGTTAGGGTTATTGTTAGGGTAAGGCTTAGGGTACGCGTTCGGGTACGGCATAGGGTATGGGTTAGGGTTAGGGTTAGGGTTAGTTTGAGGGTTAGGGCTCGGTTTAGGGTACGGGTTAGGATTAGGGTACGTGTTAGGGTTAGGGTAGGGGTTAGGGTTAGGGTACGCGTTAGGGTTAGGGTAGTTATTAAACCTATCCCACTCCCTAGATACCCCTTAGCACGTCAAGGAATATTATTTGTGGGACCAGCCATGGAGAAGAGTTTAGACAGTAGGAGAAGATAATGAACACACCCATTATCAAGAAATCACATTAAGATTCTCTTTTTAACCTGTTCCTTAAAACACTAGTGCTTAGGAAACCTATTGGAGGAAGAAGCAGTCAAGGGTAGCTTAGGGTTAGCGTTAGGTTTAGGGCTAGGGTTAGTACACGGCTTAGGGTACGGGTTCGGGTACGGGTTCGTGTACGGCGTAGGGTATGGGTTTGGGTTAGGGTTAGGGTTAGTTTGAATTTTAGGGCTCGGTTTAGGGTACGGGTTAGGATTAGGGTTCGTGTTAGGGTTAGGGTAGGGGTTAGGGTTAGGGTACGCGTTAGGGTTAGGGTAGTTATTAAACCTATCCCACTCTCTAGATACCCCTTAGCACGTCAAGGAATATTATTTGGGGGTCCAGCCATGGAGAAGAGTTTAGACACTAGGAGAAGATAAGGAACACACCCATTATCCTGAAATCACATTAGGATTCCCTTTTTAACCTGTTCCTTAATACACTAGTGCTTAGGAAATCTATTGGAGGCAGAAGCAGTCAAGGGTAGCTTAGGGTTAGGGTTACGGTTAGGGTTAGGGTTAGGGTTATTTTTAGGGTAAGGCTTAGGGTACGGGTTCGGGTACGGCATAGTGTATGGGTTAGGGTTAGGGTTAGGGTTAGTTTGAGGGTTAGGGCTCGGTTTAGGGTACGGGTTAGGAGTAGGGTACGTGTTAGGGTTAGGGTAGGGGTTAGGGTTAGGGTACGCGTTAGGGTTAGGGTAGTTATTAAACCTATCCCATTCTCTAGATACCCCTTAGCACGTCAAGGAATATTATTTGGGGGTCCAGCCATGGAGAAGAGTTTAGACACTAGGAGAAGATAAGAACACACCCATTATCAAGAAATCACATTAGGATTCTCTTTTTAACCTGTTCCTTAAAACACTAGTGCTTAGGAAATCTATTGGAGGCAGAAGCAGTCAAGGGTAGCTTAGGGCTAGGGTTAGGGTTAGGGCTAGGGTTAGGACACGGCTTAGGGTACGGGTTCGGGTACGGGTTCGTGTACGGCGTAGGGTATGGGTTTGGGTTAGGGTTAGGATTAGTTTGAAGGTTAGGGCTCGGTTTAGGGTACGGGTTAGGATTAGGGTTCGTGTTAGGGTTAGGGTAGGGGTTAGGGTTAGGGTACGCGTTAGGGTTAGGGTAGTTATTAAACCTATCCCACTCTCTAGATACCCCTTAGCACGTCAAGGAATATTATTTGGGGGTCCAGCCATGGAGAAGAGTTTAGACACTAGGAGAAGATAAGGAACACACCCATTATCCTGAAATCACATTAGGATTCTCTTTTTAACCTGTTCCTTAATACACTAGTGCTTAGGAAATCTATTGGAGGCAGAAGCAGTCAAGGGTAGCTTAGGGTTAGGGTTAGGGTTAGGGCTAGGGTTAGGACACGGCTTAGGTTACGGGTTCGGGTACGGGTTCATGTACGGCGTAGGGTATGGGTTTGGGTTAGGGTTAGGGTTAGTTTGAAGGTTAGGGCTCGGTTTAGGGTACGGGTTAGGATTAGGGTTCGTGTTAGGGTTAGGGTAGGGGTTAGGGTTAGGGTACGCGTTAGGGTTAGGGTAGTTATTAAACCTATCCCACTCTCTAGATACCCCTTAGCACGTCAAGGAATATTAATTGGGGGTCCAGCCATGGAGAAGAGTTTAGACACTAGGAGAAGATAAGGAACACACCCATTATCCTGAAATCACATTAGGATTCTCTTTTTAACCTGTTCCTTAATACACTAGTGCTTAGGAAATCTATTGGAGGCAGAAGAAGTCAAGGGTAACTTAGGGTTAGGGTTACGGTTAGGGTTAGGGTTAGGGTTATTGTTAGGGTAAGGCATAGGGTACGGGTTCGGGTACGGCATAGGGTATGGGTTAGGGTTAGGGTTAGGGTTAGTTTGTGGGTTAGGTCTCGGTTTAGGGTACGGGTTAGGAGTAGGGTACGTGTTAGGGTTAGGGTAGGGGTTAGGGTTAGGGTACGCGTTAGGGTTAGGATAGTTATTAAACCTATCCCACTCCCTAGATACCCCTTAGCACGTCAAGGAATATTATTTGGGGGTCCAGCCATGGAGAAGAGTTTAGACAGTAGGAGAAGATAAGGAACACACCCATTATCAAGAAATCACATTAGGATTCTCTTTTTAACCTGTTCCTTAAAACACTAGTGCTTAGGAAATCTATTGGAGGCAAAGCAGTCAAGGGTAGCTTAGGGTTAGGGTTAGGGTTAGGGTTAGGGTTAGGGTACGGCTTAGGGTACGGGTTCGGGTACTGGTTCGTGTGCGCTGTAGGGTATGGGTTAGGGTTAGGGTTAGGGTTAGTTTGAAGGTTAGGGCTCGGTTTAGGGTACGGGTTAGGATTAGGGTTCGTGTTAGGGTTAGGGTAGGGGTTAGGGTTAGGGTACGCGTTAGGTTTAGGGTAGTTATTAAACCTATCCCACTCTCTAGATACCCCTTAGCACGTCAAGGAATATTATTTGGGGGTCCAGCCATGGAGAAGAGTTTAGACACTAGGAGAAGATAAGGAACACACCCATTATCCTGAAATCACATTAGGATTCTCTTTTTAACCTGTTCCTTAATACACTAGTGCTTAGGAAATGTATTGGAGGCACAAGCAGTCAAGGGTAGCTTAGGGTTAGGGTTAGGGTTAGGGTTAGGGATAGGGTACGGCTTAGGGTACGGGTTTGGGTACGGGTTCGTGTACGGCGTAGGGTATGGGTTAGGGTTAGGGTTAGGGTTAGTTTGAGGGTTAGGGCTCCGTTTAGGGTACGGGTTAGGATTAGGGTACGTGTTAGGGTTAGGGTAGGGGTTAGGGTTAGGGTACGCGTTAGGGTTAGGGTAGTTATTAAACCTATCCCACTCTCTAGATACCCCTTAGCACGTCAAGGAATATTATTTGGGGGTCCAGCCATGGAGAAGAGTTTAGACACTAGGAGAAGATAAGGAACACACCCATTATCAAGAAATCACATTAGGATTCTCTTTTTAACCTGTTCGTTAAAACACTAGTGCTTAGGAAATCTATTGCAGGCAGAAGCAGTCAAGGGTAGCTTAGGGTTAGGGTTAGGGTTAGGGTACGGCTTAGGGTACTGGTTCGGGTAAGGGTTCGGGTACGGGTTCGGGTACGGCGTAGGGTATGGGTTAGGTTTAGGGTTAGGGTTAGTTTGAGGGTTAGGGCTCGGTTTAGGTTACGGGTTAGGATTAGGGTACGTGTTAGGGTTAGGGTAGGGGTTAGGGTTAGGGTACGCGTTAGGGTTAGGGTAGTTATTAAACCTATCCCACTCTCTAGATACCCCTTAGCACGTCAAGGAATATTATTTGGGGGTCCAGCCATGGAGAAGAGTTTAGACACTAGGAGAAGATAAGGAACACACCCATTATCAAGAAATCACATTAGGATTCTGTTTTTAACCTGTTCCTTAAAACACTAGTGCTTAGGAAATCTATTGGAGGCAGAAGCAGTCAAGGGTAGCTTAGGGTTAGGGTTAGGTTTAGGGTTAGGGTTAGGGTTAGGGTTAGGGTTAGGGTACGGCTTAGTGTACGGGTTCGGGTATGGCGTAGGGTATGGGTTAGGGTTAGGGTTAGGGTTAGTTTGAGGGTTAGGGCTCGGTTTAGGTTACGGGTTAGGATTAGGGTACGTCTTAGGGTTAGGGTAGCGGTTAGGGTTAGGGTACGCGTTAGGGTTAGGGTAGTTATTAAACCTATCCCACTCTCTAGATAACCATTAGCACGTCAAGGAATATTATTTGGGGGTCCAGCCATGGAGAAGAGTTTAGACACTAGGAGAAGATAAGGAACACACCCATTATCAAGAAATCACATTAGGATTCTCTTTTTAACCTGTTCCTTAAAACACTAGTGCTTAGGAAATCTATTGGAGGCAGAAGCAGTCAAGGGTAGCTTAGGGTTAGGGTTAGGGTTAGGGTTAGGGTTAGGGTTAGCTTTAGGGTACGGCTTAGGGTACGGGTTCGGGTACGGGTTCGGGTACGGCGTAGGGTATGGGTTAGGGTTAGGGTTAGGGTTAGTTTGAGGGTTAGGGCTCGGTTTAGGGTACGGGTTAGGATTAGGGTACGTGTTAGGGTTAGGGTACGCGTTAGGGTTAGGGTAGTTATTAAACCTATCCCACTCTCTAGATACCCCTTAGCACGTCAAGGAATATTATTTGGGTGTCCAGCCATGGAGAAGAGTTTAGACACTAGGAGAAGATAAGGAACACACCCATTATCAAGAAATCACATTAGGATTCTCTTTTTAACCTGTTCCTTAATACACTAGTGCTTAAAAAATCTATTGGAGGCAGAAGCAGTCAAGGGTAGCTTAGGGTTAGGGTTAGGGTTAGGGTTAGGTTTAGGGTACGGCTTAGGGTACGGGTTCGGGTACGGGTTCGGGTACGGGTTCGGGTACGGCGTAGGGTATGGGTTAGGGTTAGGGTTAGGGTTAGTTTGAGGGTTAGGGCTCGGTTTAGGGTACGGGTTAGGATTAGTGTACGTGTTAGGTTTAGGGTAGAGGTTAGGGTTAGGGTATGCGTTAGGGTTAGGGTAGTTATTAAACCTATCCCACTCTCTAGATACCCCTTAGCACGTCAAGGAATATTATTTGGGTGGCCAGCCATGGAGAAGAGTTTAGACACTAGGAGAAGATAAGGAACACACCCATTATCAAGAAATAACATTAGGATTCTCTTTTTAACCTGTTCCTTAAAACACTAGTGCTTAGGAAATCTATTGGAGGCAGAAGCAGTCAAGGGTAGCTTAGGGTTAGGGTTAGGGTTATTGTTAGGGTAAGGCTTAGGGTACGGGTTCGGGTACGGCATAGGGTATGGGTTAGGGTTAGGGTTAGGTTTAGTTTGAGGGTTAGGGCTCGGTTTAGGGTACGGGTTAGGAGTAGGGTACGTGTTAGGGTTAGGGTAGGGGTTAGGGTTAGGGTACGCGTTAGGGTTAGGGTGGTTATTAAACCTAACCCACTCCCTAGATACCCCTTAGCACGTCAAGGAATATTATTTGGGGGTGCAGCCATGGAGAAGAGTTTAGACAGTAGGAGAAGATAAGGAACACACCCATTATCAAGAAATCACATTAGGATTCTCTCTTTAACCTGTTCCTTAAAACACTAGTGCTTAGGAAATCTATTGGAGGCAGAAGCAGTCAAGGGTAGCTTAGGGTTAGGGTTAGGGTTAGGGTTAGGGTTAGGGTTAGGGTACGGCTTAGTGTACGGGTTCGGGTACGGGTTCGTGTACGCTGTAGGGTATGGGTTAGGGTTAGGGTTAGGGTTAGTTTGAAGGTTAGGGCTCGGTTTAGGGTACGGGTTAGGATTAGGGTTCGTGTTAGGGTTAGGGTAGGGGTTAGGGTTAGGGTACGCATTAGGGTTAGGGTAGTTATTAAACCTATCCCACTCTCTAGATACCCCTTAACACGTCAAGGAATATTATTTGGGGGTCCAGCCATGGAGAAGTTTTTAGACACTAGGAGAAGATAAGGAACACACCCATTATCAAGAAATCACATTAGGATTCTCTTTTTAACCTGTTCCTTAAAACACTAGTGCTTAGGAAATCTATTGGAGGCAGAAGCAGTCAAGGGTAGCTTAGGGTTAGGGTTTGGGTTAGGGTACGGCTTAGGGTACGGGTTCGGGTACGGGTTCGGGTACGGGTTTGGGTATGGCGTAGGATATGGGTTAGGGTTAGGGTTAGGGTTAGTTTGAGGGTTAGGGCTCGGTTTAGGGTACGGGTTAGGATTAGGGTACGTGTTAGGGTGAGGGTAGGGGTTAGGGTTAGGGTACGCGTTAGGGTTAGGGTAGTTATTAAACCTATCCCACTCTCTAGATACCCCTTAGCATGTCAAGGAATATTATTTGGGGGTCCAGCCATGGAGAAAAGTTTAGACACTAGGAGAAGATAAGGAACACACCCATTATCAAGAAATCACATTAGGATTCTCTTTTTAACCTGTTCCTTAAAACACTAGTGCTTAGGAAATCTATTGGAGGCAGAAGCAGTCAAGGGTAGCTTAGGGTTAGGGTTAGGGTTAGGGCTAGGGTTAGGACACGGCTTAGGGTACGGGTTCGGGTAAGGGTTCGTGTACGGCGTAGGGTATGGGTTTGGGTTAGGGTTAGGATTAGTTTGAAGGTTAGGGCTCGGTTTAAGGTACGGGTTAGGATTAGGGTTCGTGTTAGGGTTAGGGTAGGGGTTAGGGTTAGGGTACGCGTTAGGTTTAGGGTAGTTATTAAACCTATCCCACTCTCTAGATACCCCTTAGCACGTCAAGGAATATTATTTGGGGGTCCAGCCATGGAGAAGAGTTTAGACACTAGGAGAAGATAAGGAACACACCCATTATCCTGAAATCACATTAGGATTCTCTTTTTAACCTGTTCCTTAATACACTAGTGCTTAGGAAATGTATTGGAGGCAGAAGCAGTCAAGGGTAGCTTAGGGTTAGGGTTAGGGTTAGGGTTAGGGTTAGGGTACGGCTTAGGGTACGGGTTTGGGTACGGGTTCGTGTACGGCGTAGGGTATGGGTTAGGGTTAGGGTTAGGGTTAGTTTGAGGGTTAGGGCTCCGTTTAGGGTACGGGTTAGGATTAGGGTACGTCTTACGGTTAGGGTAGCGGTTAGGGTTAGGGTACGCGTTAGGGTTAGGGTAGTTATTAAACCTATCCCACTCTCTAGATAACCCTTAGCACGTCAAGGAATATTATTTGGGGGTCCAGCCATGGAGAAGAGTTTAGACACTAGGAGAAGATAAGGAACACACCCATTATCAAGAAATCACATTAGGATTCTCTTTTTAACCTGTTCCTTAAAACACTAGTGCTTAGGAAATCTATTGGAGGCAGAAGCAGTCAAGGGTAGCTTAGGGTTAGGGTTAGGGTTAGGGTTAGGGTTAGCTTTAGGGTACGGCTTAGGGTACGGGTTCGGGTACGGGTTCGGGTACGGCGTAGGGTATGGGTTAGGGTTAGGGTTAGGGTTAGTTTGAGGGTTAGGGCTCGGTTTAGGGTACGGGTTAGGATTAGGGTACGTGTTAGGGTTAGGGTACGCGTTAGGGTTAGGGTAGTTATTAAACCTATCCCACTCTCTAGATACCCCTTAGCACGACAAGGAATATTATTTGGGTGTCCAGCCATGGAGAAGAGTTTAGACACTAGGAGAAGATAAGGAACACACCCATTATCAAGAAATCACATTAGGATTCTCTTTTTAACCTGTTCCTTAATACACTAGTGCTTAAGAAATCTATTGGAGGCAGAAGCAGTCAAGGGTAGCTTAGGGTTAGGGTTAGGGTTAGGGTTAGGTTTAGGGTACGGCTTAGGGTACGGGTTCGGGTACGGGTTCGGGTACGGGTTCGCGTACGGCGTAGGGTATGGGTTAGGGTTAGGGTTAGGGTTAGTTTGAGGGTTAGGGCTCGGTTTAGGGTACGGGTTAGGATTAGTGTACGTGTTAGGGTTAGGGTAGAGGTTAGGGTTAGGGTATGCGTTAGGGTTAGGGTAGTTATTAAACCTATCCCACTCTCTAGATACCCCTTAGCACGTCAAGGAATATTATTTGGGTGGCCAGCCATGGAGAAGAGTTTAGACACTAGGAGAAGATAAGGAACACACCCATTATCAAGAAATCACATTAGGATTCTCTCTTTAACCTGTTCCTTAAAACACTAGTGCTTAGGAAATCTATTGGAGGCAGAAGCAGTCAAGGGTAGCTTAGGGTTAGGGTTAGGGTTAGGGTTAGGGTTAGGGTTAGGGTACTGCTTAGGGTACGGGTTCGGGTACGGGTTCGTGTACGCTGTAGGGTATGGGTTAGGGTTAGGGTTAGGGTTAGTTTGAAGGTTAGGGCTCGGTTTAGGGTACGGGTTAGGATTAGGGTTCGTGTTAGGGTTAGGGTAGGGGTTAGGGTTAGGGTACGCATTAGGGTTAGGGTAGTTATTAAACCTATCCCACTCTCTAGATACCCCTTAGCACGTCAAGGAATATTATTTGGGGGTCCAGCCATGGAGAAGAGTTTAGACACTAGGAGAAGATAAGGAACACACCCATTATCAAGAAATCACATTAGGATTCTCTTTTTAACCTGTTCCTTAAAACACTAGTGCTTAGGAAATCTATTGGAGGCAGAAGCAGTCAAGGGTAGCTTAGGGTTAGGGTTTGGGTTAGGGTACGGCTTAGGGTACGGGTTCGGGTACGGGTTCGGGTACGGGTTTGGGTATGGCGTAGGATATGGGTTAGGGTTAGGGTTAGGGTTAGTTTGAGGGTTAGGGCTCGGTTTAGGGTACGGGTTAGGATTAGGGTACGTGTTAGGGTGAGGGTAGGGGTTAGGGTTAGGGTACGCGTTAGGGTTAGGGTAGTTATTAAACCTATCCCACTCTCTAGATACCCCTTAGCACGTCAAGGAATATTATTTGGGGGTCCAGCCATGGAGAAAAGTTTAGACACTAGGAGAAGATAAGGAACACACCCATTCTCAAGAAATCACATTAGGATTCTCTTTTTAACCTGTTCCTTAAAACACTAGTGCTTAGGAAATCTATTGGAGGCAGAAGCAGTCAAGGGTAGCTTAGGGTTAGGGTTAGGGTTATTGTTAGGGTAAGGCTTAGGGTACGCGTTCGGGTACGGCATAGGGTATGGGTTAGGGTTAGGGTTAGGGTTAGTTTGAGGGTTAGGGCTCGGTTTAGGGTACGGGTTAGGATTAGGGTACGTGTTAGGGTTAGGGTAGGGGTTAGGGTTAGGGTACGCGTTAGGGTTAGGGTAGTTATTAAACCTATCCCACTCCCTAGATACCCCTTAGCACGTCAAGGAATATTATTTGTGGGACCAGCCATGGAGAAGAGTTTAGACAGTAGGAGAAGATAATGAACACACCCATTATCAAGAAATCACATTAAGATTCTCTTTTTAACCTGTTCCTTAAAACACTAGTGCTTAGGAAACCTATTGGAGGAAGAAGCAGTCAAGGGTAGCTTAGGGTTAGCGTTAGGTTTAGGGCTAGGGTTAGTACACGGCTTAGGGTACGGGTTCGGGTACGGGTTCGTGTACGGCGTAGGGTATGGGTTTGGGTTAGGGTTAGGGTTAGTTTGAATTTTAGGGCTCGGTTTAGGGTACGGGTTAGGATTAGGGTTCGTGTTAGGGTTAGGGTAGGGGTTAGGGTTAGGGTACGCGTTAGGGTTAGGGTAGTTATTAAACCTATCCCACTCTCTAGATACCCCTTAGCACGTCAAGGAATATTATTTGGGGGTCCAGCCATGGAGAAGAGTTTAGACACTAGGAGAAGATAAGGAACACACCCATTATCCTGAAATCACATTAGGATTCCCTTTTTAACCTGTTCCTTAATACACTAGTGCTTAGGAAATCTATTGGAGGCAGAAGCAGTCAAGGGTAGCTTAGGGTTAGGGTTACGGTTAGGGTTAGGGTTAGGGTTATTTTTAGGGTAAGGCTTAGGGTACGGGTTCGGGTACGGCATAGTGTATGGGTTAGGGTTAGGGTTAGGGTTAGTTTGAGGGTTAGGGCTCGGTTTAGGGTACGGGTTAGGAGTAGGGTACGTGTTAGGGTTAGGGTAGGGGTTAGGGTTAGGGTACGCGTTAGGGTTAGGGTAGTTATTAAACCTATCCCATTCTCTAGATACCCCTTAGCACGTCAAGGAATATTATTTGGGGGTCCAGCCATGGAGAAGAGTTTAGACACTAGGAGAAGATAAGAACACACCCATTATCAAGAAATCACATTAGGATTCTCTTTTTAACCTGTTCCTTAAAACACTAGTGCTTAGGAAATCTATTGGAGGCAGAAGCAGTCAAGGGTAGCTTAGGGTTAGGGTTAGGGTTAGGGCTAGGGTTAGGACACGGCTTAGGGTACGGGTTCGGGTACGGGTTCTTGTACGGCGTAGGGTATGGGTTTGGGTTAGGGTTAGGATTAGTTTGAAGGTTAGGGCTCGGTTTAGGGTACGGGTTAGGATTAGGGTTCGTGTTAGGGTTCGGGTAGGGGTTAGGGTTAGGGTACGCGTTAGGGTTAGGGTAGTTATTATACCTATCCCACTCTCTAGATACCCCTTAGCACGTCAAGGAATATTATTTGGGGGTCCAGCCATGGAGAAGAGTTTAGACACTAGGAGAAGATAAGGAACACACCCATTATCCTGAAATCACATTAGGATTCTCTTTTTAAACTGTTCCTTAATACACTAGTGCTTAGGAAATCTATTGGAGGCAGAAGCAGTCAAGGGTAGCTTAGGGTTAGGGTTAGGGTTAGGGCTAGGGTTAGGACACGGCTTAGGTTACGGGTTCGGGTACGGGTTCATGTACGGCGTAGGGTATGGGTTTGGGTTAGGGTTAGGGTTAGTTTGAAGGTTAGGGCTCGGTTTAGGGTACGGGTTAGGATTAGGGTTCGTGTTAGGGTTAGGGTAGGGGTTAGGGTTAGGTTACGCGTTAGGGTTAGGGTAGTTATTAAACCTATCCCACTCTCTAGATACCCCTTAGCACGTCAAGGAATATTAATTGGGGGTCCAGCCATGGAGAAGAGTTTAGACACTAGGAGAAGATAAGGAACACACCCATTATCCTGAAATCACATTAGGATTCTCTTTTTAACCTGTTCCTTAATACACTAGTGCTTAGGAAATCTATTGGAGGCAGAAGCAGTCAAGGGTAGCTTAGGGTTAGGGTTACGGTTAGGGTTAGGGTTAGGGTTATTGTTAGGGTAAGGCATAGGGTACGGGTTCGGGTACGGCATAGTGTATGGGTTAGGGTTAGGGTTAGGGTTAGTTTGTGGGTTAGGTCTCGGTTTAGGGTACGGGTTAGGAGTAGGGTACGTGTTAGGGTTAGGGTAGGGGTTAGGGTTAGGGTACGCGTTAGGGTTAGGATAGTTATTAAACCTATCCCACTCCCTAGATACCCCTTAGCACGTCAAGGAATATTATTTGGGGTTCCAGCCATGGAGAAGAGTTTAGACAGTAGGAGAAGATAAGGAACACACCCATTATCAAGAAATCACATTAGGATTCTCTTTTTAACCTGTTCCTTAAAACACTAGTGCTTAGGAAATCTATTGGAGGCAAAGCAGTCAAGGGTAGCTTAGGGTTAGGGTTAGGGTTAGGGTTAGGGTTAGGGTACGGCTTAGGGTACGGGTTCGGGTACTGGTTCGTTTACGCTGTAGGGTATGGGTTAGGGTTAGGGTTAGGGTTAGTTTGAAGGTTAGGGCTCGGTTTAGGGTACGGGTTAGGATTAGGGTTCGTGTTAGGGTTAGGGTAGGGGTTAGGGTTAGGGTACGCGTTAGGTTTAGGGTAGTTATTAAACCTATCCCACTCTCTAGATACCCCTTAGCACGTCAAGGAATATTATTTGGGGGTCCAGCCATGGAGAAGAGTTTAGACACTAGGAGAAGATAAGGAACACACCCATTATCAAGAAATCACATTAGGATTCTCTTTTTAACCTGTTCCTTAAAACACTAGTGCTTAGGAAATCTATTGGAGGCAGAAGCAGTCAAGGGTAGCTTAGGGTTAGGGTTAGGGTTAGGGCTAGGGTTAGGACACGGCTTAGGGTACGGGTTCGGGTAAGGGTTCGTGTACGGCGTAGGGTATGGGTTTGGGTTAGGGTTAGGATTAGTTTGAAGGTTAGGGCTCGGTTTAAGGTACGGGTTAGGATTAGGGTTCGTGTTAGGGTTAGGGTAGGGGTTAGGGTTAGGGTACGCGTTAGGTTTAGGGTAGTTATTAAACCTATCCCACTCTCTAGATACCCCTTAGCACGTCAAGGAATATTATTTGGGGGTCCAGCCATGGAGAAGAGTTTAGACACTAGGAGAAGATAAGGAACAAACCCATTATCCTGAAATCACATTAGGATTCTCTTTTTAACCTGTTCCTTAATACACTAGTGCTTAGGAAATGTATTGGAGGCAGAAGCAGTCAAGGGTAGCTTAGGGTTAGGGTTAGGGTTAGGGTTAGGGTTAGGGTACGGCTTAGGGTACGGGTTTGGGTACGGGTTCGTGTACGGCGTAGGGTATGGGTTAGGGTTAGGGTTAGGGTTAGTTTGAGGGTTAGGGCTCCGTTTAGGGTACGGGTTAGGATTAGGGTACGTCTTACGGTTAGGGTAGCGGTTAGGGTTAGGGTACGCGTTAGGGTTAGGGTAGTTATTAAACCTATCCCACTCTCTAGATAACCCTTAGCACGTCAAGGAATATTATTTGGGGGTCCAGCCATGGAGAAGAGTTTAGACACTAGGAGAAGATAAGGAACACACCCATTATCAAGAAATCACATTAGGATTCTCTTTTTAACCTGTTCCTTAAAACACTAGTGCTTAGGAAATCTATTGGAGGCAGAAGCAGTCAAGGGTAGCTTAGGGTTAGGGTTAGGGTTAGGGTTAGGGTTAGCTTTAGGGTACGGCTTAGGGTACGGGTTCGGGTACGGGTTCGGGTACGGCGTAGGGTATGGGTTAGGGTTAGGGTTAGGGTTAGTTTGAGGGTTAGGGCTCGGTTTAGGGTACGGGTTAGGATTAGGGTACGTGTTAGGGTTAGGGTACGCGTTAGGGTTAGGGTAGTTATTAAACGTATCCCACTCTCTAGATACCCCTTAGCACGACAAGGAATATTATTTGGGTGTCCAGCCATGGAGAAGAGTTTAGACACTAGGAGAAGATAAGGAACACACCCATTATCAAGAAATCACATTAGGATTCTCTTTTTAACCTGTTCCTTAATACACTAGTGCTTAAGAAATCTATTGGAGGCAGAAGCAGTCAAGTGTAGCTTAGGGTTAGGGTTAGGGTTAGGGTTAGGTTTAGGGTACGGCTTAGGGTACGGGTTCGGGTACGGGTTCGGGTACGGGTTCGGGTACGGCGTAGGGTATGGGTTAGGGTTAGGGTTAGGGTTAGTTTGAGGGTTAGGGCTCGGTTTAGGGTACGGGTTAGGATTAGTGTACGTGTTAGGGTTAGGGTAGAGGTTAGGGTTAGGGTATGCGTTAGGGTTAGGGTAGTTATTAAACCTATCCCACTCTCTAGATACCCCTTAGCACGTCAAGGAATATTATTTGGGTGGCCAGCCATGGAGAAGAGTTTAGACACTAGGAGAAGATAAGGAACACACCCATTATCAAGAAATCACATTAGGATTCTCTCTTTAACCTGTTCCTTAAAACACTAGTGCTTAGGAAATCTATTGGAGGCAGAAGCAGTCAAGGGTAGCTTAGGGTTAGGGTTAGGGTTAGGGTTAGGGTTAGGGTTAGGGTTAGGGTTAGGGTACTGCTTAGGGTACGGGTTCGGGTACGGGTTCGTGTACGCTGTAGGGTATGGGTTAGGGTTAGGGTTAGGGTTAGTTTGAAGGTTAGGGCTCGGTTTAGGGTACGGGTTAGGATTAGGGTTCGTGTTAGGGTTAGGGTAGGGGTTAGGGTTAGGGTACGCATTAGGGTTAGGGTAGTTATTAAACCTATCCCACTCTCTAGATACCCCTTAGCACGTCAAGGAATATTATTTGGGGGTCCAGCCATGGAGAAGAGTTTAGACACTAGGAGAAGATAAGGAACACACCCATTATCAAGAAATCACATTAGGATTCTCTTTTTAACCTGTTCCTTAAAACACTAGTGCTTAGGAAATCTATTGGAGGCAGAAGCAGTCAAGGGTAGCTTAGGGTTAGGGTTTGGGTTAGGGTACGGCTTAGGGTACGGGTTCGGGTACGGGTTCGGGTACGGGTTTGGGTATGGCGTAGGATATGGGTTAGGGTTAGGGTTAGGGTTAGTTTGAGGGTTAGGGCTCGGTTTAGGGTACGGGTTAGGATTAGGGTACGTGTTAGGGTGAGCGTAGGGGTTAGGGTTAGGGTACGCGTTAGGGTTAGGGTAGTTATTAAACCTATCCCACTCTCTAGATACCCCTTAGCACGTCAAGGAATATTATTTGGGGGTCCAGCCATGGAGAAAAGTTTAGACACTAGGAGAAGATAAGGAACACACCCATTCTCAAGAAATCACATTAGGATTCTCTTTTTAACCTGTTCCTTAAAACACTAGTGCTTAGGAAATCTATTGGAGGCAGAAGCAGTCAAGGGTAGCTTAGGGTTAGGGTTAGGGTTATTGTTAGGGTAAGGCTTAGGGTACGCGTTCGGGTACGGCATAGGGTATGGGTTAGGGTTAGGGTTAGGGTTAGTTTGAGGGTTAGGGCTCGGTTTAGGGTACGGGTTAGGATTAGGGTACGTGTTAGGGTTAGGGTAGGGGTTAGGGTTAGGGTACGCGTTAGGGTTAGGGTAGTTATTAAACCTATCCCACTCCCTAGATACCCCTTAGCACGTCAAGGAATATTATTTGTGGGACCAGCCATGGAGAAGAGTTTAGACAGTAGGAGAAGATAATGAACACACCCATTATCAAGAAATCACATTAAGATTCTCTTTTTAACCTGTTCCTTAAAACACTAGTGCTTAGGAAACCTATTGGAGGAAGAAGCAGTCAAGGGTAGCTTAGGGTTAGCGTTAGGTTTAGGGCTAGGGTTAGTACACGGCTTAGGGTACGGGTTCGGGTACGGGTTCGTGTACGGCGTAGGGTATGGGTTTGGGTTAGGGTTAGGGTTAGTTTGAATTTTAGGGCTCGGTTTAGGGTACGGGTTAGGATTAGGGTTCGTGTTAGGGTTAGGGTAGGGGTTAGGGTTAGGGTACGCGTTAGGGTTAGGGTAGTTATTAAACCTATCCCACTCTCTAGATACCCCTTAGCACGTCAAGGAATATTATTTGGGGGTCCAGCCATGGAGAAGAGTTTAGACACTAGGAGAAGATAAGGAACACACCCATTATCCTGAAATCACATTAGGATTCCCTTTTTAACCTGTTCCTTAATACACTAGTGCTTAGGAAATCTATTGGAGGCAGAAGCAGTCAAGGGTAGCTTAGGGTTAGGGTTACGGTTAGGGTTAGGGTTAGGGTTATTTTTAGGGTAAGGCTTAGGGTACGGGTTCGGGTACGGCATAGTGTATGGGTTAGGGTTAGGGTTAGGGTTAGTTTGAGGGTTAGGGCTCGGTTTAGGGTACGGGTTAGGAGTAGGGTACGTGTTAGGGTTAGGGTAGGGGTTAGGGTTAGGGTACGCGTTAGGGTTAGGGTAGTTATTAAACCTATCCCATTCTCTAGATACCCCTTAGCACGTCAAGGAATATTATTTGGGGGTCCAGCCATGGAGAAGAGTTTAGACACTAGGAGAAGATAAGAACACACCCATTATCAAGAAATCACATTAGGATTCTCTTTTTAACCTGTTCCTTAAAACACTAGTGCTTAGGAAATCTATTGGAGGCAGAAGCAGTCAAGGGTAGCTTAGGGTTAGGGTTAGGGTTAGGGCTAGGGTTAGGACACGGCTTAGGGTACGGGTTCGGGTACGGGTTCTTGTACGGCGTAGGGTATGGGTTTGGGTTAGGGTTAGGATTAGTTTGAAGGTTAGGGCTCGGTTTAGGGTACGGGTTAGGATTAGGGTTCGTGTTAGGGTTCGGGTAGGGGTTAGGGTTAGGGTACGCGTTAGGGTTAGGGTAGTTATTAAACCTATCCCACTCTCTAGATACCCCTTAGCACGTCAAGGAATATTATTTGGGGGTCCAGCCATGGAGAAGAGTTTAGACACTAGGAGAAGATAAGGAACACACCCATTATCCTGAAATCACATTAGGATTCTCTTTTTAACCTGTTCCTTAATACACTAGTGCTTAGGAAATCTATTGGAGGCAGAAGCAGTCAAGGGTAGCTTAGGGTTAGGGTTAGGGTTAGGGCTAGGGTTAGGACACGGCTTAGGTTACGGGTTCGGGTACGGGTTCATGTACGGCGTAGGGTATGGGTTTGGGTTAGGGTTAGGGTTAGTTTGAAGGTTAGGGCTCGGTTTAGGGTACGGGTTAGGATTAGGGTTCGTGTTAGGGTTAGGGTAGGGGTTAGGGTTAGGGTACGCGTTAGGGTTAGGGTAGTTATTAAACCTATCCCACTCTCTAGATACCCCTTAGCACGTCAAGGAATATTAATTGGGGGTCCAGCCATGGAGAAGAGTTTAGACACTAGGAGAAGATAAGGAACACACCCATTATCCTGAAATCACATTAGGATTCTCTTTTTAACCTGTTCCTTAATACACTAGTGCTTAGGAAATCTATTGGAGGCAGAAGCAGTCAAGGGTAGCTTAGGGTTAGGGTTACGGTTAGGGTTAGGGTTAGGGTTATTGTTAGGGTAAGGCATAGGGTACGGGTTCGGGTACGGCATAGTGTATGGGTTAGGGTTAGGGTTAGGGTTAGTTTGTGGGTTAGGTCTCGGTTTAGGGTACGGGTTAGGAGTAGGGTACGTGTTAGGGTTAGGGTAGGGGTTAGGGTTAGGGTACGCGTTAGGGTTAGGATAGTTATTAAACCTATCCCACTCCCTAGATACCCCTTAGCACGTCAAGGAATATTATTTGGGGGTCCAGCCATGGAGAAGAGTTTAGACAGTAGGAGAAGATAAGGAACACACCCATTATCAAGAAATCACATTAGGATTCTCTTTTTAACCTGTTCCTTAAAACACTAGTGCTTAGGAAATCTATTGGAGGCAAAGCAGTCAAGGGTAGCTTAGGGTTAGGGTTAGGGTTAGGGTTAGGGTTAGGGTACGGCTTAGGGTACGGGTTCGGGTACTGGTTCGTTTACGCTGTAGGGTATGGGTTAGGGTTAGGGTTAGGGTTAGTTTGAAGGTTAGGGCTCGGTTTAGGGTACGGGTTAGGATTAGGGTTCGTGTTAGGGTTAGGGTAGGGGTTAGGGTTAGGGTACGCGTTAGGTTTAGGGTAGTTATTAAACCTATCCCACTCTCTAGATACCCCTTAGCACGTCAAGGAATATTATTTGGGGGTCCAGCCATGGAGAAGAGTTTAGACACTAGGAGAAGATAAGGAACACACCCATTATCCTGAAATCACATTAGGATTCTCTTTTTAACCTGTTCCTTAATACACTAGTGCTTAGGAAATGTATTGGAGGCACAAGCAGTCAAGGGTAGCTTAGGGTTAGGGTTAGGGTTAGGGTTAGGTTTAGGGTACGGCTTAGGGTACGGGTTTGGGTACGGGTTCGTGTACGGCGTAGGGTATGGGTTAGGGTTAGGGTTAGGGTTAGTTTGAGGGTTAGGGCTCCGTTTAGGGTACGGGTTAGGATTAGGGTACGTGTTAGGGTTAGGGTAGGGGTTAGGGTTAGGGTACGCGTTAGGGTTAGGGTAGTTATTAAACCTATCCCACTCTCTAGATACCCCTTAGCACGTCAAGGAATATTATTTGGGGGTCCAGCCATGGAGAAGAGTTTAGACACTAGGAGAAGATAAGGAACACACCCATTATCAAGAAATCACATTAGGATTCTCTTTTTAACCTGTTCGTTAAAACACTAGTGCTTAGGAAATCTATTGGAGGCAGAAGCAGTCAAGGGTAGCTTAGGGTTAGGGTTAGGGTTAGGGTACGGCTTAGGGTACTGGTTCGGGTAAGGGTTCGGGTACGGGTTCGGGTACGGCGTAGGGTATGGGTTAGGTTTAGGGTTAGGGTTAGTTTGAGGGTTAGGGCTCGGTTTAGGTTACGGGTTAGGATTAGGGTACGTGTTAGGGTTAGGGTAGGGGTTAGGGTTAGGGTACGCGTTAGGGTTAGGGTAGTTATTAAACCTATCCCACTCTCTAGATACCCCTTAGCACGTCAAGGAATATTATTTGGGGGTCCAGCCATGGAGAAGAGTTTAGACACTAGGAGAAGATAAGGAACACACCCATTATCAAGAAATCACATTAGGATTCTGTTTTTAACCTGTTCCTTAAAACACTAGTGCTTAGGAAATCTATTGGAGGCAGAAGCAGTCAAGGGTAGCTTAGGGTTAGGGTTAGGTTTAGGGTTAGGGTTAGGGTTAGGGTTAGGGTTAGGGTACGGCTTAGTGTACGGGTTCGGGTATGGCGTAGGGTATGGGTTAGGGTTAGGGTTAGGGTTAGTTTGAGGGTTAGGGCTCGGTTTAGGTTACGGGTTAGGATTAGGGTACGTCTTAGTGTTAGGGTAGCGGTTAGGGTTAGGGTACGCGTTAGGGTTAGGGTAGTTATTAAACCTATCCCACTCTCTAGATAACCATTAGCACGTCAAGGAATATTATTTGGGGGTCCAGCCATGGAGAAGAGTTTAGACACTAGGAGAAGATAAGGAACACACCCATTATCAAGAAATCACATTAGGATTCTCTTTTTAACCTGTTCCTTAAAACACTAGTGCTTAGGAAATCTATTGGAGGCAGAAGCAGTCAAGGGTAGCTTAGGGTTAGGGTTAGGGTTAGGGTTAGGGTTAGCTTTAGGGTACGGCTTAGGGTACGGGTTCGGGTACGGGTTCGGGTACGGCGTAGGGTATGGGTTAGGGTTAGGGTTAGGGTTAGTTTGAGGGTTAGGGCTCGGTTTAGGGTACGGGTTAGGATTAGGGTACGTGTTAGGGTTAGGGTACGCGTTAGGGTTAGGGTAGTTATTAAACCTATCCCACTCTCTAGATACCCCTTAGCACGTCAAGGAATATTATTTGGGTGTCCAGCCATGGAGAAGAGTTTAGACACTAGGAGAAGATAAGGAACACACCCATTATCAAGAAATCACATTAGGATTCTCTTTTTAACCTGTTCCTTAATACACTAGTGCTTAAGAAATCTATTGGAGGCAGAAGCAGTCAAGGGTAGCTTAGGGTTAGGGTTAGGGTTAGGGTTAGGTTTAGGGTACGGCTTAGGGTACGGGTTCGGTTACGGGTTCGGGTACGGGTTCGGGTACGGCGTAGGGTATGGGTTAGGGTTAGGGTTAGGGTTAGTTTGAGGGTTAGGGCTCGGTTTAGGGTACGGGTTAGGATTAGTGTATGTGTTAGGGTTAGGGTAGAGGTTAGGGTTAGGGTATGGGTTAGGGTTAGGGTAGTTATTAAACCTATCCCACTCTCTAGATACCCCTTAGCACGTCAAGGAATATTATTTGGGTGGCCAGCCATGGAGAAGAGTTTAGACACTAGGAGAAGATAAGGAACACACCCATTATCAAGAAATCACATTAGGATTCTGTTTTTAACCTGTTCCTTAAAACACTAGTGCTTAGGAAATCTATTGGAGGCAGAAGCAGTCAAGGGTAGCTTAGGGTTAGGGTTAGGGTTATTGTTAGGGTAAGGCTTAGGGTACGGGTTCGGGTACGGCATAGGGTATGGGTTAGGGTTAGGGTTAGGGTTAGTTTGAGGGTTAGGGCTCGGTTTAGGGTACGGGTTAGGAGTAGGGTACGTGTTAGGGTTAGGGTAGGGGTTAGGGTTAGGGTACGCGTTAGGGTTAGGGTGGTTATTAAACCTAACCCACTCCCTAGATACCCCTTAGCACGTCAAGGAATATTATTTGGGGGTGCAGCCATGGAGAAGAGTTTAGACAGTAGGAGAAGATAAGGAACACACCCATTATCAAGAAATCACATTAGGATTCTCTCTTTAACCTGTTCCTTAAAACACTAGTGCTTAGGAAATCTATTGGAGGCAGAAGCAGTCAAGGGTAGCTTAGGGTTAGGGTTAGGGTTAGGGTTAGGGTTAGGGTACGGCTTAGGGTACGGGTTCGGGTACTGGTTCGTTTACGCTGTAGGGTATGGGTTAGGGTTAGGGTTAGGGTTAGTTTGAAGGTTAGGGCTCGGTTTAGGGTACGGGTTAGGATTAGGGTTCGTGTTAGGGTTAGGGTAGGGGTTAGGGTTAGGGTACGCGTTAGGTTTAGGGTAGTTATTAAACCTATCCCACTCTCTAGATACCCCTTAGCACGTCAAGGAATATTATTTGGGGGTCCAGCCATGGAGAAGAGTTTAGACACTAGGAGAAGATAAGGAACACACCCATTATCAAGAAATCACATTAGGATTCTCTTTTTAACCTGTTCCTTAAAACACTAGTGCTTAGGAAATCTATTGGAGGCAGAAGCAGTCAAGGGTAGCTTAGGGTTAGGGTTAGGGTTAGGGCTAGGGTTAGGACACGGCTTAGGGTACGGGTTCGGGTAAGGGTTCGTGTACGGCGTAGGGTATGGGTTTGGGTTAGGGTTAGGATTAGTTTGAAGGTTAGGGCTCGGTTTAAGGTACGGGTTAGGATTAGGGTTCGTGTTAGGGTTAGGGTAGGGGTTAGGGTTAGGGTACGCGTTAGGTTTAGGGTAGTTATTAAACCTATCCCACTCTCTAGATACCCCTTAGCACGTCAAGGAATATTATTTGGGGGTCCAGCCATGGAGAAGAGTTTAGACACTAGGAGAAGATAAGGAACAAACCCATTATCCTGAAATCACATTAGGATTCTCTTTTTAACCTGTTCCTTAATACACTAGTGCTTAGGAAATGTATTGGAGGCAGAAGCAGTCAAGGGTAGCTTAGGGTTAGGGTTAGGGTTAGGGTTAGGGTTAGGGTACGGCTTAGGGTACGGGTTTGGGTACGGGTTCGTGTACGGCGTAGGGTATGGGTTAGGGTTAGGGTTAGGGTTAGTTTGAGGGTTAGGGCTCCGTTTAGGGTACGGGTTAGGATTAGGGTACGTCTTACGGTTAGGGTAGCGGTTAGGGTTAGGGTACGCGTTAGGGTTAGGGTAGTTATTAAACCTATCCCACTCTCTAGATAACCCTTAGCACGTCAAGGAATATTATTTGGGGGTCCAGCCATGGAGAAGAGTTTAGACACTAGGAGAAGATAAGGAACACACCCATTATCAAGAAATCACATTAGGATTCTCTTTTTAACCTGTTCCTTAAAACACTAGTGCTTAGGAAATCTATTGGAGGCAGAAGCAGTCAAGGGTAGCTTAGGGTTAGGGTTAGGGTTAGGGTTAGGGTTAGCTTTAGGGTACGGCTTAGGGTACGGGTTCGGGTACGGGTTCGGGTACGGCGTAGGGTATGGGTTAGGGTTAGGGTTAGGGTTAGTTTGAGGGTTAGGGCTCGGTTTAGGGTACGGGTTAGGATTAGGGTACGTGTTAGGGTTAGGGTACGCGTTAGGGTTAGGGTAGTTATTAAACGTATCCCACTCTCTAGATACCCCTTAGCACGACAAGGAATATTATTTGGGTGTCCAGCCATGGAGAAGAGTTTAGACACTAGGAGAAGATAAGGAACACACCCATTATCAAGAAATCACATTAGGATTCTCTTTTTAACCTGTTCCTTAATACACTAGTGCTTAAGAAATCTATTGGAGGCAGAAGCAGTCAAGTGTAGCTTAGGGTTAGGGTTAGGGTTAGGGTTAGGTTTAGGGTACGGCTTAGGGTACGGGTTCGGGTACGGGTTCGGGTACGGGTTCGGGTACGGCGTAGGGTATGGGTTAGGGTTAGGGTTAGGGTTAGTTTGAGGGTTAGGGCTCGGTTTAGGGTACGGGTTAGGATTAGTGTACGTGTTAGGGTTAGGGTAGAGGTTAGGGTTAGGGTATGCGTTAGGGTTAGGGTAGTTATTAAACCTATCCCACTCTCTAGATACCCCTTAGCACGTCAAGGAATATTATTTGGGTGGCCAGCCATGGAGAAGAGTTTAGACACTAGGAGAAGATAAGGAACACACCCATTATCAAGAAATCACATTAGGATTCTCTCTTTAACCTGTTCCTTAAAACACTAGTGCTTAGGAAATCTATTGGAGGCAGAAGCAGTCAAGGGTAGCTTAGGGTTAGGGTTAGGGTTAGGGTTAGGGTTAGGGTTAGGGTTAGGGTTAGGGTTAGGGTACTGCTTAGGGTACGGGTTCGGGTACGGGTTCGTGTACGCTGTAGGGTATGGGTTAGGGTTAGGGTTAGGGTTAGTTTGAAGGTTAGGGCTCGGTTTAGGGTACGGGTTAGGATTAGGGTTCGTGTTAGGGTTAGGGTAGGGGTTAGGGTTAGGGTACGCATTAGGGTTAGGGTAGTTATTAAACCTATCCCACTCTCTAGATACCCCTTAGCACGTCAAGGAATATTATTTGGGGGTCCAGCCATGGAGAAGAGTTTAGACACTAGGAGAAGATAAGGAACACACCCATTATCAAGAAATCACATTAGGATTCTCTTTTTAACCTGTTCCTTAAAACACTAGTGCTTAGGAAATCTATTGGAGGCAGAAGCAGTCAAGGGTAGCTTAGGGTTAGGGTTTGGGTTAGGGTACGGCTTAGGGTACGGGTTCGGGTACGGGTTCGGGTACGGGTTTGGGTATGGCGTAGGATATGGGTTAGGGTTAGGGTTAGGGTTAGTTTGAGGGTTAGGGCTCGGTTTAGGGTACGGGTTAGGATTAGGGTACGTGTTAGGGTGAGCGTAGGGGTTAGGGTTAGGGTACGCGTTAGGGTTAGGGTAGTTATTAAACCTATCCCACTCTCTAGATACCCCTTAGCACGTCAAGGAATATTATTTGGGGGTCCAGCCATGGAGAAAAGTTTAGACACTAGGAGAAGATAAGGAACACACCCATTCTCAAGAAATCACATTAGGATTCTCTTTTTAACCTGTTCCTTAAAACACTAGTGCTTAGGAAATCTATTGGAGGCAGAAGCAGTCAAGGGTAGCTTAGGGTTAGGGTTAGGGTTATTGTTAGGGTAAGGCTTAGGGTACGCGTTCGGGTACGGCATAGGGTATGGGTTAGGGTTAGGGTTAGGGTTAGTTTGAGGGTTAGGGCTCGGTTTAGGGTACGGGTTAGGATTAGGGTACGTGTTAGGGTTAGGGTAGGGGTTAGGGTTAGGGTACGCGTTAGGGTTAGGGTAGTTATTAAACCTATCCCACTCCCTAGATACCCCTTAGCACGTCAAGGAATATTATTTGTGGGACCAGCCATGGAGAAGAGTTTAGACAGTAGGAGAAGATAATGAACACACCCATTATCAAGAAATCACATTAAGATTCTCTTTTTAACCTGTTCCTTAAAACACTAGTGCTTAGGAAACCTATTGGAGGAAGAAGCAGTCAAGGGTAGCTTAGGGTTAGCGTTAGGTTTAGGGCTAGGGTTAGTACACGGCTTAGGGTACGGGTTCGGGTACGGGTTCGTGTACGGCGTAGGGTATGGGTTTGGGTTAGGGTTAGGGTTAGTTTGAATTTTAGGGCTCGGTTTAGGGTACGGGTTAGGATTAGGGTTCGTGTTAGGGTTAGGGTAGGGGTTAGGGTTAGGGTACGCGTTAGGGTTAGGGTAGTTATTAAACCTATCCCACTCTCTAGATACCCCTTAGCACGTCAAGGAATATTATTTGGGGGTCCAGCCATGGAGAAGAGTTTAGACACTAGGAGAAGATAAGGAACACACCCATTATCCTGAAATCACATTAGGATTCCCTTTTTAACCTGTTCCTTAATACACTAGTGCTTAGGAAATCTATTGGAGGCAGAAGCAGTCAAGGGTAGCTTAGGGTTAGGGTTACGGTTAGGGTTAGGGTTAGGGTTATTTTTAGGGTAAGGCTTAGGGTACGGGTTCGGGTACGGCATAGTGTATGGGTTAGGGTTAGGGTTAGGGTTAGTTTGAGGGTTAGGGCTCGGTTTAGGGTACGGGTTAGGAGTAGGGTACGTGTTAGGGTTAGGGTAGGGGTTAGGGTTAGGGTACGCGTTAGGGTTAGGGTAGTTATTAAACCTATCCCATTCTCTAGATACCCCTTAGCACGTCAAGGAATATTATTTGGGGGTCCAGCCATGGAGAAGAGTTTAGACACTAGGAGAAGATAAGAACACACCCATTATCAAGAAATCACATTAGGATTCTCTTTTTAACCTGTTCCTTAAAACACTAGTGCTTAGGAAATCTATTGGAGGCAGAAGCAGTCAAGGGTAGCTTAGGGTTAGGGTTAGGGTTAGGGCTAGGGTTAGGACACGGCTTAGGGTACGGGTTCGGGTACGGGTTCTTGTACGGCGTAGGGTATGGGTTTGGGTTAGGGTTAGGATTAGTTTGAAGGTTAGGGCTCGGTTTAGGGTACGGGTTAGGATTAGGGTTCGTGTTAGGGTTCGGGTAGGGGTTAGGGTTAGGGTACGCGTTAGGGTTAGGGTAGTTATTAAACCTATCCCACTCTCTAGATACCCCTTAGCACGTCAAGGAATATTATTTGGGGGTCCAGCCATGGAGAAGAGTTTAGACACTAGGAGAAGATAAGGAACACACCCATTATCCTGAAATCACATTAGGATTCTCTTTTTAACCTGTTCCTTAATACACTAGTGCTTAGGAAATCTATTGGAGGCAGAAGCAGTCAAGGGTAGCTTAGGGTTAGGGTTAGGGTTAGGGCTAGGGTTAGGACACGGCTTAGGTTACGGGTTCGGGTACGGGTTCATGTACGGCGTAGGGTATGGGTTTGGGTTAGGGTTAGGGTTAGTTTGAAGGTTAGGGCTCGGTTTAGGGTACGGGTTAGGATTAGGGTTCGTGTTAGGGTTAGGGTAGGGGTTAGGGTTAGGGTACGCGTTAGGGTTAGGGTAGTTATTAAACCTATCCCACTCTCTAGATACCCCTTAGCACGTCAAGGAATATTAATTGGGGGTCCAGCCATGGAGAAGAGTTTAGACACTAGGAGAAGATAAGGAACACACCCATTATCCTGAAATCACATTAGGATTCTCTTTTTAACCTGTTCCTTAATACACTAGTGCTTAGGAAATCTATTGGAGGCAGAAGCAGTCAAGGGTAGCTTAGGGTTAGGGTTACGGTTAGGGTTAGGGTTAGGGTTATTGTTAGGGTAAGGCATAGGGTACGGGTTCGGGTACGGCATAGTGTATGGGTTAGGGTTAGGGTTAGGGTTAGTTTGTGGGTTAGGTCTCGGTTTAGGGTACGGGTTAGGAGTAGGGTACGTGTTAGGGTTAGGGTAGGGGTTAGGGTTAGGGTACGCGTTAGGGTTAGGATAGTTATTAAACCTATCCCACTCCCTAGATACCCCTTAGCACGTCAAGGAATATTATTTGGGGGTCCAGCCATGGAGAAGAGTTTAGACAGTAGGAGAAGATAAGGAACACACCCATTATCAAGAAATCACATTAGGATTCTCTTTTTAACCTGTTCCTTAAAACACTAGTGCTTAGGAAATCTATTGGAGGCAAAGCAGTCAAGGGTAGCTTAGGGTTAGGGTTAGGGTTAGGGTTAGGGTTAGGGTACGGCTTAGGGTACGGGTTCGGGTACTGGTTCGTTTACGCTGTAGGGTATGGGTTAGGGTTAGGGTTAGGGTTAGTTTGAAGGTTAGGGCTCGGTTTAGGGTACGGGTTAGGATTAGGGTTCGTGTTAGGGTTAGGGTAGGGGTTAGGGTTAGGGTACGCGTTAGGTTTAGGGTAGTTATTAAACCTATCCCACTCTCTAGATACCCCTTAGCACGTCAAGGAATATTATTTGGGGGTCCAGCCATGGAGAAGAGTTTAGACACTAGGAGAAGATAAGGAACACACCCATTATCCTGAAATCACATTAGGATTCTCTTTTTAACCTGTTCCTTAATACACTAGTGCTTAGGAAATGTATTGGAGGCACAAGCAGTCAAGGGTAGCTTAGGGTTAGGGTTAGGGTTAGGGTTAGGTTTAGGGTACGGCTTAGGGTACGGGTTTGGGTACGGGTTCGTGTACGGCGTAGGGTATGGGTTAGGGTTAGGGTTAGGGTTAGTTTGAGGGTTAGGGCTCCGTTTAGGGTACGGGTTAGGATTAGGGTACGTGTTAGGGTTAGGGTAGGGGTTAGGGTTAGGGTACGCGTTAGGGTTAGGGTAGTTATTAAACCTATCCCACTCTCTAGATACCCCTTAGCACGTCAAGGAATATTATTTGGGGGTCCAGCCATGGAGAAGAGTTTAGACACTAGGAGAAGATAAGGAACACACCCATTATCAAGAAATCACATTAGGATTCTCTTTTTAACCTGTTCGTTAAAACACTAGTGCTTAGGAAATCTATTGGAGGCAGAAGCAGTCAAGGGTAGCTTAGGGTTAGGGTTAGGGTTAGGGTACGGCTTAGGGTACTGGTTCGGGTAAGGGTTCGGGTACGGGTTCGGGTACGGCGTAGGGTATGGGTTAGGTTTAGGGTTAGGGTTAGTTTGAGGGTTAGGGCTCGGTTTAGGTTACGGGTTAGGATTAGGGTACGTGTTAGGGTTAGGGTAGGGGTTAGGGTTAGGGTACGCGTTAGGGTTAGGGTAGTTATTAAACCTATCCCACTCTCTAGATACCCCTTAGCACGTCAAGGAATATTATTTGGGGGTCCAGCCATGGAGAAGAGTTTAGACACTAGGAGAAGATAAGGAACACACCCATTATCAAGAAATCACATTAGGATTCTGTTTTTAACCTGTTCCTTAAAACACTAGTGCTTAGGAAATCTATTGGAGGCAGAAGCAGTCAAGGGTAGCTTAGGGTTAGGGTTAGGTTTAGGGTTAGGGTTAGGGTTAGGGTTAGGGTTAGGGTACGGCTTAGTGTACGGGTTCGGGTATGGCGTAGGGTATGGGTTAGGGTTAGGGTTAGGGTTAGTTTGAGGGTTAGGGCTCGGTTTAGGTTACGGGTTAGGATTAGGGTACGTCTTAGTGTTAGGGTAGCGGTTAGGGTTAGGGTACGCGTTAGGGTTAGGGTAGTTATTAAACCTATCCCACTCTCTAGATAACCATTAGCACGTCAAGGAATATTATTTGGGGGTCCAGCCATGGAGAAGAGTTTAGACACTAGGAGAAGATAAGGAACACACCCATTATCAAGAAATCACATTAGGATTCTCTTTTTAACCTGTTCCTTAAAACACTAGTGCTTAGGAAATCTATTGGAGGCAGAAGCAGTCAAGGGTAGCTTAGGGTTAGGGTTAGGGTTAGGGTTAGGGTTAGCTTTAGGGTACGGCTTAGGGTACGGGTTCGGGTACGGGTTCGGGTACGGCGTAGGGTATGGGTTAGGGTTAGGGTTAGGGTTAGTTTGAGGGTTAGGGCTCGGTTTAGGGTACGGGTTAGGATTAGGGTACGTGTTAGGGTTAGGGTACGCGTTAGGGTTAGGGTAGTTATTAAACCTATCCCACTCTCTAGATACCCCTTAGCACGTCAAGGAATATTATTTGGGTGTCCAGCCATGGAGAAGAGTTTAGACACTAGGAGAAGATAAGGAACACACCCATTATCAAGAAATCACATTAGGATTCTCTTTTTAACCTGTTCCTTAATACACTAGTGCTTAAGAAATCTATTGGAGGCAGAAGCAGTCAAGGGTAGCTTAGGGTTAGGGTTAGGGTTAGGGTTAGGTTTAGGGTACGGCTTAGGGTACGGGTTCGGTTACGGGTTCGGGTACGGGTTCGGGTACGGCGTAGGGTATGGGTTAGGGTTAGGGTTAGGGTTAGTTTGAGGGTTAGGGCTCGGTTTAGGGTACGGGTTAGGATTAGTGTATGTGTTAGGGTTAGGGTAGAGGTTAGGGTTAGGGTATGGGTTAGGGTTAGGGTAGTTATTAAACCTATCCCACTCTCTAGATACCCCTTAGCACGTCAAGGAATATTATTTGGGTGGCCAGCCATGGAGAAGAGTTTAGACACTAGGAGAAGATAAGGAACACACCCATTATCAAGAAATCACATTAGGATTCTGTTTTTAACCTGTTCCTTAAAACACTAGTGCTTAGGAAATCTATTGGAGGCAGAAGCAGTCAAGGGTAGCTTAGGGTTAGGGTTAGGGTTATTGTTAGGGTAAGGCTTAGGGTACGGGTTCGGGTACGGCATAGGGTATGGGTTAGGGTTAGGGTTAGGGTTAGTTTGAGGGTTAGGGCTCGGTTTAGGGTACGGGTTAGGAGTAGGGTACGTGTTAGGGTTAGGGTAGGGGTTAGGGTTAGGGTACGCGTTAGGGTTAGGGTGGTTATTAAACCTAACCCACTCCCTAGATACCCCTTAGCACGTCAAGGAATATTATTTGGGGGTGCAGCCATGGAGAAGAGTTTAGACAGTAGGAGAAGATAAGGAACACACCCATTATCAAGAAATCACATTAGGATTCTCTCTTTAACCTGTTCCTTAAAACACTAGTGCTTAGGAAATCTATTGGAGGCAGAAGCAGTCAAGGGTAGCTTAGGGTTAGGGTTAGGGTTAGGGTTAGGGTTAGGGTTAGGGTACGGCTTAGTGTACGGGTTCGGGTACGGGTTCGTGTACGCTGTAGGGTATGGGTTAGGGTTAGGGTTAGGGTTAGTTTGAAGGTTAGGGCTCGGTTTAGGGTACGGGTTAGGATTAGGGTTCGTGTTAGGGTTAGGGTAGGGGTTAGGGTTAGGGTACGCATTAGGGTTAGGGTAGTTATTAAACCTATCCCACTCTCTAGATACCCCTTAACACGTCAAGGAATATTATTTGGGGGTCCAGCCATGGAGAAGTTTTTAGACACTAGGAGAAGATAAGGAACACACCCATTATCAAGAAATCACATTAGGATTCTCTTTTTAACCTGTTCCTTAAAACACTAGTGCTTAGGAAATCTATTGGAGGCAGAAGCAGTCAAGGGTAGCTTAGGGTTAGGGTTTGGGTTAGGGTACGGCTTAGGGTACGGGTTCGGGTACGGGTTCGGGTACGGGTTTGGGTATGGCGTAGGATATGGGTTAGGGTTAGGGTTAGGGTTAGTTTGAGGGTTAGGGCTCGGTTTAGGGTACGGGTTAGGATTAGGGTACGTGTTAGGGTGAGGGTAGGGGTTAGGGTTAGGGTACGCGTTAGGGTTAGGGTAGTTATTAAACCTATCCCACTCTCTAGATACCCCTTAGCATGTCAAGGAATATTATTTGGGGGTCCAGCCATGGAGAAAAGTTTAGACACTAGGAGAAGATAAGGAACACACCCATTATCAAGAAATCACATTAGGATTCTCTTTTTAACCTGTTCCTTAAAACACTAGTGCTTAGGAAATCTATTGGAGGCAGAAGCAGTCAAGGGTAGCTTAGGGTTAGGGTTAGGGTTAGGGCTAGGGTTAGGACACGGCTTAGGGTACGGGTTCGGGTAAGGGTTCGTGTACGGCGTAGGGTATGGGTTTGGGTTAGGGTTAGGATTAGTTTGAAGGTTAGGGCTCGGTTTAAGGTACGGGTTAGGATTAGGGTTCGTGTTAGGGTTAGGGTAGGGGTTAGGGTTAGGGTACGCGTTAGGTTTAGGGTAGTTATTAAACCTATCCCACTCTCTAGATACCCCTTAGCACGTCAAGGAATATTATTTGGGGGTCCAGCCATGGAGAAGAGTTTAGACACTAGGAGAAGATAAGGAACACACCCATTATCCTGAAATCACATTAGGATTCTCTTTTTAACCTGTTCCTTAATACACTAGTGCTTAGGAAATGTATTGGAGGCAGAAGCAGTCAAGGGTAGCTTAGGGTTAGGGTTAGGGTTAGGGTTAGGGTTAGGGTACGGCTTAGGGTACGGGTTTGGGTACGGGTTCGTGTACGGCGTAGGGTATGGGTTAGGGTTAGGGTTAGGGTTAGTTTGAGGGTTAGGGCTCCGTTTAGGGTACGGGTTAGGATTAGGGTACGTCTTACGGTTAGGGTAGCGGTTAGGGTTAGGGTACGCGTTAGGGTTAGGGTAGTTATTAAACCTATCCCACTCTCTAGATAACCCTTAGCACGTCAAGGAATATTATTTGGGGGTCCAGCCATGGAGAAGAGTTTAGACACTAGGAGAAGATAAGGAACACACCCATTATCAAGAAATCACATTAGGATTCTCTTTTTAACCTGTTCCTTAAAACACTAGTGCTTAGGAAATCTATTGGAGGCAGAAGCAGTCAAGGGTAGCTTAGGGTTAGGGTTAGGGTTAGGGTTAGGGTTAGCTTTAGGGTACGGCTTAGGGTACGGGTTCGGGTACGGGTTCGGGTACGGCGTAGGGTATGGGTTAGGGTTAGGGTTAGGGTTAGTTTGAGGGTTAGGGCTCGGTTTAGGGTACGGGTTAGGATTAGGGTACGTGTTAGGGTTAGGGTACGCGTTAGGGTTAGGGTAGTTATTAAACCTATCCCACTCTCTAGATACCCCTTAGCACGACAAGGAATATTATTTGGGTGTCCAGCCATGGAGAAGAGTTTAGACACTAGGAGAAGATAAGGAACACACCCATTATCAAGAAATCACATTAGGATTCTCTTTTTAACCTGTTCCTTAATACACTAGTGCTTAAGAAATCTATTGGAGGCAGAAGCAGTCAAGGGTAGCTTAGGGTTAGGGTTAGGGTTAGGGTTAGGTTTAGGGTACGGCTTAGGGTACGGGTTCGGGTACGGGTTCGGGTACGGGTTCGCGTACGGCGTAGGGTATGGGTTAGGGTTAGGGTTAGGGTTAGTTTGAGGGTTAGGGCTCGGTTTAGGGTACGGGTTAGGATTAGTGTACGTGTTAGGGTTAGGGTAGAGGTTAGGGTTAGGGTATGCGTTAGGGTTAGGGTAGTTATTAAACCTATCCCACTCTCTAGATACCCCTTAGCACGTCAAGGAATATTATTTGGGTGGCCAGCCATGGAGAAGAGTTTAGACACTAGGAGAAGATAAGGAACACACCCATTATCAAGAAATCACATTAGGATTCTCTCTTTAACCTGTTCCTTAAAACACTAGTGCTTAGGAAATCTATTGGAGGCAGAAGCAGTCAAGGGTAGCTTAGGGTTAGGGTTAGGGTTAGGGTTAGGGTTAGGGTTAGGGTACTGCTTAGGGTACGGGTTCGGGTACGGGTTCGTGTACGCTGTAGGGTATGGGTTAGGGTTAGGGTTAGGGTTAGTTTGAAGGTTAGGGCTCGGTTTAGGGTACGGGTTAGGATTAGGGTTCGTGTTAGGGTTAGGGTAGGGGTTAGGGTTAGGGTACGCATTAGGGTTAGGGTAGTTATTAAACCTATCCCACTCTCTAGATACCCCTTAGCACGTCAAGGAATATTATTTGGGGGTCCAGCCATGGAGAAGAGTTTAGACACTAGGAGAAGATAAGGAACACACCCATTATCAAGAAATCACATTAGGATTCTCTTTTTAACCTGTTCCTTAAAACACTAGTGCTTAGGAAATCTATTGGAGGCAGAAGCAGTCAAGGGTAGCTTAGGGTTAGGGTTTGGGTTAGGGTACGGCTTAGGGTACGGGTTCGGGTACGGGTTCGGGTACGGGTTTGGGTATGGCGTAGGATATGGGTTAGGGTTAGGGTTAGGGTTAGTTTGAGGGTTAGGGCTCGGTTTAGGGTACGGGTTAGGATTAGGGTACGTGTTAGGGTGAGGGTAGGGGTTAGGGTTAGGGTACGCGTTAGGGTTAGGGTAGTTATTAAACCTATCCCACTCTCTAGATACCCCTTAGCACGTCAAGGAATATTATTTGGGGGTCCAGCCATGGAGAAAAGTTTAGACACTAGGAGAAGATAAGGAACACACCCATTCTCAAGAAATCACATTAGGATTCTCTTTTTAACCTGTTCCTTAAAACACTAGTGCTTAGGAAATCTATTGGAGGCAGAAGCAGTCAAGGGTAGCTTAGGGTTAGGGTTAGGGTTATTGTTAGGGTAAGGCTTAGGGTACGCGTTCGGGTACGGCATAGGGTATGGGTTAGGGTTAGGGTTAGGGTTAGTTTGAGGGTTAGGGCTCGGTTTAGGGTACGGGTTAGGATTAGGGTACGTGTTAGGGTTAGGGTAGGGGTTAGGGTTAGGGTACGCGTTAGGGTTAGGGTAGTTATTAAACCTATCCCACTCCCTAGATACCCCTTAGCACGTCAAGGAATATTATTTGTGGGACCAGCCATGGAGAAGAGTTTAGACAGTAGGAGAAGATAATGAACACACCCATTATCAAGAAATCACATTAAGATTCTCTTTTTAACCTGTTCCTTAAAACACTAGTGCTTAGGAAACCTATTGGAGGAAGAAGCAGTCAAGGGTAGCTTAGGGTTAGCGTTAGGTTTAGGGCTAGGGTTAGTACACGGCTTAGGGTACGGGTTCGGGTACGGGTTCGTGTACGGCGTAGGGTATGGGTTTGGGTTAGGGTTAGGGTTAGTTTGAATTTTAGGGCTCGGTTTAGGGTACGGGTTAGGATTAGGGTTCGTGTTAGGGTTAGGGTAGGGGTTAGGGTTAGGGTACGCGTTAGGGTTAGGGTAGTTATTAAACCTATCCCACTCTCTAGATACCCCTTAGCACGTCAAGGAATATTATTTGGGGGTCCAGCCATGGAGAAGAGTTTAGACACTAGGAGAAGATAAGGAACACACCCATTATCCTGAAATCACATTAGGATTCCCTTTTTAACCTGTTCCTTAATACACTAGTGCTTAGGAAATCTATTGGAGGCAGAAGCAGTCAAGGGTAGCTTAGGGTTAGGGTTACGGTTAGGGTTAGGGTTAGGGTTATTTTTAGGGTAAGGCTTAGGGTACGGGTTCGGGTACGGCATAGTGTATGGGTTAGGGTTAGGGTTAGGGTTAGTTTGAGGGTTAGGGCTCGGTTTAGGGTACGGGTTAGGAGTAGGGTACGTGTTAGGGTTAGGGTAGGGGTTAGGGTTAGGGTACGCGTTAGGGTTAGGGTAGTTATTAAACCTATCCCATTCTCTAGATACCCCTTAGCACGTCAAGGAATATTATTTGGGGGTCCAGCCATGGAGAAGAGTTTAGACACTAGGAGAAGATAAGAACACACCCATTATCAAGAAATCACATTAGGATTCTCTTTTTAACCTGTTCCTTAAAACACTAGTGCTTAGGAAATCTATTGGAGGCAGAAGCAGTCAAGGGTAGCTTAGGGTTAGGGTTAGGGTTAGGGCTAGGGTTAGGACACGGCTTAGGGTACGGGTTCGGGTACGGGTTCTTGTACGGCGTAGGGTATGGGTTTGGGTTAGGGTTAGGATTAGTTTGAAGGTTAGGGCTCGGTTTAGGGTACGGGTTAGGATTAGGGTTCGTGTTAGGGTTCGGGTAGGGGTTAGGGTTAGGGTACGCGTTAGGGTTAGGGTAGTTATTATACCTATCCCACTCTCTAGATACCCCTTAGCACGTCAAGGAATATTATTTGGGGGTCCAGCCATGGAGAAGAGTTTAGACACTAGGAGAAGATAAGGAACACACCCATTATCCTGAAATCACATTAGGATTCTCTTTTTAAACTGTTCCTTAATACACTAGTGCTTAGGAAATCTATTGGAGGCAGAAGCAGTCAAGGGTAGCTTAGGGTTAGGGTTAGGGTTAGGGCTAGGGTTAGGACACGGCTTAGGTTACGGGTTCGGGTACGGGTTCATGTACGGCGTAGGGTATGGGTTTGGGTTAGGGTTAGGGTTAGTTTGAAGGTTAGGGCTCGGTTTAGGGTACGGGTTAGGATTAGGGTTCGTGTTAGGGTTAGGGTAGGGGTTAGGGTTAGGTTACGCGTTAGGGTTAGGGTAGTTATTAAACCTATCCCACTCTCTAGATACCCCTTAGCACGTCAAGGAATATTAATTGGGGGTCCAGCCATGGAGAAGAGTTTAGACACTAGGAGAAGATAAGGAACACACCCATTATCCTGAAATCACATTAGGATTCTCTTTTTAACCTGTTCCTTAATACACTAGTGCTTAGGAAATCTATTGGAGGCAGAAGCAGTCAAGGGTAGCTTAGGGTTAGGGTTACGGTTAGGGTTAGGGTTAGGGTTATTGTTAGGGTAAGGCATAGGGTACGGGTTCGGGTACGGCATAGTGTATGGGTTAGGGTTAGGGTTAGGGTTAGTTTGTGGGTTAGGTCTCGGTTTAGGGTACGGGTTAGGAGTAGGGTACGTGTTAGGGTTAGGGTAGGGGTTAGGGTTAGGGTACGCGTTAGGGTTAGGATAGTTATTAAACCTATCCCACTCCCTAGATACCCCTTAGCACGTCAAGGAATATTATTTGGGGTTCCAGCCATGGAGAAGAGTTTAGACAGTAGGAGAAGATAAGGAACACACCCATTATCAAGAAATCACATTAGGATTCTCTTTTTAACCTGTTCCTTAAAACACTAGTGCTTAGGAAATCTATTGGAGGCAAAGCAGTCAAGGGTAGCTTAGGGTTAGGGTTAGGGTTAGGGTTAGGGTTAGGGTACGGCTTAGGGTACGGGTTCGGGTACTGGTTCGTTTACGCTGTAGGGTATGGGTTAGGGTTAGGGTTAGGGTTAGTTTGAAGGTTAGGGCTCGGTTTAGGGTACGGGTTAGGATTAGGGTTCGTGTTAGGGTTAGGGTAGGGGTTAGGGTTAGGGTACGCGTTAGGTTTAGGGTAGTTATTAAACCTATCCCACTCTCTAGATACCCCTTAGCACGTCAAGGAATATTATTTGGGGGTCCAGCCATGGAGAAGAGTTTAGACACTAGGAGAAGATAAGGAACACACCCATTATCAAGAAATCACATTAGGATTCTCTTTTTAACCTGTTCCTTAAAACACTAGTGCTTAGGAAATCTATTGGAGGCAGAAGCAGTCAAGGGTAGCTTAGGGTTAGGGTTAGGGTTAGGGCTAGGGTTAGGACACGGCTTAGGGTACGGGTTCGGGTAAGGGTTCGTGTACGGCGTAGGGTATGGGTTTGGGTTAGGGTTAGGATTAGTTTGAAGGTTAGGGCTCGGTTTAAGGTACGGGTTAGGATTAGGGTTCGTGTTAGGGTTAGGGTAGGGGTTAGGGTTAGGGTACGCGTTAGGTTTAGGGTAGTTATTAAACCTATCCCACTCTCTAGATACCCCTTAGCACGTCAAGGAATATTATTTGGGGGTCCAGCCATGGAGAAGAGTTTAGACACTAGGAGAAGATAAGGAACACACCCATTATCCTGAAATCACATTAGGATTCTCTTTTTAACCTGTTCCTTAATACACTAGTGCTTAGGAAATGTATTGGAGGCAGAAGCAGTCAAGGGTAGCTTAGGGTTAGGGTTAGGGTTAGGGTTAGGGTTAGGGTACGGCTTAGGGTACGGGTTTGGGTACGGGTTCGTGTACGGCGTAGGGTATGGGTTAGGGTTAGGGTTAGGGTTAGTTTGAGGGTTAGGGCTCCGTTTAGGGTACGGGTTAGGATTAGGGTACGTCTTACGGTTAGGGTAGCGGTTAGGGTTAGGGTACGCGTTAGGGTTAGGGTAGTTATTAAACCTATCCCACTCTCTAGATAACCCTTAGCACGTCAAGGAATATTATTTGGGGGTCCAGCCATGGAGAAGAGTTTAGACACTAGGAGAAGATAAGGAACACACCCATTATCAAGAAATCACATTAGGATTCTCTTTTTAACCTGTTCCTTAAAACACTAGTGCTTAGGAAATCTATTGGAGGCAGAAGCAGTCAAGGGTAGCTTAGGGTTAGGGTTAGGGTTAGGGTTAGGGTTAGCTTTAGGGTACGGCTTAGGGTACGGGTTCGGGTACGGGTTCGGGTACGGCGTAGGGTATGGGTTAGGGTTAGGGTTAGGGTTAGTTTGAGGGTTAGGGCTCGGTTTAGGGTACGGGTTAGGATTAGGGTACGTGTTAGGGTTAGGGTACGCGTTAGGGTTAGGGTAGTTATTAAACGTATCCCACTCTCTAGATACCCCTTAGCACGACAAGGAATATTATTTGGGTGTCCAGCCATGGAGAAGAGTTTAGACACTAGGAGAAGATAAGGAACACACCCATTATCAAGAAATCACATTAGGATTCTCTTTTTAACCTGTTCCTTAATACACTAGTGCTTAAGAAATCTATTGGAGGCAGAAGCAGTCAAGGGTAGCTTAGGGTTAGGGTTAGGGTTAGGGTTAGGTTTAGGGTACGGCTTAGGGTACGGGTTCGGGTACGGGTTCGGGTACGGGTTCGGGTACGGCGTAGGGTATGGGTTAGGGTTAGGGTTAGGGTTAGTTTGAGGGTTAGGGCTCGGTTTAGGGTACGGGTTAGGATTAGTGTACGTGTTAGGGTTAGGGTAGAGGTTAGGGTTAGGGTATGCGTTAGGGTTAGGGTAGTTATTAAACCTATCCCACTCTCTAGATACCCCTTAGCACGTCAAGGAATATTATTTGGGTGGCCAGCCATGGAGAAGAGTTTAGACACTAGGAGAAGATAAGGAACACACCCATTATCAAGAAATCACATTAGGATTCTCTCTTTAACCTGTTCCTTAAAACACTAGTGCTTAGGAAATCTATTGGAGGCAGAAGCAGTCAAGGGTAGCTTAGGGTTAGGGTTAGGGTTAGGGTTAGGGTTAGGGTTAGGGTTAGGGTTAGGGTACTGCTTAGGGTACGGGTTCGGGTACGGGTTCGTGTACGCTGTAGGGTATGGGTTAGGGTTAGGGTTAGGGTTAGTTTGAAGGTTAGGGCTCGGTTTAGGGTACGGGTTAGGATTAGGGTTCGTGTTAGGGTTAGGGTAGGGGTTAGGGTTAGGGTACGCATTAGGGTTAGGGTAGTTATTAAACCTATCCCACTCTCTAGATACCCCTTAGCACGTCAAGGAATATTATTTGGGGGTCCAGCCATGGAGAAGAGTTTAGACACTAGGAGAAGATAAGGAACACACCCATTATCAAGAAATCACATTAGGATTCTCTTTTTAACCTGTTCCTTAAAACACTAGTGCTTAGGAAATCTATTGGAGGCAGAAGCAGTCAAGGGTAGCTTAGGGTTAGGGTTTGGGTTAGGGTACGGCTTAGGGTACGGGTTCGGGTACGGGTTCGGGTACGGGTTTGGGTATGGCGTAGGATATGGGTTAGGGTTAGGGTTAGGGTTAGTTTGAGGGTTAGGGCTCGGTTTAGGGTACGGGTTAGGATTAGGGTACGTGTTAGGGTGAGCGTAGGGGTTAGGGTTAGGGTACGCGTTAGGGTTAGGGTAGTTATTAAACCTATCCCACTCTCTAGATACCCCTTAGCACGTCAAGGAATATTATTTGGGGGTCCAGCCATGGAGAAAAGTTTAGACACTAGGAGAAGATAAGGAACACACCCATTCTCAAGAAATCACATTAGGATTCTCTTTTTAACCTGTTCCTTAAAACACTAGTGCTTAGGAAATCTATTGGAGGCAGAAGCAGTCAAGGGTAGCTTAGGGTTAGGGTTAGGGTTATTGTTAGGGTAAGGCTTAGGGTACGCGTTCGGGTACGGCATAGGGTATGGGTTAGGGTTAGGGTTAGGGTTAGTTTGAGGGTTAGGGCTCGGTTTAGGGTACGGGTTAGGATTAGGGTACGTGTTAGGGTTAGGGTAGGGGTTAGGGTTAGGGTACGCGTTAGGGTTAGGGTAGTTATTAAACCTATCCCACTCCCTAGATACCCCTTAGCACGTCAAGGAATATTATTTGTGGGACCAGCCATGGAGAAGAGTTTAGACAGTAGGAGAAGATAATGAACACACCCATTATCAAGAAATCACATTAAGATTCTCTTTTTAACCTGTTCCTTAAAACACTAGTGCTTAGGAAACCTATTGGAGGAAGAAGCAGTCAAGGGTAGCTTAGGGTTAGCGTTAGGTTTAGGGCTAGGGTTAGTACACGGCTTAGGGTACGGGTTCGGGTACGGGTTCGTGTACGGCGTAGGGTATGGGTTTGGGTTAGGGTTAGGGTTAGTTTGAATTTTAGGGCTCGGTTTAGGGTACGGGTTAGGATTAGGGTTCGTGTTAGGGTTAGGGTAGGGGTTAGGGTTAGGGTACGCGTTAGGGTTAGGGTAGTTATTAAACCTATCCCACTCTCTAGATACCCCTTAGCACGTCAAGGAATATTATTTGGGGGTCCAGCCATGGAGAAGAGTTTAGACACTAGGAGAAGATAAGGAACACACCCATTATCCTGAAATCACATTAGGATTCCCTTTTTAACCTGTTCCTTAATACACTAGTGCTTAGGAAATCTATTGGAGGCAGAAGCAGTCAAGGGTAGCTTAGGGTTAGGGTTACGGTTAGGGTTAGGGTTAGGGTTATTTTTAGGGTAAGGCTTAGGGTACGGGTTCGGGTACGGCATAGTGTATGGGTTAGGGTTAGGGTTAGGGTTAGTTTGAGGGTTAGGGCTCGGTTTAGGGTACGGGTTAGGAGTAGGGTACGTGTTAGGGTTAGGGTAGGGGTTAGGGTTAGGGTACGCGTTAGGGTTAGGGTAGTTATTAAACCTATCCCATTCTCTAGATACCCCTTAGCACGTCAAGGAATATTATTTGGGGGTCCAGCCATGGAGAAGAGTTTAGACACTAGGAGAAGATAAGAACACACCCATTATCAAGAAATCACATTAGGATTCTCTTTTTAACCTGTTCCTTAAAACACTAGTGCTTAGGAAATCTATTGGAGGCAGAAGCAGTCAAGGGTAGCTTAGGGTTAGGGTTAGGGTTAGGGCTAGGGTTAGGACACGGCTTAGGGTACGGGTTCGGGTACGGGTTCTTGTACGGCGTAGGGTATGGGTTTGGGTTAGGGTTAGGATTAGTTTGAAGGTTAGGGCTCGGTTTAGGGTACGGGTTAGGATTAGGGTTCGTGTTAGGGTTCGGGTAGGGGTTAGGGTTAGGGTACGCGTTAGGGTTAGGGTAGTTATTAAACCTATCCCACTCTCTAGATACCCCTTAGCACGTCAAGGAATATTATTTGGGGGTCCAGCCATGGAGAAGAGTTTAGACACTAGGAGAAGATAAGGAACACACCCATTATCCTGAAATCACATTAGGATTCTCTTTTTAACCTGTTCCTTAATACACTAGTGCTTAGGAAATCTATTGGAGGCAGAAGCAGTCAAGGGTAGCTTAGGGTTAGGGTTAGGGTTAGGGCTAGGGTTAGGACACGGCTTAGGTTACGGGTTCGGGTACGGGTTCATGTACGGCGTAGGGTATGGGTTTGGGTTAGGGTTAGGGTTAGTTTGAAGGTTAGGGCTCGGTTTAGGGTACGGGTTAGGATTAGGGTTCGTGTTAGGGTTAGGGTAGGGGTTAGGGTTAGGGTACGCGTTAGGGTTAGGGTAGTTATTAAACCTATCCCACTCTCTAGATACCCCTTAGCACGTCAAGGAATATTAATTGGGGGTCCAGCCATGGAGAAGAGTTTAGACACTAGGAGAAGATAAGGAACACACCCATTATCCTGAAATCACATTAGGATTCTCTTTTTAACCTGTTCCTTAATACACTAGTGCTTAGGAAATCTATTGGAGGCAGAAGCAGTCAAGGGTAGCTTAGGGTTAGGGTTACGGTTAGGGTTAGGGTTAGGGTTATTGTTAGGGTAAGGCATAGGGTACGGGTTCGGGTACGGCATAGTGTATGGGTTAGGGTTAGGGTTAGGGTTAGTTTGTGGGTTAGGTCTCGGTTTAGGGTACGGGTTAGGAGTAGGGTACGTGTTAGGGTTAGGGTAGGGGTTAGGGTTAGGGTACGCGTTAGGGTTAGGATAGTTATTAAACCTATCCCACTCCCTAGATACCCCTTAGCACGTCAAGGAATATTATTTGGGGGTCCAGCCATGGAGAAGAGTTTAGACAGTAGGAGAAGATAAGGAACACACCCATTATCAAGAAATCACATTAGGATTCTCTTTTTAACCTGTTCCTTAAAACACTAGTGCTTAGGAAATCTATTGGAGGCAAAGCAGTCAAGGGTAGCTTAGGGTTAGGGTTAGGGTTAGGGTTAGGGTTAGGGTACGGCTTAGGGTACGGGTTCGGGTACTGGTTCGTTTACGCTGTAGGGTATGGGTTAGGGTTAGGGTTAGGGTTAGTTTGAAGGTTAGGGCTCGGTTTAGGGTACGGGTTAGGATTAGGGTTCGTGTTAGGGTTAGGGTAGGGGTTAGGGTTAGGGTACGCGTTAGGTTTAGGGTAGTTATTAAACCTATCCCACTCTCTAGATACCCCTTAGCACGTCAAGGAATATTATTTGGGGGTCCAGCCATGGAGAAGAGTTTAGACACTAGGAGAAGATAAGGAACACACCCATTATCCTGAAATCACATTAGGATTCTCTTTTTAACCTGTTCCTTAATACACTAGTGCTTAGGAAATGTATTGGAGGCACAAGCAGTCAAGGGTAGCTTAGGGTTAGGGTTAGGGTTAGGGTTAGGTTTAGGGTACGGCTTAGGGTACGGGTTTGGGTACGGGTTCGTGTACGGCGTAGGGTATGGGTTAGGGTTAGGGTTAGGGTTAGTTTGAGGGTTAGGGCTCCGTTTAGGGTACGGGTTAGGATTAGGGTACGTGTTAGGGTTAGGGTAGGGGTTAGGGTTAGGGTACGCGTTAGGGTTAGGGTAGTTATTAAACCTATCCCACTCTCTAGATACCCCTTAGCACGTCAAGGAATATTATTTGGGGGTCCAGCCATGGAGAAGAGTTTAGACACTAGGAGAAGATAAGGAACACACCCATTATCAAGAAATCACATTAGGATTCTCTTTTTAACCTGTTCGTTAAAACACTAGTGCTTAGGAAATCTATTGGAGGCAGAAGCAGTCAAGGGTAGCTTAGGGTTAGGGTTAGGGTTAGGGTACGGCTTAGGGTACTGGTTCGGGTAAGGGTTCGGGTACGGGTTCGGGTACGGCGTAGGGTATGGGTTAGGTTTAGGGTTAGGGTTAGTTTGAGGGTTAGGGCTCGGTTTAGGTTACGGGTTAGGATTAGGGTACGTGTTAGGGTTAGGGTAGGGGTTAGGGTTAGGGTACGCGTTAGGGTTAGGGTAGTTATTAAACCTATCCCACTCTCTAGATACCCCTTAGCACGTCAAGGAATATTATTTGGGGGTCCAGCCATGGAGAAGAGTTTAGACACTAGGAGAAGATAAGGAACACACCCATTATCAAGAAATCACATTAGGATTCTGTTTTTAACCTGTTCCTTAAAACACTAGTGCTTAGGAAATCTATTGGAGGCAGAAGCAGTCAAGGGTAGCTTAGGGTTAGGGTTAGGTTTAGGGTTAGGGTTAGGGTTAGGGTTAGGGTTAGGGTACGGCTTAGTGTACGGGTTCGGGTATGGCGTAGGGTATGGGTTAGGGTTAGGGTTAGGGTTAGTTTGAGGGTTAGGGCTCGGTTTAGGTTACGGGTTAGGATTAGGGTACGTCTTAGTGTTAGGGTAGCGGTTAGGGTTAGGGTACGCGTTAGGGTTAGGGTAGTTATTAAACCTATCCCACTCTCTAGATAACCATTAGCACGTCAAGGAATATTATTTGGGGGTCCAGCCATGGAGAAGAGTTTAGACACTAGGAGAAGATAAGGAACACACCCATTATCAAGAAATCACATTAGGATTCTCTTTTTAACCTGTTCCTTAAAACACTAGTGCTTAGGAAATCTATTGGAGGCAGAAGCAGTCAAGGGTAGCTTAGGGTTAGGGTTAGGGTTAGGGTTAGGGTTAGCTTTAGGGTACGGCTTAGGGTACGGGTTCGGGTACGGGTTCGGGTACGGCGTAGGGTATGGGTTAGGGTTAGGGTTAGGGTTAGTTTGAGGGTTAGGGCTCGGTTTAGGGTACGGGTTAGGATTAGGGTACGTGTTAGGGTTAGGGTACGCGTTAGGGTTAGGGTAGTTATTAAACCTATCCCACTCTCTAGATACCCCTTAGCACGTCAAGGAATATTATTTGGGTGTCCAGCCATGGAGAAGAGTTTAGACACTAGGAGAAGATAAGGAACACACCCATTATCAAGAAATCACATTAGGATTCTCTTTTTAACCTGTTCCTTAATACACTAGTGCTTAAGAAATCTATTGGAGGCAGAAGCAGTCAAGGGTAGCTTAGGGTTAGGGTTAGGGTTAGGGTTAGGTTTAGGGTACGGCTTAGGGTACGGGTTCGGGTACGGGTTCGGGTACGGGTTCGGGTACGGCGTAGGGTATGGGTTAGGGTTAGGGTTAGGGTTAGTTTGAGGGTTAGGGCTCGGTTTAGGGTACGGGTTAGGATTAGTGTACGTGTTAGGGTTAGGGTAGAGGTTAGGGTTAGGGTATGGGTTAGGGTTAGGGTAGTTATTAAACCTATCCCACTCTCTAGATACCCCTTAGCACGTCAAGGAATATTATTTGGGTGGCCAGCCATGGAGAAGAGTTTAGACACTAGGAGAAGATAAGGAACACACCCATTATCAAGAAATCACATTAGGATTCTGTTTTTAACCTGTTCCTT